>NW_008357051.1:717534-845926 GCF_000622305.1 Nannospalax galili
ACAGGAAATAGCCATAGATGCACTCTTAGAAGAGACAAAAGATAAGCAGATATCTAACTGAAGCTTGTAGTTTTTTCCACAGTTAACCAAGGTCATGCCTCTTGAATCATCCTTAATGTCAGTTTTATAACATGCTCTAAATGCCAGTGCTAATTCTTTAGATTATTTCATACAGTGCAGATTCTTCTTTGGGTTCCCCAGGGCACAATACCTGTAACACTTAGGAAACTTCTGAGCTCTTTATTTCACAAAAGGAAAAAGTGCTTAAGTTATTTTAACTAACATTCTCTCCTTTTTGTGTTCCAGGTCTTCACCCCTTTTGGGGCATCTTGTTGAAGGGAGAGGAGAGAGAGAGAGAGAGAGAGAGAGAGAGAGAGAGAGAGAGAGAGAGAGAATGAAGGGAGACAGAGATGCAAATAGATGGGTTCTGCTTCTCTTGGGCAACATGAGGGAGGCAGTGTGCAGTTGCCAGAGGGAGGGAGACCCCAAAGGCACAGGGCAGTGGGACCAATACCACAGTGTCTCCAGACATCCATTAGAGCGTATGTGCATGTGTGCATGTATGCCTGAGTGTGTGTGTGTGTCTGTGTGTGTGTGTATCTTCTGTGTCTGTATCTTCTATATCTGTGTGTGCCTGTATGTGTGTGTATCTGTCTGTCTGTTATGTGCGTGTGTGTCTGTCTCTGTGTGTCTTTGTATGTATGTATGTCTGTGTGTGTCCGTGTCTGTGTGTCTGTGTCTTTGTGTCTCTGTGTGTCTTTGTGTGTATGTATGTCTGTGTGTGTCTGTGTCTCTGTATCTGTGTGTGTGTCTGTATATATCTGTCTGTGTCTGTCTCTGTTTTTGTGTGTCTGTGTCTTTGTGTATCTGTTTCTGTGTCTTTGTGCCTGTGTTTCTATAGGTCTGACTCTGTGTGTCTGTGTGTTTCTCTATGTGTGTGTCTTTGTGTCTGTGTATCTGTGTGTTTCTGTGTGTGTTTCTGTGTGTCTGTGTGTGTTTTTGTCTATCTTTGTGTGTCTGTGTAATTGTTTCTGTGTCCATGTCTTTCCCTCTGTGTCTGTATATGTGTTTCTCTGTGTCTGTCTGTGTGTGTGTGCTTCTGTGTGTCTGTTTTTCTATGTATCTATGTGTGTGTATGTGTTTCTGTCTGTGTGTCTGTTTATCTGTGTATCTATGTATGTGTGTATGTGTCTATTTGTCTGTGTGTCTGTGTGAGTGTGTGTCTTTGTGTGTCTGTGTGTGTGCACTCTGGAATTTGTATATGTGTGTACTGTACACAGGGGATGTGGGCGGCCTTCTGGGAGCTTGGTTATCTGTTACACCTTTATGGATGGGATTTGAAGTCTTCCTGGTAGGGCTCGGGCTTGCTGGGGCCCATCCTCCTCCTCTGTGTGTCTGTGGGTTCAGGTGGGAGAGGTCAGGACTTAGGAAATCTGCTTGCTGTTTATTCTCACAAGGAGCCTGTGCCAACTAGCCTGACTAGCCTCCTTTCCCAGCTCTGAAGATGAGCAATGGGTGACAAGCTGAGGGTTGGCCTCCTGCTCAGGACCAGGTCTCTGGCTGGCTTGTGAGGGACCTTGAATTCCATCTGACCAGAGTACTTTCACAGAGTCCCACTGCCACCTGCCACCATTGAGTGACAAGGGGCTGGGCCAGAGACTGAGGGGTTGAGCTGAGGGCCAGCAGAGAAGGAAAGGACCCTACTGGGAAGTGAGGCCCTTGGGTAAGTGTGTGTGCATATAGCCCAGCTGACTTTGGGGCATCCTGTTCAGCCCTGCTGCATTCCTGCCCTGTCTTGTCAGCCTCAGGCACAGAGCCCTAAAGAGGGCCTTTGTGGAAGCCTTAAGTGCAACTAGTCTAGGGGTCTGAGATTTCTAAACCTCAGATGTCATGCGAGGTAACTGGAAACAGACAGCAGGGGGCGGTGGGGGTCTGAGGCAAAGTGGAGTGTGCCTGGAAGGAACAGTTTCTTCAAAACAGGGTGTTGGTCAGAAGAAACAGCTGGCCAGGCCGGCCTATCTAGTCTCAGACCTGCAAACTAACCCTCCCCTCCATTTCCCAGGGGAAGAAATGGAGGCCCAGATGAGACAAGAGACCAGCCTAATCCACACAGGGTTGTGAGCCTCAGTACAGGGGACTGAAGACCCCTGAGCTCCTAGGCACACCCGGGAAACCCAGGCTGAGAAAAGTGAGTGGCTGGCCTGAGTTTTATGGGGCCTCCTCCTCAGAGGGTGCTCCTTTTAGGAAGATGACTCACCCTGAATGGTGAAGGAAAAGTCTGGAGACAGGAAGCCCAGCCACTAATTGCCTGAGGACAGCTAATTGATGGTGGGAGGGGAGGGCTGGGTGGAGCATGCAGCCTGGTGAAGCTGAGCAACCAGGATTGGCACACTGGGGGGCGGGGGAGCCAGGCAGGCCGTGGCAGGGTGGGAACCAGGCCAGGGCAGAAAGGCTCAGCCTCAAAGGCTCAAGGCCCCTTGTCTAGTCCCCAAGGAAGAAGCTGTGCTGAGCGGGGACTTTAGAGGCCAGCCACAGGCCAGTGGGTCCTCTCCCACCCCTTCGGAGCACCCACCTTTCAGACCTTGTTCAGAGAAGGCCACTAGGACATGCCACAGGCCCCAGAGCAGGTGGGTAACAAGCAGAGGTCAGAGACAGCTGCTTTCACATCAACCTATGTTTCCCCAATCGCAACACGGAATCGCTTTCCTCTGCCTCCCTTTATTTTTTCAGCATCCCTCAGACAATCTCCTTATCCACACACACTTATCATTAAAATCTTGCACAGATTGTCCATCAAACCCCTGAGGCTTCTGCTTTGTTCTACCTCAAATGTCAACCTGAGGCAGGTTCCAGTGAACTCCCCTTCATCGTACAAAGCCCAGTGCCTGCTCTATGAAGCCCTCTGCCACAGGTTGTTTGTGGTTTCTGTCCCTCTAGAATTCATACTTGAAATTGAATCTCCCAAACAGTAGTAAGAGGTGGCATCTTTGGGAGGAGATTAGGTTGTGAGGGCTCCACCCTCAAGGGCCAGGCCTTTTGTCCTTTGGCCCTGTGAGGATACACATGCCAGGGGGGTTCTTGAAGAGGTGGGATGTTTGTATGCCTTTCAATGTATGTCTGTATGCAAATGCCGCTTGGGGGATCATGTGTTTGTACAAGCACAGAGAGGATGCAGGCTCTACGCCTGTGTGTGCAAGTGTATTGTGTGCTATGTGTATTTGGGGACACAGTGCCACTGTAAGAGGCCACTAGGGTCTACATGTGTGCAGCTGCCCAGGAATCCTCAGCGTGCATAGGTGTGTGTCTGTGTGTGTGAGCTTATGGAGGTGTCTGTGGAGCGAGTGGGCACGTGTCTGCCGTGTGCATAAGTATGTGGAGGTGTAGTGTTGCTGTGTGTTGGGCTGGAAGATGAAGTAGGAGGGGAAGAAAGAAAAGACACAACTTGTGATTGTCAAATACCAAGCGCAAAGAGTGGGAGCCCACATATTCCCTGGGGAGGCCCCACACTCTGCAGCTCCCACCTCTGGCTCCAGCTCTACTCGGTCACCCACACCCATCTATCCATCTTTCATTCAGTGGCTGTTGTACCCAAGCTGACTGAGCTAGGCCATCTGCTGTTTCAGCCCACAGCAACCACCTGACAAGACTGGCTTCCCAGGAGTCACCCATGGGGTGGCACACAGAGCTGCTCACTAGAGGCTTAGCCTGCTGCCCAAATGCCCCTTTCCTTTCTCTTGCTCCTGCCACTGTCTCTAGCAAGGACTCACAAGGAACAGGACCACTCTAGGGAAAGGAGAATTCACCTGCCTCTGATGGAGAGTCCTTTGGCAGCTCGGTTCAGGCCCACCTACACCCTTCCTATCAGGGTCCTTGCCTCAAAGCCCTGCTGAGTGTAGACACTGGGAGATCACACAGACGCAGGGTTATCTGTGTTTGTTCAGCTTGTCAGCCTGTGTTCTGGTTAGTTTATCAACTTGATACAAACTAGAGTCACTTGAGAAGAAGAACCTCAAATGAGGAATTTCCTCCATCAGACTGGACTATGAGAATATCTGTAGGGCATTTTCTTAATTGCTGGTTGATGTAGGAGGGCCCAGCCCACTGTGGGCAGTGCCACCCCTAAGCAGATGGGCCTGGACTGTATAAGAAAAGTAGCTGAGCAAGCCAGGGAAAGCAAGTCGGTAAGCAGCGCTCTTCCATTCCTCCATGTTCTACCTCCAGGCTCCTGTCTTGAACTCCTGCCTTGGCTTCCCTTGATGATGGATTGTAACCTGTAAGATGAAATAAATCCTTTCCTCCCCACTGGTTTTGGTCAGGGTTTTATCACAGCAACAGAAATGACTAGAACAGCCTGGAAATCCCTGGGTACCAGAGGGGCTAGTTTTTGGTTTTCTCCCCACCTGCTTGAGTCAGAGGTATCAGACCCAAGTGCCTGATCGATCTCTTGGTGTCACAGCCCATGTGGCAACACATGCCGTCTGCCGTGCCTGGCAAAGGAAGGGGATTGGCAGAGCAGGCCCTGGAGACCAGAGTCTGGGCTTCCCCAGTCTCCTGAGGCTTCTGAGATGTTAATTCCTTGTTTTTTCCATTTTTTCCTTTTCAATTAAAAGAAATGCTTGGTAGGATAAATGAGAATGAGCCAGAAACCTGAATATTTTCAATTTCATTTGGCACCTCAGACCCTATTATCCACCTGCTGTGTGCCAGACCCATGCTAGACAGTGGACTGATGGGTGGCAGCTGGGATCGAGGGCCTGGCCTGGGGCTCTATGGAAAGGGCAGCCTGAATTTAGTTGGAGAAGAATCTAGAAGAGGTCTGTGGGGTGGCAGAAGGGACTGTGCAAAGGAGCTGACTGGCCTTGCTCTGTTCTTTTCACTCCCTGGGTGCTGCCTCCTAAGGCTCATGAATTAGAAACATACCCCCAAATTCACCCATTGGCATCTGGAGGTGGCTCCTTTGGGAGGCTGCTGGTTTGGGTGAGCATGGGAGGGCAGTGTGGGATGGGGTTGGGACCTTTATAAGAAGAGAAGAGGACTAGTGGGTGCATTCTCTTCTGGACACATGTGCCTCTGCTACTGTCTTAGATACTGTTTTCACTGCTGTGATAAAATACCTGACAAAAGTAATTGAAGGAAGGAAGGAAGGAAGGAAGGAAGGAAGGAAGGAAGGAAGGAAGGAAGGAAGGGTTTAGTTAAGCTTACAGTTGGGGATACAGTCCATCACAGCAGGGAAGGCATGGTGGCAGGAACATGAGGTGACTAATTGCATAGCACCCACAGTCAGGAAGGAGAGAGAGAGAGAGATATATGAATAGATGAATGCTGGTTCTTGACTTGCTTTCTCCTTTTGATTCAGTCCAGGACCCCAGCCAGCCTGTGGGATGGTACTGCCCACATTCAGGATGGATCCTTCCCTCCTTGGTTAACTCAGTCTAGGAACTCCCTCATAGACATGCCCAGAGATGTGTTTTCTAGGTGACTCTGGAGCCTGTGGAGTTGGTAGTATCGTCACAGCACAGCACAACACAGTACTAAGGTCCTCTCTAGACACAGCCCCTCAGCCTTGGACTACTCACCTCCAGAGCTGTAAGAAATCAATTTCTTTATGAGCTACCCAGTCCCAAGGATCTGTTATGGCTAAGCTTTCTAGAAAAGACCAGGAGAGGGGATACTTCTCTTTTCTGCCATGGTGGGCAGGCAGGGTAGGCGGGGCTGGACACTCCAGTGGGCTGCTATGCCAGGCCAGAGAAAGCAGGTGTTATAGGGAAGACAGAGTCTTTTCTAGAGCCAGCCACAGGGCTCAACCCAGCCCTGCTGCATGCTGTGGGCCCCCAAGCAAGATGCTTTCCCTTTCTGTGCCTCGGTTTGTAGGAATGACTTTTACAGTGTAGACGTATTCTGGACGAATAACTTTTACCTAAACTTGCAACAAAAGAGTTACTGTTTGTAATGTAAACAAGCTCACTAAGCCATGTGTTCCTCTTGTGACCTGGTCATATGGCCTTAATCCCACAAGACCCTTCCTTGGGAGGCACCCAAACTAGTACATGAATGTTGTACGCATGCTTTACATATCAAAACATTACATTGAACAGTACTTATCTCACTGAAAGCAATGAGAGACATGTATAACACCTGTTTATGATTGTATGTCTTGGTCTAGGTCTAGGGATCAGAAAGGTTAAGATTGTCTCATAAGAGTAGGTCTGACTTTTACTTCCCCATTTTCTGCCAGAGCTCCTTCCCCATTTCCTGCAGGAGAATGAGTTAAACCCTTGCTCAGGAGCACAGTTCCAAAAGAAATCTGAAGGAACAGGTTCTTAGAAGTTCAGGTCCACCTTTGGCCTTAAAATGGATGCTGAAGGAGGAAGCATAAAAATTCACATCATGTTAAGTAGTAGAGGTGATGAACATTACCATTGAAATCTACTCGATGACTTTATATCCATACACAGGTGCCAAGGATCTGAGTAAAACTGACCATGACTAGTAATAATCAGATACACACAGATTAGAGACGCATGCGCCAACATCTAAGTGTTATTAGCAAAAACAATGAGTCTTTCTGTAAGAAACAGTATATTTTAAAATGAAATGGAGATCTTTTTAAAAGGTTAAAAACCCATTCAGTTTTATGTCTTACAGGGCCTTATACATATTGAGTTCAATACTATATATTAATTCAACTGTGAACCTAAAAATTTTATAGCCACTTTTGAAAGAGATATGTCTTTGCTCTGGAAATTGTTATTGAGTATGTTAAAGCTGTAATGAAATGCTTCTTCTGAAAAAATTTTTAAAAAAGGATGCTGAATAGGGCTGTTTCTTTAGTAAAGCATAACTGTAATGTAGTTTAGAAACACCATGATCTGGTTCCCCATCTATCTCACTGTGGTGAGATAGAGGGATTTTCAGATGCAACGAAGTTAAGTCTTATATGAACCCCATTAGTCATCCCTCCTCCCTGATAGATACCCAGATCTGGGCTGCCCCAGTCCTGAGTAAGAACTGTGGTGTTTGCACAGAGTGCACAGTCCTCTCATGTATAGTAATTCCAGTTCATCTCCAGCTTAATTATAATGTCTAACAGTGTGCATGCTGAGGAGCTGTTTTTGCATTGTTTAGGGGGGCAGTGACAAGGAAAACATCTCAGCATGTTCAGTATGGGCAGGACATTTTTACTCTGAATGCCTTCACTCCATGTTTGGTTGGCTTTCTAATTTAAAGCCTGAGGACACAGAGCCCATGCTGGGTGTGGGCTCCATGTCTCCCACAGCTTTAAGGTCATAGATCCCAGTATTGGGCTCAAGGAAGCCACACCCATCAAGGGTGGCATCACCTGCTCTACCCCGACCCACTCTTCACACTAGAAGCAGAAGAGACTATGGTGGTGGGTGGACCTTGGAGGTCCCAATAACCTGTAGCTCACTGGTCTTTGCATCTGAGTGCCCACACTTACAGGAGGGCCCCCACAGATGTTCAGGACTTAACCTCCTGAAGTCCCAGCCTGTTGGGAGGCTCCAACTGATCCCAGGTCCTCCACCAGAAGTGCTGACCCCTGCAGGGCCCTGGGGGTCAGCACTGAGGAAGGGGGCTGGCCAGGCCCTGCCTCCAGCTTCTTAGCCTTTGTCCAGGGATCTTCAGAACTCTCTGGAAAGTTCTACCCAACCCTCTTAGCCCCCCCCCCCATTTCTCCTGCCACTTTCTTAGGAGCTCCAGCTGTAGCTTGAGGTCAATGGCCACTTAGCTAGAACTTTGGAAAGAGAGACTAGGTCCGGGCCCATGGGGACCCCTGCAAAGGCCAGGTCTGTCTTCAGATGCTGGGGCCACAGGAACCTTTGAGGTCTTGCTTTGCACTCCTAGATTAGGCCAATGCCAGTGCTGGGGAGAAAGCTGCAGGAAGCATCCCAAGGTCAGGTGCAGAGACTCACCTGCACCAACTCAACTGGGGACGGGCTTGCAAAACTGAGAATTTTCAGGCCTTATGTACATAGACCTCCTGGTTGAACCTCTGAGATTGGGGTCCCAGGACTCTGCATACCAGCATGTCTCAAGGGGCCACCAAAGGGGGAACTCTGAGTCTAGGCATATGGGGTGCAATCCAGGCACATGGCTGTGCTCCCTGGGAATGCCAGGGACTCACAGTTTGTCCGGGGAGTGTGAGCTAGCCCCAACCTATGGCTTCCCTTCTTTCCCCACAGCCCACAGTACTCACGCATCACAGGTTCTAAATGTAGCATGGGGCAGTGTGGGCTGCTTGTCAACTCCATCCCCCAGCCTCGGGCCTCAGAAGACTGCTTGCTGGGAGAAGCCCAAGCAGGCAGGCTTTGGGGCTGGATTAGTGGGGACCTGAGGAACCTCTACAGGCAAGGAGGTGACTGCAGATAGGGGACTTCCTGACCTAGAACATACCACTGACATGGAGATACAGCAGAGGTGGGTGGCTCAATACTTCCTTCCCAAAGTCACAATTTTGTCCCTATCAGCCACTGCTAGAGATCTGCAGCCTGGGAGTTGGGGCTCCAATGTGGGAGTGCCCTCCACTAGGCCTGGAGTTGGCACTGCCATGGGAGTGGGGAGTCTGATGTCCACTCTGGCCCCTACAGATGGTTGCTGCCTCATTCTCACAGAATGCTTGCAGAGCCCCTGCCTAGCATGGCTCCCAGTGCTGGGTGCTGGAGAGGGAAGGGCTAGGGGCCCACTGAGGGTATAGGAAGAAATAGAAGATGGGGGGGAGGGGTGTGGAGAAGCCCACACACAGTTTAGAGCAATCACTGGGCAGGATGCCAGAAACCCAAACCTATACCCTGCAGCCAGTCTGTGGCTCTGACTCTTTCTCAGCAGGCAGGCTGCAGCTCAGGAGCCCAGGTTCTGTGCTAGGGTGGGAGGGGCATAGGAGAAAGGTGGAGTGGCAGGATATGAAGCAACAGGAGTGCCTCTTGTCCCAAGGTCACAAACAAACTTGCTGTGCGGTCTTGGGAAAGTCACTCACCCTCTCTGAGCCTCAGTCTTCCCCTTCTGGTATTCTCTCTCATAGATACAGCCTAGAAGATGGCTTGTACCAAAATTTCCTGGCGCTGAGCAAGGGCTCTAGCTTCCTGTGCACATGAGTAGACTGCTGGAGGAGGCTATGGCAGCCCTCGTCAACTGGAGGTCATTACACCCAGGAAAGCCAGCCCCCTCACTTTTGCTTACGTGTCTGTGTCTTCATCTGGAGACCAGAGGAACTTAGAGCATTCTGGGAGAAGGAGTCAGCTGTTGACGACCCTGACTGGAGTGTTGGCTCTCAGGGATGGGGTGGTACTCAACACAAATAAAACTGCTCTCTCCTTTACCTTTTATTCGTTGTTAATTGTATCCATTTTTATTTATTAATTTTTAAAACACATTTTATTTCTCTTATTTTATGTGTATGAAGGTATTGTCTGCATATACGTAACTACATCCATGTCCTGCACAGAGGTCAGAAGAAGGTGTTGGATCCCCTGAAACTGTAGTTACAGACAGTTAGCCATCGTGGGCTCTCTGCAAGAGTAGCCAGTGCTCTATGTCACTGAGCCATCTCTCCAGCCCCTATTCTTTTTTTTCCCCCCTTAAGCAGGATCTCCCTGTAACCACAGCTGACCTGAAATGCCCTATGTACACCAAGCTAGCCTTAATCTCACAGAGGTCCTCCTGCCTCTGCCTCCTAAATGGGATTAAAGGCATGTGCCACCACACTTGACAGTTGTGTTTATTTTTAGGGGATTTTATTATTTTATCTTTTTATTTTCTTGTATGAGTGTACTGCTTGCATGTGTGTAAGTGCATTCATGTTGTTCAATGCCCGAGGTGACCAGAGAGGGCGTTGGATCCTCTTTAACTGGAGTTACAGATGATTGCTAGTTACCCTATGGGTTCTGGGAAACGAACCTGGGTCTCCTGAAAGAGCAGCCAGTGCTCTTAACTGCTGAGTCATCTCTTCAGCCCCTTTTAGGGGATTCTTAAGGACCCGGAAATAGAGATAGTATTTCTCATTGCATTCTGGGTGAACACTGAGGTTCCAAGACTACCAGATCAAAGGATTCACGGGGCCCAGCTGGCACCCTTCTGTGGCTACTGTGACTTACCGGAGACTCAGTTCTTCCCTGGGTCCCAGCCTGAGTCTTTGCCTAAGCCATAACTGCTCATGAGATTTTGCAAAAGTTACCTCTCCTCTCTGTGCTTCAGCTTCGTCCCCCTTAGAGTGGACTACCCCCACCCCACCCCCATTCCCAGGATGAAGTGAGCGAATGCCTGGGAAACCCTTTCACACAGTGAGTGCCTGGCCAGCAGCTGCTGCTGTTCAGTGGTAGCCAGGCAGTCCCATCTTCCTGTCGCCCTGCCTTGGCACAGCTCAGACTTGCTGGAAACCGCGGGGGCGAGTGCTGAGAAGCCTTGGGCAAGTGTGCTCCCAACAGACGCTGCCTGTGCCGTGGAGGCGAGGGAGGAGGTTGCCAGAGAGCCTGTCTGGATGTCAGCAGCTGTGTGGGGCCCACAGAGGTTGTCACTGGCTTGGCCACTTGCAGACTCTGATCAAGCTGCCTATTCTGATGGGACTCTCGGGCTGCAGGAGCCTGCTGTGATGAGCTGGGTTAGGAGTGTAGAGGGCTGGAGACTGAGGGGATGTAGGGGGCCTGGGCAATGGTTGTCTGTGGGGCTCAGCAGGAAACCTCAGAAGGGCAGGGCTCCTACACAGATCACCCCAGGGTGACCTAGACACTGCCCTGCAGGAAGAACAGAAGAGATGGACCCAGGACTCTGAAGGCTTAGAGTCTTCTCTTTCCCCACCCCCTGGCTGAGCAGGAGAAATTCAACCTGATTGCATAATAACCCACCTCTGGATCCAATTCTAGAAGCTTCTCTTGTGGTTTCTTAAGGACTGGCTGCTTATGGATTGGCCTCACTTATTAGCTGGGCATGCACACACACTTTCCAGAACATTCCCTAACTCTAAGTTACTTGAGCAGGTCACACCCTAGGGGGCCTGGCCAGCATCTCAGAGCATAGCCAGACCTGAATCACTGAAGTTTTGGCATTCCCATCATTCTTGCCTCCTCTAGACACACTACGCTGTGACCTACGGTCACCAACTTGTGACTGCCATGAGATGTGCACAGCCTGCAGCCAGAGAAAGGCTGCACCCTCCTCCTCCTTCTCCTCCTCCTCCTTCTCCTCCTCCTCCTTCTCCTCCTATATGGAGCACCTCAAAGGTTATGTGTCACCCTGCATAGGGACATGATAGTCTCTGCATTCCAGCCAAAGAGCGCTGGGACTTCTTTATGCTAGTAACTGTCCCACGGTGCCTGAGATGAGATGATGAATACACTTGAACATCAATAAAAGTCTAAGTGCCTTTCAGTGATGCAGGGAGACTGCCACTGGAACAACAGCAGAGGCAACTTTTTCTTCTCTCTTCTTTCCTTTGCATTCTTTTCATTTTCCTCCTTCCTTCTTCTTCTTCTTCTTCTCCTCCTCCTCCTCCTCCCCTCCTCCTCCTCTTCCCCCTTCCCCCTCTTCCTCCTCCTCCTCTTCTTCTTCTTCCCTTTCCCCCTTTTTCTTCTTCCTCTCCTCCCTCTTCCTCCTTTCTTCCTCTCCCCTCTTCTTCCCCCTCCTCTTCATATTTATTGTTGACTATTTTTGAGACAATGTCTTTCTTTGTAGCCTAGGCTGGCCTACTCTATGTGCCTTAGACTGGTCTCCTGCCTCTGCCTCCCAAGGGCTGGGTTTACAGGTGTGTGTCACCACACCCAGCACCTGGCTATGCTTTAAAGCCCTGGACACTGGGTGCTGGAGAAATGGCTCAGTGGGTAGGAGCACTGGATGCTCTTGCAGAGGACTGGGGTTCAGTTTCCAGCACCCACATGGTGGCTAACAGTTAACTGTCTGTAACTCTAGTTCCAGTGGATCCAGTGCCCTCTTCTGGCCCCCACTGGCATTGCATGTATGTGGTGCACTTACATACATGCAAGCAAAACATGCATACACATTAGAAACATTAAAAAAGAAAACCTTAGGCTGGGCGCATAGACCAGTGGTAGTGCACTGATCTGGTACACAGGAAGCCCTGGGCTTGACCTCAGAACCACAATACCAAAGCAAACACATGCATCTTGTGGTCAAAGTCGCAACATGCCAAGACAGTATGTATAGTTTCTCACTGCAGAAAAATCTCAAGCTCGATGTAGTCAAGTGTGTAGGAGTTGAAATGAGACTACCTTATTGTTTCATCGTATGCTGGTAACACTGAGCTGATTTATCCTATTAAAGAGGACATAATTATTCTGATTTAAAACACAATTAAGTAATTTACTTAGATGTGTGAGTTTTTGTTGAAATCCCTTGAAGCTCACACTCAGAAATTCAGTAGTTAGGAAATGTCAGTTTTACTGTATGTGAGCGGTTCATTTACTAAATGTGAGGGTTAATTAGGTACCCAGGGAAATTTTGCTAAAACAGTCAAATGAGTTAAAATGACAATCAAATAGCTGACTTTTACATTTATACAGAGGTTAGCCGCACACCCAGAAAAAGGGTGCAGGGGGATATCATGAACCTACGGAATGAAAAAGCATGTGGGTAGCTGAGCCCTGGAATCCCCCGAGGCTCCCTGCAACCACTCAGAACAGGGACATGATAAACTGAGTCTAGATTGTTGGAGGCGTGTTTAATTCATTACTTTTGTAAACAGAACCAAATCTCCTTCCAAGGCCTTCTCAAAGCAGTCGCTGGAATTTGTTTGATATAAACAGAAAAAGATTTCTAAGTGAACTTGAAAGCATAAGAGAGAAGGAGGCTACAGTTTTGGTTAGCAATTTGAACCCTAGTTGCTAGGGATGCAGCTCAGTCACAGAGCACCTGCCTAATGTGCATGAAGCCCTGGGTTCGATCCCCACACGGCATGAGTCAGGTGTGGTGGGGCACTCATGGGGAGTGGAAGAGGCAGGTCAGAAGTTCAAGGTCATCCTCTGCTACCAACCTGGGCTACATGGGAAAAAAAGAACTATCTTTGTTTGCTTAAATGCAAAGTAAACTTCTTAGTAATCTTTGGGGGGTGGCGCTAACAACTGCTAAAGAAAAAGCTGGAGTCTGTCTCAGAGTCATGGTCCAAAGTCCTGAGAAAAATTCTTCAAATGACTCCTCACACACCTGCGTTACATCAAGTCATGTTCAAAGCTACAGGGCCTTGCCAGCCCTGTTCTTTTCTTTTCTCTACCTTTAAGATTTATTTATTTATTCATTTATTTGTGTGTATGGGTGTGGGTGTCTGTGTGAGAGTATATGCACATGTGTGTTCCACTGTGTGCACCTATGCATGTGCTCAGAGCCAGAAGACAGCATGGGTTTCCCTCTTCTATCAGTCTCTGCCTGTTCCTTTGAGGCAGGGCCTCTCCCTAAACACTAGGATTCACATGGTCTCAACTGGGCTGGAAGCCAGCAAACCCCAGCAACACTCCTACCTCTGCGCTCCAAGGAGCTGGGGCTACAGGTATGAATGTGACACCCATCTTGTTATGTGGGTGCTGAGATCTGAGCTTTGGTGCTCATAGTTTTGTAAGGAGTGCAGCCTGATCAGCAGGGCCTCAGGGAGTGGGTGAGGGGGCCTGAGGATCCCACTGGAGGCGGTTGCCCTGTGAGCCAAGCTGTCATTAGTTGTTCTGTCCATAATTGGGCTGTAATCAACCTCTGGCCCCAGATGGAGTTTTCGGCCCTTGATTATGTGTGATTAGCTTCTTGTACCTCAGACTGCTGACTGCACATTGTCCCTGGGTACACACTCCACCCCCAGGACCCTACCACAAACATAGCAACAACCTCCTACACAGAACATGGGCAACATGCTTTCCTTCTGCTTTCTGAGCTGGGCCGGGAAACAGATGCCACTGGACCTTCCTGGTTCTGAGCAATTAGAACCAGCTTGCTCCCATCCCAGCTAGCAAAGGTTGCCTACTTTCTATGCACAGAACAAAATCTAGTATATGGATCCCACACTGGTTCTACAAGAAGCTCACAGCCTGACCTTGGGCAGGTAGTGAGGCTTTTCTGGGCTTTTCACACCCAGCAGGGAGGGGCTAGTAAGCCTTAGTCAGGCCTCCAGACCCACAGGTCAGTTACCAGCACATCAGCATCCTCTGAGCCCCTCCTGTGGCTAGGCTGTGCACCTGTGCTCACAAGTGAAGAAGGTGTTCTGAATTCCAAGACACAGAAGGGGCTTAGCTGAGGAGTCCCTCAGATAAGTAGGAAGACCAGGGAAGGAGGCCAGCCTGGCTAGAGGGAAGACCAAGCCACCTGCCCAGCACCCTGCAGTCCTTGTCCAGTGGGGCCCCAACAAATTCGGGGCTTTGAGAATTATATTGTGATTTTTCTAAGGGAAATGTAAACAATTGTCTGTTTGCCCCAGACAGGGCACTGATGACAGACTAAAGAAATGACTCCACCCAAGCTCAGCTTGCTGAGCCAGTGAGTTGATCATCTTTGTCAGTTTACCAGGGGTTACTTACAGGAACATGAGTGAGGGGCTACTTACAGGAGTATGGGTGACCCAAAGGTAGTGGCATCACCAAAAAGCCCACCCCAGCATGTGATTCACAAAAGCTGCACCTCTGGAGCTGCCTACCCAGCAGGCAGTTCCACTGAAGAGTGTCCTCTTCCCAGCCGTGAATCACTGCATTTCGGGAGGGGCTTTGGGAATCCTGAGTTTCCCAAGCCTAGTAAGGTTCTTAGATTCCTGAATCTCTGGGGTCTCTCTCCTCCCCAAGTCAACAAGGAAACTGTGATCCTAGGCCTTGAGCAACAGATAAATATGCTCTGCCCCTAGCCTGCAAGACCTTCCCTGCTGGGCTGTGGTGGGACTGTGGCTGGTGACACCTGTCAGTGTGAACATGGACTGTTTCCTACAGGCTTATGGGTAGAAAGCTTGGTCCCTGGTTCACAGCACTACTTAGGGAGGTTAGTCAGGTTTTGTTCTCTGCTTCCTGTCCTCCAAGAGAAGAAAAGCCACCTACTCCTCCCACCCCACCAACATGTGTTCTGTCCAAGTGCATGGGGCCAAGCAAGCAAGGGCCAAACCCTCCAAAACTGTGAGCCAAAAGAAATCCTCTTTTAAGTTGTTTGTGTCAGGGACTCCGTTATAGCAGTAAGAAAAGTACCTAGTATAGACCCTGCAGCAGGCCCAGCAGGTGTGTGACCAGGAGAGCTCATCTAATGGCTGGCAGAGCAGGAGCCACACACAGAGCCCCTGTAGGTCCTCAGACAGACACAGAGGCAAGGGCATAATCATCACTAATGAGCAAGGACAATGCCCAGGCTCTTTATTAATGTTTCATCCTGGCACTGAACACTCAGATGGGGGTCTGTTTGAAGGTTCTCAGCACCTGGTGACCATTCTTACTACCCTCATCGTTAAGCCTGTTTGTCTCTATCTCAGCTCAGAGCTGTGGGTGTTGGTAGGGTCTGGATGGAAATGAGAGAACATGCTAGTTAATAATTTCCACTTTCAGGGCTGGAGAGATGGCTCAGCAGTTAAGAGCACTGACTGCTCTTGCAGAGGACCAGGGTTCAGTTCCCAGAACCCACATGGTAGATAACAACTGTCTTTAACTCCAGTTCCAGGGGAATCCGAAGCCCTCTTCTGACCTCTGAGGCATTGCATGACACAGCGCACTCACATTCATGCAGGCAACACACTCATACATGTAAAATAAAAATAATAGCCCAACTCTTGGTGGTATAGGTCTCAGTGTGTCAGCTAGTTCTTTCTGCAAGCCCAGGGATCTGAAATTTGTGGACAGGCTGACTGCTCACAAATGGTGTTCTCCAATAGGACAGAGCTGATGTGGCTCTGATTGTCAGATGCTCTTCATAGTCAGTTATGCTCTAGTGGGCTAGCTCTGACTATCCACATGGTTAGCTCTGGCTATCCATGTGGCAGCTGGAGGAGCTCAAGAGAAAAGACACCTGTTTGTACTTCCTAAGAAGACTCAGGTCCAGTATGTGTCTTACTCTTGGTCCCTGAAGGGCTCAATACCACCTGCTCCAGTGGCTGGCATGTAGGACAGCACAGCTTTGATGACTTTTCTGGGGCTTTCTAGCAGCAGCCCTTGTCTGAGTAAGGAGTTCATGGGGACTTCCAGAATTCCTGAGTTTCTTCCCCACATCCCTCTAGGAGCTGTTTCGCAGGGTGAGCTTGCTGGGGGCTAGCTCTGTAGGTTACTTGGAAGTGATGTCAGGGACACCCTCACGGTGAGGGGTGGTACCTGATGGGGTTTTCCTTGCTCCTGTTACCCAGGCTCCATTGTTGGGGGCTCCAGTGTTACCCAGGCAAGGAGGGCAGAATCTCATTGTTCTCCCCCTCTGCCCCACTTCTGCAGGCAAGTCCTATTCATTCCTCCTCCAAAATACAGTGACTGTGGTTCACAGAGTGTATGTACTAATGTCACACAAATATTGACTCAGAGATACAGATGTGTGGTCATAGGAGAGTGCAGTGGGTCTTTGACAGTTCCTACTCAGTGTTTTCAAGCTATCTATGCACAGCTTATTTCCTGAACATTTTCGGTATAGAGACACATTCATTAACACACCTTGTTAGTTTGTTAACAGTGAACTTATGGCTCAAGAACACAAGCCTGACCAAAGTGCTGGTGCCCTTCAGCATACTAGGCACACATTGAATAGAGAAATTACCAGCCCAAAGCACAAACATATGGAAAATGGGCACCAAATACCCAGTAGAAAGGATGTCAAAGGACATATGCTTACAGTACGGAACAGAGGTGTGAAGGTGAACACCCCTGTCTACTGCACGGGCTGAGCACAACCTTCCTGCTTCTTGTGCTCTGTAACAAGGCTTACTTAGCTACATCACATTTGGGTGTGACCTCTTTAAGGATCTGAAGGTTGGTTGGATGCACCTGTGGGTTTTGTGGTCTGGCCAGCAACAAGTTCCATCCAAGCTGGCGGACTAATCTGAACTGCCCTGGCTAGAGGGCCTGAAGATATGACTCCTCTGATGATGGGAGGGAGGAATCTGTGGGAGGAGTCTGAGGTGGGAGGAGTCTGAAGGGGGAGGAATCTGTGGGAGGGGTCTGAAGTGGGAGGAGTCTGTGGGAGGAGGAGTCTTGGGGCAGGGGTGGGGGCAGTCTGCCAAGGGCTGGGGTCAAGAGTGTCCAAGTCCATCAACTTCCACAGCACCTGGGCCCTACTGCAGAATTGTTCTGTCTGACCCCTGGGTGGTGCAGTCTGCACATGAGGAGCATGTGCATGCATATGCACATGTGTGTGCGTGTTGTATGTGTGTGTGTGTGCTTGTGCATTTGTGCTTTGTGTGTGTGTGTGTGTGTGTGTGTGTGTACCTGTGCATGTGTATGTGTATGTTACTGGAGATGGGACCTAGGCTTCGTGCACACTAGCCACATTCCCAGTCCAGGCTAGCTCTGAACTTTCTATCCTCCTGACTCAGCCTCCTGTGTAGCTGGGTGACAGGTGTACCTTCCAGCAGAAGTGCCTGGTGTTCCTGGCTCCGTAGCAGCTGATGCTGGCCTTGCTTGGCTCTACACAGGAAAACAGCATTCTTTTATTTCAAACCACATGCCCTAAGGATCCTGCATAGTTCAGTCTTATAATTTTGAACCCTCAGAACCTCAAGGACTTGGCCCAGGGTACTGGCCTCTCTTCCTGTCCCCTTAAAGCCCTTTTAGATCAGCCCCATTCTCTCATTAGGAGGTCACAACAGGATTTCAAGGTCCACCCAAGGATCTGACCACACCGGAAGACTCACTTTTGCATGAGACCACATCCTGTGTTTCTGAGGCCAACAGACCTGAAAGTCACCCACCCCCAATGATGCCCCTTATTGGCCTGAGCTGCCCTTGGTGTCAACCACATATTTTGGCAGAATGGGGCTGGTTCTGTGACATGCAGAGGTATTATTATATGAGACTTAAATAAAAACATAAGACAGAATACCACATCACGCATGTCCTGTGTCTGTAATTATAGGAAGATTTATCTGTACGCAGTCAAATATGCAGAAATAAAATCAGAGCCATCCAAGACAAGGCTCTTGACTGCAGATGTGAATAACAATCGAGGCTCTTGAAAAGAAACTTAGAGCCAGTGACACAACGGCTCACATCCCCATCTCTTCCTAAACTTTTTGTAATATTGCTGTCTTTATGACAGAAAAAGAAAGAAACAGAAAAGGCTCTGTTCCCCCTGTGAAGTGACAGAGATGCTGGATCAGAGTTTAACAGCTAAGTTGTCTCTCTACTCAGAGCCTACTGACCCTGTGGAGAATCACCATATTTATCTCCATTATCAAAATTGATGCCATGGGTCCCCATGCTTTCCGCAGAGCTGTGGATGAGGGTGTTTGTAAGCCTAGGCAGGAGATCTCAGCAGAGGGTGTTGAATGAGGTAATCATGGTCCATTTCCAGCAGGGACAGTGACCATACAGTGTGAGAGTTCAGCCACTTTGGGGGGGGGCATTGGGAATGGGAGGGCTGCCCAGGGAGCAGGTAAGGGAGCTTTTCAGACAGGGTGTCCAGGAGGCCCTGAGCATTGGGTCTCAAGTGTGGGTGATTTTGATACCCTGGGGGGACATTTGATTATGTCAGGAGAAATGGTTGGTTGTCAAGACTGGGGAAGGTCCTCCAGGCATCTAGTGGGTGTCATTCAAGGATGCCACTCGGCATCCATGCATGATGCACAGGACAGCTGCTCCAAAGAAGAGGGTGACCCTTTCTGAATCAGGACAGGCAGAGAAGCCCTGTCCAAGAGGGACAGAGGGCCATGTCCCAGGTTTGGGGGCTCAGGCATAAATGAACACCCTGGTAAGGATCCAGTCCAGCTCCCATGACAGTACTGTTGATGACAGCTGACCCTGAAGCAGGGAGGCTGCCATCTTCTAAGCCAATTCTATGTAAGGCTTTGGGGACCAAGGTTCATTAGCACCTCTTGGTTTGGGGTGACGCCTCACCCCACTGCCAATCCACCCTAGAAGGCTGTCTCTTATGTCACTAGTCTCATCCACATTCATTTTTCTCCTGAGGGACACAGTGCGTGTGTAGGTGAAATGTGGTAGGTGGAAAGATTCGGTTCATGAAAGGAGTAGGAAAACTTGGCACTGGGTGGATGGCTGGCCGTGAGCTGGCATCAAGGCTGGGCCCCCATTCTTTGAGTGCTGTCTCCTTGTGGATGTCAACCTTGCTCCCATCTTTCAGAAAAGAGATTGTTGCAAGAATTCTTTCCCTGGAGAAACATAAACAGTGTTCAATTCCCCCTCATAAGGCCCCAAGGACAAACCAAAGTACAAATCCACCAAAGTTTACCCTGGGGAACCAATGACTTTATTTGGGCTTACTTACAGGAATGTGGGTAAATCTTACCTGCATGGATGATGGCTCCCCCCAGAGCTGCACAGATGGAATTCTTTCCCTTTCCAGCTAACCTCCCCAAGTCTATACGTTCCAGCACTTCCCCAGACCTCAAGGCCACATGGGATTAGGGCAGAATTGCATCCAAATGACTGAAAGGTACAGGGGGATCTGGCTGGAATCTCAAGTGAGGGCCCCCTGACCCTCAGGAACATCCAGTCACCAGCAAGCTCCTGATAGACTCTTGCAAACAGATATAACTGATCTGATAGGAACTGTTTTGCTCAGAGCACAGAGTCCTACAGTAGGGACCAAGGACCATAGAGGGCAAGTACTATGCTTATCTACCATCTCCAAAGCTAACCACATGATATTTTCATGATAACTGAGCAACAACTAACAATGAATCAGCACCAGTACCCACCATGTAAGGTACTGAGCTACAAGTACTTTATAGATCTTAGCAAACAGATTCTGTCATTGCCACTGATACACATGCCAGAACACTATGGTCTACCCAAGGTGCCAGCAGCCTCTTTAATATTTTATTATTTTTATTATATGTGTATGAGTGTTTTGTCTGCATGTATGTAAGTGTACCATGTGTGTGCAATGCCCACGGAGGTCAGAAGAGGGCATCAGATCCCCTGGAACTAGAGTTGTAGACAGTTGTTAGCCACCATGTCAGTTCTGGGAACTGAACCCTGATTCTTTTGCAAGACCAGTCAGTGTTCTTAACTGCTGAGCCATCTTTCCAGCCCCTCCCTTTTCTTTTACAACATGTGGCCTGTGGCCTGCCTGTGCCCTGTGCACTCTGTTCCCATGTCAAAAGCTCTGTGCCCGCTGCTAGGCCACCACCCAGAAGTCTCAGTCTGCTCTGGCCACACCAGTATGCCCAGGCCCCAGGCCCACAGTGTCTCACATGCTGACAGATGCAGCTCAGCTGCTCTCTAATGAGAACCTCAGAGACAAAGGCAACAGCTCCTTGTTCAGCAGGGACAAAGACATGAATAGAAGTGTGGCTCTCTGTTCCTTTAGAGAAAATAATTGGCTTCAATTAAGTGGGCTGGGTGCAGGAAGGCACGTGGAGGCTACAGAACGTGGACTGCATGAAAATGAAGGTGCGAGGGCCCCATGGGAGCCACCCTTGTGACCACCCGGGGACAGGAGCTCAGCCTCTCTGAGTTTGTCTCTGTAGGGTAGGGTGAACAAGGTGATCTGTGACTTGTTCAAATGGTATCTGGCAAGGCCACAGGGCCTGGGGCTGGTACACTGAGGACAGGTTTTCTAGAACCCTCTACCCAGTTTACATTTTTCCAGAAAGTAAAAAGGTTTTAACCATTAAAACAGAGCTACATTGGCTCCATCCAGGCTATAGGTCTTCCTGAACTTTCCTTGAAGTATGGGTCTTACAGCAGGGGGCGTCCATCTGTCATGGAGGGAGGTTCACCCAGGTTGGCCAGGCCCTAGGGACCTGAGTCACGCCGTGTCCCTGAGCCCCACTCCCTCTGTCAGTGAACAGGATGATGACAGAGATATCTGCACCCAGGAGATGATAGAGATGGTAGAAGTGGCAGCCCTCGGTAGGTTTTTGGCCCTATGCCTTGGCTTAGTGTCTGACCTGAGCTCTCTGTAGCCGGAAGCTCTGAGCACAGGCAGAGCCTGCTTCATCACTGGCTTGCTGGTTACTGAGTGTTTCTTGAGCACTGTATTCACAGAGTAGTTCTGATAGCTGGAAAAACCTCAGCACAGCCATATCCGCACTCAAAGACCCCAATCTAGGGTGGAAGGCAGCAATAACATAATGATTAGGCATAGGGAAAGGAAACAGGTTGAGAGGGTAGAGGCTAGATTGTGTCATTAGGAGGAGATTGGGGAACAGATTGGGAGACACCCTAGGGGGATAAGAGTGGGATAGTTGGGTGAGGGACTAGAGTTTGCCCTGGGTATGGCAGACCTGTGGCTGGGGTTAACATGGTCTGTGGGGCATAAAGATGACAAGCAGGGGGGCAGGGGAGACAGTTCAGTGGTTAAGAACCCTGTCTGTTCTTGCAGAGGAGCTAGGTTTGGTTCCCAGCACCTACATGACAGTTAACAACCATCCATAATTCCAGTTCCAAGGGAATCTAACTTCCTCCTGTCTTCCATGAGCACTGAAGGACACTGGTGCACTTACATGCAGGTAAAACACTCATACACATAAGATAAAACTAAATCATGTTGTTTTTAAAAAAGAGATTCCTCTCTTTTTAAAAGGAGGAAAGAGGAGAAGAAGGGAGAGGTAGGTGGGGTAGGAAGGCACTGTGGAACAATGGGCTGTGGGTGCTAGAGGGAGTTAATAAGAAGATGCTGTGGAAGACCACATGAGGACTGAAGGATGGCAGACAGGAAGGCACTGTGCCCTTCTTTGGCCAAGATGCTGGTGATGTGTTGAATGTCGAACTTCTACTAGCCTCCCTGCACAGAGGGGCTGTCAGTGGCTGAGTGCCAGGTCTAGGCTGCTGTCAGCGTCTGGCCAATAGTGTTTGTGTCTGTGCTCCCCAGCAAAGGATCAGACAGGGAGGAGCCACAGGGCCCTGAATCCTCTGTGTCAGGTGTTAGACGCCTAAGCTGACAGCAGAAGGCCAGAGAGAAACTAGGAATAGGGATGGGATATGGGAGGAGGAGGGAGAAGAGGAAAAGGAAGAGGAAACAGAGGACGAGGAGGAGGAGGAGGAGGAGGAGGAGGAGGAGGAGCAACAAGGACCATCTGTGACCCTAATCACATAATTTCAGTTGAGAAAGGGCAGCAAAACCTAATAAGAGGCTAGAGGCCTTGGCTCTCAGATGGCCTGGCTATCCTCCAAGGCCTTTGCTGTAAAGGGCAGCAGGGAGCACAGGTGTGCAGGGAGGGCAGAGGCTTTCTTGTTAACCATGGGCTCTTCTGGTTAAGGTAGAGAAACCAGCTGTTGCAAATGAGCCGATACCCAGGAAAGGACATGAAAGGAGGGAGGGAAGCATGAATTGGAGGAGGTACCTAGGCCAGGCCCCAGGTCAATGGGCAGAGCACATGGCTGTAGCACTGCCCCAGGAGGCAGTGAGAGGGGACAATTCTGTCTTCTATAGCGAGGGTTTGTTCAACTGTGTTGGAGTGGCAGAAAAGAGGTCACGTGGTTGGAGCGCTGTCATGGCCCAATTGTCTTCCCTGCCCCCTGAGTGCCCTGCATGACTATTCCTAGCCACCAGTCCTTAGCAGCCCCCATATTGGCTGGGTTCAGGGAGTGGTAGATCCTCATTTTCAGAATGTTCCTAAGGAGTGCTGGAATATTCTGGGTGATCCTTGGGGTTGCAGAATCTTGAAGGTGTCCGTATACCTTCTGAGCCCATGCACTGCCCCAACAGGCTGAGGGGAGGTTGGTGGCTGAAAGGCAACTCCCTCTCTCCTTGCCCCCTTCCCCAGGATACCCAGTCAGGTGCCTACTCTGTCCCTACACCTGCCCCAGAAAGTCTGGAGCCCCAGAAGGCAGATCACAGCTCAAGGAGTCCAGAGCCGCTGGCCTGCAGATATCCTAGCACCCTGCCCCCAGCATCCTTGAGCCTTATCCTCCCTGGGGATCAACAGCTTACTAAGCAGGTGCTAGGCATTTAATTTCATTCCCTACAGGGGTAACACTGCAGGTCCCCAGAAAGCTGCAACTTCCCCTTGTCACCTAGGCTCAGCTAGGAGTTCCCTATGGCACTTTCCTCCTGCCCCCTACCCTGCATCCGGGGACCTGGGTGCTGGCTTCCAACTCAAGTCCTTGGTTTTTTTCTTTTTCCGTTTTTCGTGTGTGCATGTGTGTGCGTGCGTGTGTGTGTGTGTGTGTGTGTGTGTGCTCCTGCTTGCATGTGGGAGCCCCAGGTTGATGTCAGGCATCATCCTCAATTGCTCGTCTCCCTTATTCCTTGAGGCAGGGTCTTTCAGTCAAACCCAGAGCTCTCTGATACAGTTGGTCTCCCTAACCAGATTGCTCTGGGGATCCTCTGTTTTCACCATCCAAGACTGGAATTACAGGTGACTGCCACACCCACCTGGCATTTATGTGGGTTTGGGGGATCCAAATTCTGCCCTCAGGCTCATACAGCAAGTGCTTCGACCACCTCCCCAGCCCACCCTTCCCTTTCTTCTCCCTGGTAGTCATTTGGGAAGGGGACAGAGTAGAGGTTGGGCTTAACACAGCACTCAGGCCAGGTGTGAAAGGCTTGGGTTGCCCAGGAGCCAGGTGCTAGTGGCTCATGTGGCTGTGGAGGTCAGCTTCAGCTTCACCTTAAGGATAAAGTGGAATGTGTACAGTGGAGTATTAGCCAGCCTCGAAAAGGAAGGAGATTCTGACACATGGGACAATGTCAATAAACTTGAGATCTTGAGGACATTACCTTACATGAAATCAGCCAGACACAGAGAAACAACTTCTGCTAGATTCCTCCTCTATGAGGAACTGAGAGCTGTCAAGTGGATAGAGACAGAAAACAGAGCAAGGGTGCCAGGGCAGAGGTGGGATCATGGAGGTTGTTAATGGGCCCAGTTTCTGCTTTGTGAAATGAAGAAAACTCTAGAGAGGATGGCGCTGCCAACTGGAGACACAGCATGAGTGAGTGCACTTACTGCCACTGAACTGGACACTTAGAAACATTCAACGTGGTAAATTCCATGATAAGTGAGCTTTATCACAGTGAAAAAGAAAGGTGAAGCTAAGAGGGGTAATTTTCCCTAGAGTTACAGCTGCTGGGAAGGAGACCTAGAAACTACATGGGGTGGCTAAGGGGTGCACATACTTTTTATCCCAGCAGGCTTCCCATGAGCCACTGCAGCGGGAGGTAGAGAAAGCTCATGGTAGGTTAACAAGGCTGGGGTAGTGTGTGCAGTAGCCAAGATAGAACCCTCAAGCTTGACTGGTTTCTTACTCAGGACCTGACAGATGCCCAGCTTGTTGCCCACCTGTGGGAGGGAGATGATGCTCAGAGAGGAGCTCTCAATCTGCCCTGAGCCCAGTGCAGAGAGGGTTGGATACCTACAAAAATGGGATTGTCCTAGAGGCACCAGAGGGTCCTTCAGGAAAGTTCAGAGACTACAGTGTGGGAGAATCACTCCACTGTAGCATCTTGATAGTGGAGTCTCCTGATATCAGGTGTGAGAGCGAAGTGAGGATGGGTGACACGTAAGACACTTCAGCTTTAGGAAAGCGAGGACCAGAAAACCCTCAGTCAGTCCTGAAGAGTAAAGACTCTCAGTCTATGACTTCTAAAGTTTTTGTTAGCCTGCATGAGACACTCTAAGCCTACATTCAGGAACAAAAGGTACTCATGCAGATTAGAGGACACTTTTCTGCAGGGGCTCAGGAAACTACTAACAACAAAATGTGGCCTGCTTATAAGGTACAGAGCACTGTTCCCAGAACAGTGTGAATAGGGCATAGACTTTTTTCTAAATATAAGGACACTGCATTCAGACCCTGTATACATGCCCATCTGGCTCTGCCACCATACACTCTTGGCTGATGGTGACTTTACACATATGCCAAGCATACTTTCAGCAGACTTCAAACAGGGCGGTGGTCTCTATCATTTGGCATCAGGTACAGCTGGACCCAGGAGCTCAACCCATGTCATTTGTATTCATTCTTTTTTATTTTTCTTTCTTTCCTGTTCTGTTTTGTATTTTTGAAACAGGATCTCATAGCCCAGGCTGGTCTCAAACTCATTATGTAAATGAGGCTGACCTTGAACTCCTGGTCTTCCTGCTTCTACCTGCTCAGTGCTGGGAGTCCAGGTGGGAGCCATCACGCTTAGCTCTTCATTCAGGCTCTCTGACCTCTTCCTGCGAGCCTGCCCACTTGCCAGGGCTTCTTTCCCCTGTTAGGAATATTCCTCCTCTTCCTAGGAATTCCAGCCAAAGGCTCAGGACTGACTGACAGGCCACCTGGCGCTGAGCCCAGCCCTGAATTCAGGTCATGGTCCAGGTTGGGGCTGGGGACCAGTTCTTCTGTGACCACAGGAACTGAGAGTGGAATCAGGTGGATGCTGAAAGGAGATCAAGATGTTCCCAGAGGAGGGAATGGATGTTATGCAGAGGGAGCACCCGGAGTCCTCCAGGAGCTCTGCCACAGACAGAAGTCTTCTCTCCCTCCACAGCCTCCCCTCCTGCTCCACAAGATGTGCTGCTTCTCACCTCCTGGTTCCTCTTCACACACATTGCCAGCTGCCAAGGATGCTGGGTGAAATCTGCTCCTCAAACAAGGTGCCAGTAACACATTCTGGCCCTGTTGCACTTGCCAGCTGCCACCCCTGCCCCACCCCACCACACTATGGAGTTAAAGGGAACTGGTAGCTGGGACTCATATTTTGGCTCACTGGTTGGCTGAAGATCCTCACTTCTATTTCCCTCCTCTGACATCCAACTGGGGGAGCACGTGACACCTTGCTCTACCCACCCTTCATCGGATATGTACAGCCCCAGAATACTCTCTCTGCTCTGCTGAAACCCAGCCTGACTCTTTTCCCCTCAAGTTCCCGACAATCTCATGGAATGAGAGGACACAGTCCATCCTGGGGGTTGTCAGAGCTTCCCTACAGTAGGAGAGACAGGAAGGACAAACAGATGCCCTGCACAGGCCCTGGCTGCCATGGCTGCTCAGGGGTGACAGCTTGGTGAAGGGGGCAGGATTAGAAGTCTTAAGAGCCAGCTTCACACAGGGGCAGAGCTGGGAGGGACACTTGGGTTAGCTAGACAAGCAAGAGGACATTGCCCAGGGTGAGCAGCTGGGGTCACCCATGGCAAGATCCTGCGCCCAGGCCCCTGGACTCTGCTGTACCATGCCCATTGGTTCCTGTAGTGTCTGCAGACAGAGGCTGGTTGCAAGTCAGGCAAGGGTTGTCTCTCAAGGTGATGGGAGTGCTTCCTGCTCTGCAGATGACCTGGGATAACTCCTACTCATCTACATGGTGCACAGGATTGGGCTAGGGCTGGACCCCAGTCACAGTGGCAAGCTGATAAAGATTTGGGGACAGAGACTGATATAAAATGAAGTCTGCATGTGATGGATACAGGTCTCATGTAGCCCTGACTGCACAGAGAGACTCCTCTGGGAGCCAGGGAGGTGAGAGTGAGGTGGGCATTGCCCCTCAGGAGAGGAGTTGAACGAGATGTGCTCCAGGCCATGGGACATGGCAAGGGTAAAGGTCTGGAGGCAGGAATCTGCATGGCCTCTAGGGCAGCAGGATGCCCAGGGAGCTAGAAGGTGACTGGGGATCTTGAAGTCCATGAAGGAGCAATGGGCACACTCTAAGGGAGACTGTTAGTGTCAGATCCCACCCAGGTTGCCAAGGCTGGGTCTGATTGGCACTGTGAACCCACTGGCTAGTTTAACCTTTATATTTCAGATTACTAGTCATTATTTGTTCATTTTGAGACAGGTCTCATGTAGCCCAGGGTGGCTTCAAACTCCCTATGTAGCCAAGAATGACCTTGAGCCAAGAATGATCCTTCTCCCAAATGCTGGTATTATAGACACAGATCACCACATCCTGTTTGTGTAGTGCTAGGGATTGAACCCAGGGCTTTGTTCATGCATGTTAGGCAGCATGCTACCAACTGAGTCCCCTCATCTCCTGCCTTCCAGCTCTATGAGTCACTTTTGAAAATAAGCATATCTTGGCATCTGCAAACTTTAGCTGAGAAACTATTGTCTGTTTGAAATACAGTTTTAACCTGGCATCCTGGTTTACTGTGTTTGCTGTTTGGCTAAACCTGGTATTCCCAAGTGGAGAGATGGATCTCCTGTAGCTGGGGCTACCTGTGTTACCCTAACATGAGTCCTAGCTGGAAATCTCAGCTGAGGCAGCCTGCTCTCCTGGCTTCAAATGACCCCAGCCCCCATGGAGAGATCAGAACAGATGGATGGCCTGACCAGGTTAGATTTAGGGGACCACAGCTGAGACATAATTGTATGGCCTGAATCAATCCCTCAGTCCCACTTCTCAGCATCTGTCCAGGAGCCTCCCCGCCACCCCTCAAGTCTCTGCATGGTGCTCCCTCCTCCTCCTCCTGCCTGCTGGTGGAAGGGCCAGGGCCTTATGGGCTCTAAGCCTCTTCTGACCTCTCCACCTCCCATGGCACCACCTCCCATGGCACCAGGGCACACAGATGACAGTAATTGGGTCACCTACTGTTTGCTGAACACCTACCTTGAGATGTGCCATTAAAAGCTCCTGCCCCTAGAGAGTCTTCCTTTCACCCCACCCTACAGATGAGGAAACTGAGGCTTAGCAGAGTCCAGAGAAGGGATGTAGGCATAGGTTCTGAGCAGCCACGCTGATGGTCTCCCCTGGGGACCAGGTGACTCTAATGCATCATGGAAGGCTGCTCTTACTAGGGGTATTTCCATCTTCCTGTTTCCCTCTGAATCTCAAGGTAGATGTCTATGGACCTTGTTTCTCCAAGGCTGGCCCCACAGAACACCAGGAAACCTTCCTCTTGACTAAAACCATTCCACATTTCCTCTGCCTGCTGCCATCCAGCAGTTTATGAGTATCAGCCTATGACTCAAGTATCCTGGGATCCCAGTCTCCCATGGAAGTAGCTTGGGCTCCTCTCCCACCTCTGCAGCTCAAGCCACACACCAGGTGCTCTGGGGCTCTTTGTCAATGGGGTGCTGCAACTGACTCACTGGAAAACAGATTGGGAATAGGGGAGATGGAGCTGATTCAGTGTGAACTTGCTATGTGTGGCTTACTGAATGCTTGCCCTCTCTGGGCTTCAATTCCTTGTGTGTGTGTGTGTGTGTGTGTGTGTGTGTGTATGTGTGTGTGTATGTGTGTGTGGAGAGAGAGAGAGAGAGAGAGAGAGAGAGAGAGAGAGAGAGAGAGAGAATATAATTCTGTGATAATAGTTACCCATCATTTTTTGAATACCTACTGCATGTGCTAGAAAAAGCTTTCAGTCCTGTGGCATAGCCATGGACATAGGATCATCTTTTCCCTTGCAATACTGGGATTCTTTGGGGAAAAACCAGAACAAAATATATATAACTTCACTGTCCACCATACAAATAGCCAGCTATGTGTGGCGTTCACACATGAAGTCTGTAAAATAAAATAAAACTTAAAATCCAGGTTTTCCGTCATAGTGGCCACAGTTCAAGTGCTTGGTGACCTCTATGTGGAGCAGCACAGGCCATAGAGCATGTCCAGGGCTTTGGGGAGGCCGACCAAACACAGCTGCTCAAGGTGGACAGAAAGCATGGTCTGGGGGGGGGACTTTGAGAATAGAGGAAGCGGGGAAGGAGCTGGGGGCTAGAGAGGGGTCAGGATGCTATTTAGAAAGAGGAGGGGTAATCTCTGATCAGTGAGGAAGTGTGAGAAAGATTGCTCCAGGCAGAGAGAATGCCACACACAAAGGCCCTAAGGCATGAGCACATAAGGCAGGAGGAGATGGGCACACAGTGTGGCTGGAGTAGATTGGCTTGGGGGAGTAGAAGGAAAATGAGACCCCACATGGGGACATTTGGTTCTTCGTCTGACTGGGGAAGACTTAAGAGGGGACAGGAAATCACAGGTAGAGGGTCAAATTGCAGGGGCACAGATGTAATGGTCAGGTTTAGAAGATGGTTTGGGTGCTGGGCAGATAGAAGGTTGGAGAGGGCCACAGGAGCCAACCAGGTAGTTGCTAAGCCAAGTGGTTATCACCAGTACAAGTGGCAGAGACCAGCTGGGGCAAGGCACACACTCCCAATGTGTAGGGAGACTGTTATCTGGTGAATAGTGCAGTCACCAGCCCTGTAGGTGATCACCATACCACTAAACTGGGAGAACCCAGGCTCCCTTGGCTTGCCCACTGCACACCCTTCAGGCCATTTGTTCTTCATTCTAGTGTCATCTTAGATGCTCCTCAAGCCTTCAGTGGCTCCCAGGGTTGGGCAGGCTCAGGTCTCACTTACTTGCTCGTCACCCTCCAGCCTCAGCTACGGGGAGGGTGACTCTGTACAGGCTGCATGTAGCTTCTGTTTTCCATAGGGTTTGGACTGTGTTCATGCACCAGCAACTGGCCTCATTCCACGCCTGCCTGGCCACCTCCAGAGTTTGCAGGCACACATACATATGTGACCCAGAAATGTGTGAGGAATTTCTGCCCCAGAGGAAACGTCACTGGTGGGGGTAGTGACTGGGATAGATGCCCAGGATGGCTTCCCCAACCTCTCAGCCCAGTCCCACACTGCTGCCTGGGTCATGTTCAGTTAAACATCCACACCCGAGTGCCAGCATCACCTTGCATCCCATCTTGACTGTCCACGCCATGGGGTGTAAAAAACTAGGACAGAAACTAGATAGAGTCTTTATAACTGATGTGTGGCCATGTGGGGGTAGATGTGCTCCCCAAAACTTCCCTATGTCCTTAGAGGTAAGGCTACACCCTCTTGAAACCAGACCCAGAGGAGATAGAGTCCAACACTTTCTGGAAAGGAGAGGCCCCTCTCAGGCCTTCCTACTCCACTCTCCTCTCTTCTCTTCCTGCATTAAGTAGGCTCCTCCCAGGTGTCGTGCCATCACTGGGTCCCCAAAGCCCCTGAGTGACCCAGTCATGGCTGTCACCCTCACTGAATGTTTGCTATGCTGGTTAGTATAGCACACATGGCAGAGCTGGACTCCTTCCTCGGACACTTGGCACCTGTATAACCTCAGGCAGGTCCCTCAGTCAGTTTTACCCCAGGGTCTTATCTGCAAAGTGGGCACAGGAATACCCTACTCACAGCATGCAAATTCCACTCGAAGTTAACACATGCATGCCAGGTGCTCAGTCACACAATTACACAGTGAGTGTGATGTGAGCCACTCCATGTCACTAGTTCTTGTTCTTAACACAGCCTGGGAACCAAGCTTTCTCAGTTGCCTGAACAGATGGAAACATTCAGAGAGGCTAAGTGACTTGCCAAGGTCACACAGCAGGTTAGAGGTAGACCTAGTACTGAACCCATGTTTGTTCCAGCCCAGAGACCTCCAAGGCCTCCAAGGGACATGCCATAGTCATCTTGTGCTGCCATAACAAAATGGTGCAGATTGGGTGGCTTTAACAATATAAACAGAATCTTTACAGTTCTGGAGGCTGGGAAGCTCAACATCAAGGTGTTGGCTAAGTTGATTTTGCGGGAAGGGCTCTCTTCCTGGCTGCCTTCTCACTGTGTCCTGGTACATTGGGGAAGATGATAGAGAAAAAGAGAGCTAGAGAGAGATCAAGAGACAGAGGTAGAGATAGGTGAGTAGGAAGATGGCTCGGTAGATAAATTACCTACCATGTAAGCATGAGGACCTGAGTTCAGATCCCCAGGACCCATGGAAGAGCCAGGTGTGAGGCACATATCTGCCAATCCCAGCTCTGGGGAGGCAGATGACACCAGAAGCTGATTTCTGGTCTGATTTCTGTTCTGCCCACACACACATGAGCACACATGCATACATACATGAACATAAAAACAAAATATATATTTAAAAAAAGAGATACAGATAGATAAGAGGGAGAGAATCTGGGCTCTCCCTCTTCTTACAAGAACACCAACCCCAACATACCTCTCCCCTGTAAATTAATCTCAACTCCCGAGGCCCCGCCTCCTCTGCAACACTTTAAGCCCAGGGTTTCTTTTTAGCTTGTTACTTTGTAGGCACAGACCCTGCAGACCACCGAACTGTTTCCAGTGCTCTGGGCTGAGAGACTACCCCATATCCACAACTTCCTTTGAACTCAAGGATAGCCACGACCCCACACCCACACCTCCCCTCTAACTCAGGGCAGCTGGAGCCCCAGTTTGGGACCAACATGGTGATTTTGTGGAGGTTTACCACCCAGAGAGACAGATGAGCTCTCTTGGGGCTCTTGGGGTGCAGCCCAGGCCCACCTTCAGACCTCTCTCTTGACGTTCACTGCTTACAGCAGGATGCCCCGTCCAGCCTTCTGGGATGGAGCAAGGGACTCCTATATGATGGTCCTTCTTCTTAAGAAGGCAGGAGGGCAACCTATGTCCTCTGGAACCTGCTGGAGTTACATAGTAGACACCATGGTTACACATGCTGCAAAAGGCCAGGTTAAAAAACCAAAGGCTTTTCTACCTGAGGACTTTGGTGTTTTTCCTTTTTATTTATTTATTCATTACTATTATTATTTTTGCATTGTTTTAATTTTATGTGTGTAAGTGTTTTGTCTGCATGTATGTAAGGGCATCATATGTGTGCAATGCCAATGGAGACCAGAAGAAGTGTTGATCCCTTGGAAATGGAGCTACAGACCATTGTGAGCCGCCATGCAAGTGCTGGGAACTGAACTCGGGTCCTGTGCAAGAGCAGGCAGTGCTCTTAACCACTGAGCCATCTCTCCAGTTCCATAGTATTACTGTTTTAGAGACAGGGCCTCATATAGCCCAGGCTGGCATCAAGTTCTTTATGTGACCAAGGATGACCTTGAACTCATGATCCTCCTGGGATTATAGGCCTGTGCCACGGTGCCTGGTTTATGTGGGGCCGGGGATAGAACATAGGGCTTTATGTATACTATGCAGGCCTTTTATCCACTGAGCAAGATGCCTGTCCCTCATCATGGACTTCCAGTACTGACTGGATCTGGCCTTGATTCTCCAAAGGGGTGAAGCATACAGTGTTTGCTGAACTTGCTATTTCAGGGAACCCTTGTTTGGAGGGCACTGGAATTTGTGGCTGTCTTTGGGCCCAGCTGCTGTCAGGTTTGGTACATCCCACCCTGTCCCTGATGGACAGATGCCAGATAGGGGCTTCCTTGTGACTGGCTGCACTGCCTGGGGAGTCTCTGCTCCCTCCTTTGCCTGCTCTGGGGAGAAGGTTGAATCAGCATCTCTGCCTCAGTGCCAGCTCCAGAGTGCACAGAGGGGTATGTGGCTGGAGGGCCCAGCTTCCTGGCTTAGAGAGTGACTACTACCTTCAGGGGCAAAGCTAACCAGGGTGAACCATCTGCAGAGGGACAATACTGCTGTTGAAAGCTGAGATGTTGGGTTTGGGGAGTGACTCAGTCAGTGAAGTACTTGCCACACAAGCATGAAGACCTGAGTTCCATCCCCACTACCAACATAAAAAGTCAGATGCAACATATGCCTGTAATCCAGTGACGGGAAGGCAAAGACTGAGGCTTGCTGGGGTTTATCAACCAGCCTCAGAATCAGTGAGCTCCAGGTTCAGTGAGAGATCGGGTCTCCTCTTGAGAGTGCTTCACCCCAGCAGCCTCTTTATTCAGGGAGCTGTTCCTACCCACATCCATACTCCTCCTCAGATGTCCCCACCCTGCTGGACCCCACCTGCCCTTTGTGAACACTGGGACAAGAGGGCTCTACAGCTGGTGGGACTCCTTTCTTGCTGGGAACCACAGTCAAGGCTGGTGCTGGCCATGGCTGACTTCGTGATGGATGCAGGTCCCAGTCTGGCTATGTGGAGCTGCTGGTGTCCAGCAGGTCAGGTCTCTGCAATATCAGTTTAGAGTAGTGGGTCCAGGCATAGGTTTGAACATGCTTTCTGGGGTCCTGACCCTTTCCCCACATAAAATAGAATGCTTCTATTGTGGGACACAAGTCTCTTGTTAACAATACTTACACCCCACTGCTCAGGGCCAAAGTGTCCATGGACATCCCACCCCACACATAATATTTCATTTAAGACTCACAAGATATCCTCATGGTATCTGTCTGTTTTTCTTTTTCTTTTTTAAGAGCAAGCCCCTAGTGGATTAGATTCTGATTCTTTTTCTTTTTCTGTTCTTTTTTTTTTTTTTTTTAATGTCTATAGGAAATGCGAGTGGCAGCTGCAGGTACTGTGCTGACCTGAGCTGTCAAAGATTCTCCACATTGTTCTGTCATGTGGTGACAGATGGCATGGATTAGATTCTTTAAACAAAAATTTTATTTTTATTTTATGTGTATGAGTGTTTGCCTGCATGTATGTATATGCACAATGTTCCTGGTGTCCACGGTGGCCAGAAGAAGGCATTGGATCCCCTGGACCTACAGTTAGAGGTGACTGTTAGCTGCCATGTGGGTGCTGGGAATTGAACCTGGGTCCTTTGCAAGAGCATCCAATGTTTTTTTAGCAGGTGAACCATCTCTCCAGTCCTGTATCTTCTCTTTTCAAAGACAGTGAAAGGGTTGGGGTTATGGCTCAGTTGATAGAATTTTTGCCTAGGATGCAGAAGGCCCTAGGTTGGATCTCCAGTATGGCATAAACTGGGTGTGGTAATGTGCTCCTGTAACCCCTGCTCTCAGAAAATTGGAGGCAGGAAGTTCAGAAGTTCAAGATCATCCTTGACTACATAGGGCAAGTTTGAGGCCAGCCTGGGCTACATGAGACCTTGCCCCCATCAAAAAAAGGAGGAAGGAAAGCAGCAAGGTAGGGAGGAAGGAGAGCCTTAACCCCAAGATAGCGTCCCTGGGAGCAGAAGCATCCTGGTCCACGTAGTCTTCCCACACCCTTCCAACATTCATTCATAAATGGTTACCAGGAGGCTGCTTAGCCCTCCATTGGATTCCAACAAGACTGAGATCCAGACACTTGGGTCTCAGCCTGCCTGACAACCAGGGACCTTTGCATCAGCAGCCCCCAGTGGCCCCTTCCTGTCCCCTTTGCCTACTTTCCTCTTATGGAGTAAGAACACTGCAATGCCATGTATTGACTAACCTGTCTCCCAGCTCACAGGGCCCATAGAGTGAACCTGCTAATCCTGGGGTCTGGAATAAGAAGAGTGGGTAGTCTTTCCTGGCAGTGTTCCAATGCCCCTCTTCATGGGAAGCCTTCTACTGTCCCTCCTTCAGTGTTCTGCCAGGACCATGCCTGGATTGACAGACCACATGGAGAGATATGGGTCCAGCCTCAAGACCACCCTAACTCCAGTTGACTCTCTAACTGCACACAGGCCAGACACTCAGAGGTGTTACTGGTTATCTGTGGAATTTCCAAACAAGTCCTTGGTGTTTTAATTTACTCAGGTTAGGATATTTTGTTGTGCAGCAAAATTGAACCACTAGTTTGTGTCAACCTCCTACCTACCCACAGCGGATGAGCCACCTGCTCAGCTTATGACTGGGGCGGTTTCGGGGGGAAGCCCTGGGGAGTCTGCAGCTGTGGATAGAAAGATTTGGAGCCTTCAGGCAGTCCTTCCTGCCTTACATAGAAGGGACAGGGACAAACACCAACTGGGGGTTTCCCATTGGAACCAACACATGTTTTAAGTGAGGTGATTTCACAGCATTCTACTGATGTCTGGCATGCAGAGATGGCTAAGACCAGACTTAGAAAACAGTTATTTCCCTCACCAAATTGCCATCTGATGAACTCCCTGCTGTGCTAGGCTCCGGTGATGGAAATTAATTCACTGGATGAAAGACTGGCATTGAAGAGGGAAATTGGGCATGCTGGGCAGGGGATGGCTGGGAGTAGGAGTCAGAGATACAGCACGGATGGATTCTGTGCTCAGAAGATCATAAACACATACAAGACTATATAGGCACCTAAGCAAAGTGTTCCTAAACTGTGTGTGGCATCATCCAGATAGCTCAGAGGTGCAGACCCCAATGCCAACACATGAAGCTCCAGGCTTCTGAGTATGACTTCGGGGGCACAGACCTGTAGGCCACAGCAGAACTGTTTCGGCGCTCATGGACTGAGTCGTGACCCTCTCTACCTTCCTTACAACTCGAGGAAGCCTGGGTTTTATGGAGGGTTACCACCCAGAGAGACAGATGAAGCCTCCTGGGACCCTTGGGGTGCTCCCCTCTCTCCCGATGCTCACTGCTTGAAGCAGGATGGTTGTGACCCCTTCACTCAGGCAGGAGGGCACAGAGGAAAGTCTCATCACTGTCAGTTAGGGAGTCTAACTGCTCTAGCCACCCCTCCCCCAACAGCTCAGCTTATTTAAGGAAAAAGTAAATAATTAAAATAGATGCTTACAATAAAGGCGTATGGTTAGTGTTAACAGAGACTTGGGTCATTTGTCTCCTCACTAGGGACCTTGCCAGTAGGTCTGAAGGAGTTGGTCTGGCCTCCTTTGTTCCTCTGCCTGTCCACTATGTGGGGGCACAGCCACAGGTGTCATCATGGACACTGTGTTGCAGCTCCTTTGATTTTGGACTTCTAACCTCCAAAATTGGGAGAAATAAACTTCTGCTGTTGATAAATGATGCGACATAAAGTGTTTTGTTATAGCTACTTCTATCTATTTAAAAATCAGGCTAATATTTTGGTTTTTTGTTTTGTTTTGTTTTGGTATCTTTTTGTTGATTCTTTTTTGCTTTGGTTTTTAAGATGGGATTTCACATAGCTCAGGCTGACCTCTGACTCACTATGTAGTCAAGGATGACTTTGAACTCCTGACCTTTCCATCTCTACCTCCAGAGTGCTAAGATTCGTCATGCACCATTATGCCCAGTTCATGTTGTGCTGGGATCAAACCCAGGGCTTTGTGCATACTGGGTAAACACTCCAGACTAAGCTACATACCCAGCCCTCATCAGCCTAACCATTTGGTGACATGTAAGAAAGAACTTCTATTATTATTATTATTATTATTATTATTATTATTATTATTATTACATTTATATATCTTGTGTGTGTTGGGGGAGGACATGTGCATGACATAGGTATGCACATGGAGGTCAGAGGACAACTGATGGGCCCTGACTCTTGTTCTTCCACCATGTGGATCCGGGGATTGAACTCAAGTCATCAGACTTAGCTGCAAGGCCCTTTACCCATTGAACCATCTTCCCAGTCCCAAGGAAGAAATGTCTTAACAGCTGAAGCCATGGACATCTCTGGGTGGTTCAGTAATCAGAAACTTTCCATCTTACTAATAGATTGGCTACCAGGTGTCCTCCTCTGTTCACAGCCTGGGGTGGTTTCTAGTGCTTTCTCTTTTGTTATCAAACAATTCAATGGCCTCACAATATTAGGTACTCAGTGCATGTTCCCTGAGGCAGCACAAACTATCAATAAATATTAGCTACTCAATAGCCTCATGATGTTAGGTACTAAGGGTATGTTCCTTGAGGCAGCACAAGCTGTCAATAAATATTAGCTACTGCTCTTTGGCAAGCTGCAAACCTCTGCCTCCCTCAGCAGTATCCTCCTCCCCTGTTCCAGGGCTTTGGCACAGGGTCACAAGTTCTCCCTCACTCCCCAGCAGTTGGTTGTCAAAATATTTGGTTTCCAAGCAGTATTCCTGTTCTTGCCATGAGTTCTGGTGCCAGCTGTGGTTAATAGGAATCACTCCACTGATACCTTGTCTTATCTTGCCTGGAGTCCGGCATTTCTGCTCCTTGAGTCCCTGAGTCCCAAAAGTCCTTGGCCCACAGAGAGAAGCATGCTGGGTAGAGTTCAGAGCTGTCCAGAGCTGCAGCTAGAAAGGTAGCTCAGAGAACACCTGGTGGGGCCAAAGAGGCCGAGGCTGGGTGTCACATGATGTCATGTGAAGAGCCCAAAGCCACGGTGTGAGTCTTGCTTCCTGGCTGGGCAAGTCTTTGGGAGACAAGAATCCTCTCTTCCTGGGGGCATGAGGGACACAGGAGAATGGAGCATGAGTCCTGACCCATAGGGACAGGCTCAGAAGGCCAGTCACTGCTGTGACAAAAATGCCTGAGGGGACAAGTGACGGTGGCTTGTTTTGGCTCATTGCAGAGATTGCAATCCTTATTCCTGGGCTTCTGGCTCAGGGTCTAGAGAGGCAGCAGCATGTGGTGCAGAGCTGTTCAACTCCCAGGGAACAGGAGCAGAGCAGAGACAGACACAGGGTCCAGGCTTGGATGTACACAGGGAAATGTCCTTATGTAGAGCAGGAATACTCTCCGAGGGCCGGGATGTAAACATGATGGTTGGAGCTGAAGCAGCTCTTTTGAACCACAAGTTGGGAGCTTTGTATTAACAGTAGTAAAGCAAGGCAGACACAGCCTGGGACGTTGATCATCTGGACATTTTACATCTTCCCTGGACTTGCTCCTAAATTTTAAGTTGAAAACAACCAAATCATGATTTTTTTTTTCTCTTATATAAGCCACTTAAAGCTGAACACAGCCTAAGTTACCACATGGATTTGGTTGATGTTGCTGGGAGGTACTCACAGAGTCTACAGATCCTACAGCCAAGGAACTGGGGGATCTTCAGGGGAAACTCACGGTGAAGTGCTAGGCCTCTTCATGAATCTAAAATCTTCTAGGCTTGTATGTCATTCTCAAGGCAGAGGATATATAAGAGCAAAAGTCCCTGTCTAGTAGAAGCCATGGCTGGGCTCTAAAACCAACGAAGCAGGAGATTTTAAGCCCTGAAGTGCTCATGGGCAAGAGAAAGATAAAGTCACGGGACCTGAGGGTAGCCAGGCCCAGAGCAGAGGAGAAGAAGAGAGCAGGGTGGGTGGGGGCAAGAGCTCCATTCTCTCTCTCTCTCTCTCTCTCTCTCTCTCTCTCTCTCTCTCTCTCTCCTCTCTCTCGTAGGTGTGTTTGGAGAACAGAGGTCAACCTGATGTTTCTGAGAATCACGGACCTGAGGCTCACCCATTAAATCATGCTAGCCACCCAGCGAGCCCCAAGGATCCTCCTGTCCCTGCTGGGGAAGAGCCCTAGGATTCCAGGCTGTGTCACCACACCCAACATTTTTACAAGGGTCCTGGGGATGGAACTCTGTTCTTATTGTTTCCTAGGTATGACTTTACCCTCTGAACTCTCTCCCCAGCCTGGGAATATGCTTTTCTCTTTAAAGCACTGTTTGACCTTTTCAAGCAGAAGGCTGGGGCTGTAGCACAGTAATAGAGCCCTGGCCTTGCCTTGTGAGGCCTAGGTTTTGTTCTGAACATAGCATGGTCTTTTTCTCAGCTACACTGTCTGTGACTTCTTAACTCTGGCAACATTTGTTGTGGGTCAGTCAGCCATGAACTTGACCTATCCTCCACCACATATCTTCTCAGAGTGCAGGCTACAGGGCTTGTCCAGGTCCAGCAGTCTGCCCTGCCCTCAGGCCATCAGTCAGGTCTTGCTAGGGCCTGAGGAGGGTCTACCTTCCTCAGAAGCTTCCTGAGAGCTGCTGGTGCTGGTGCTGTGGGGGTTCTAGGGGGATGCACTTTGAGAACCATAGCTTTCTGGAAGAACTCACAGTGAGCTTTGGGAAGCCCACACTCAAGAAAACTAGAAGATTGCCAGCAAGGCCTTCGTGTGGCTGACCCAAAGCTGGGGACCCATCACCGCAAGCTCAGAACTGGGACGATTCCCCAGAATAACACTAGTTCAGCTGAGCCTGAACAGAGCTCTTGGAATCAGGCTGGCTTGGCTGGGGATGAGAGCATATCGAGCAGGGATGGAGGAACTGGTTCAAAGACTGAAGAGCAGGAGGAAGTAGGGTACCACTGTGTTCTCTCTCAGGCTAATCATCCTGTACCTCAAACATCTTGAGAGGGGTGCAGTGTTGCTGATGGAGGGCAATAAGCAGAGGGTGGCTTGTGGAGCAGTTTGCACATGTAGAGCTTTCTGGAAGGCCAGGCATGGCCAGCCAAGAACCTATTACTTTTAATTTACAAGGCTACCCCCTCCCATGCCATCAGTGATTTGTGGATTTCAATGGCCTTACACACATAGCAAGAGCAAAGAAGACTCATCCCAAGCCTGCAGCTCCCACCCTACCTGTCTGGGTAGCTGAGAGGCTGGGGCACTGCCATCCCTGGGGTGCAGTGGGTGAGGGCAGCTGGTTTAAAGGAGGCCCAAGGCTGGGACTCACAGAGCCCATGTTGTGCATCCTCTCAAGGATTCAGCTTCCTCCTGCACCGTCTCCTCCACAGCCTGTTTCTGGGCTGTTTCCTGCTTCGCATAGATCTGACCCCAGAGAGTAAATCTTGCACAGCAGCAGCAGCAATTACCCACTAATGGGGGCGCTGCTGACGCACAGCCTGCTCCAGGCATCAGAGGGCTGAGCTCAGATCCTGTGAGAAGCACAGGCCTCCAAACACCACCTGTGTCCACGCAACCCTGAAGTGGGCACCGTCTATGGGCAACGGGGGCTATTAAGGAATGATGTCATAGCCCTGCCAGAACCCCACTTAGCTATTGCCTGTGAGAAATGGTCCCACATGGGGCCCTTATATCCCTTCCCCTTCTCTCTCATTTTCCACACCAGAGAGGCTCAGCTGTGCCCATTTCAAAGCATCCATGACTGCTAGAAATTGCATTGGTCTCCTGGGTCTTCTGCAATTCCCCTGGAATCTTAGGGTTTTTTTTTTTTTTTGACCCATCTCTCTGAAGCATTCATACCCATTTTACAGAGTAGCCGAGGGAGCAGAACCTGGGGTGTGGCAAGTGACTGAAAGGCAGACTCTGTAGCCAGGGTGAGTCTAAGCAGGCCTGTAACCCAGTGACTCTGGAGGTTGAGACAGGAAGATCCTTCATTCAAGGCTTGTCTGAGCTACAGAGTAAGTTCAAGAACAGCTTGGGCAACTTAGTGATACCCAGGTTTACAACTAAAAATTAAAAATTGGGGGGCTGGAGAGATGGCTCAGAAGTTAAGAGGACTGGCTGCTCTTGCAAAGGACCCAAATTTGGTTCCTGGCACCCATATGGCAGCTAACAACTTCCTGTAACTCCAGTTCCAGGGGATCCAACACCCTCTTCAGGCCTCTATAGGCACTGCACACATGTAGTGCACTTACGTACATGCAAGCAAAACATACACATAAAAAATAAATAAAACGTTTTTAAAAATAAGATTTTTTTTGCCTTTTTAAGACAGGGTCTCCCTGTAACCCCAGTTGGCCTGAAACTCACTATGTAGAACAGGCTGGCCTTCAACTCACAGAGATCCGCTGGCTTCTGCCACCTAAGTGCTGAGATTAAAGGTGTGCACCACCAGCATACCTGGCAAAATTAAGATTTTAAGAGGCTGGAGAGATGGCTTGGTTATTAAAGTGTCTTCTATAAAAGCATGAGGACCTGAGTTTGATCTCCAGAACCCAAGTAAATAAGCAATGCAGGCATGATGCTGGTGTGGAAGATACAGGACAGCCTCAAGAGTTGCTTGGAGCAGTTTCTTTGTTGTTAGCTAACCCATCAAAGAGCTCACAGACATTCTGATGCCTTTGCCTCACATCTCTCAGTGGAAGCATTGAGATCACAGACAAGCCAGTGTCAGGCTTTACATGGACTCTGGGGATCTGAACCCTGATCCTCACACTTGTACTTTACTTGCTGAGACCAACCAGGCCTGGGTTTGAACTCTTGCAGGGTGCCTTGTGGAGGTCTCCCAACTCTATGAGCCCTGGGGATACATTTTGACAGTGGCATTATGGGGGTGCTGCAGGGGTCACACAGAACAAGGGTTTGGAGTCAGCCTGGGGAACCAGACTCCACAGTCAGGTAGCTTGGTTTAAAGTCCAGGTTTGTGTGCCTGTGGGTAAGTTACTTCCCCCGACCTCTGAACCTCATTTTCCTGGTCTATAAAATGGGGGTGCTGGTGGCTCCTGTTGCACAGAGCTCTTGGGGTAGGCTAAGCTACGCAGGGAGCAGATTCTATTTGGTAAGCACTGTAACAATCTGTACTGAGATTAGGAGTTCCAGCATCTATGATGGCCTGGGCTCTGTACAGGAGCTCAGCCAACAGCAGACCTGAGGAGTTCGGCCTCTGCACCTGCCAAGATTCCAGCAAAGAATTCTTAGTCTTGGCCACATGTTGGTACTACATGGGGATCTTATTTAATATCAGCACTCAAAACCCCACATCCAGATCCCTCATTAGCCTACAAGAGACCTGGCATCTCATGAGTTTTTAAAACTCCCCAGGTAATACTAAGAGGCAGCCAGACCTGGGAACCTCTGAATTAGGAAACAGTTGAGAGAGATAGTCTAACCAGGAAGGCCAGGCTTTCCTGAGGAGGCAACATTTGAGCTGCAATCTCAATGTTAGGCAGGACCCAGTAGCAAGGTGCTCAGACAGAGAAAAGAGCAGGTACTAAGACCCTGGAGCAGGCATGAGCTTAGTGTGTGGGGAGAGCAGCAGGCAGCTCAGGGTAGGAGAAAGGTGTGTGGGGGGGGTCTGTTTGTCTGTGTGTGAATGGTCAGGGACCCATGCCACAGGACCCACAGGAGCCAACAAGTGAAAACTGAGTCCTCCCCACTCCCTGAACCCCACCACCTCTCCAGTCAAAGGGACTGAATTAGTCTTTGGCATAGACAGAGAACAGCCCTGCCTTGCACCCACAGCTGACGTAAGTCCTTCAAATATCCTTGAGTTAAAGACCTGGGAATTCCCTGGGGATGGCTGTTGCGGGTGTACCCAATCGTAGAGGATGGCTGCTGGGGATGTGCCCTATCTCAGACAAGTCTTGGCTGAGGAAGGGTCCTTGGGAGGAGAGTGAGACAGGGAATCTAACCAGGACCAGTGTGGGAGGAGGTGACAGAGATGGGGCCAAGTGTACTCCTGGGGCCTATCACAAAGGCCACTGGGGCGGGCAGCAAGCTGGCAGTGAGAAACAGCAGGCTGCCAGGAAAATGCCACCTCCTGCCAGGACTTAATTACCGCTTGGATGTGGTGTGGGCTGGGTGGGCGCAGGTGTTTCTATTTTCCAGCACAATTATCTAGGCAGTGAGGGCAGGAGCGTCAGGGATGTGTCTAAGACTTTGTGCAGTGACATCTTGTAACACGGCCCCAGGAGAGAGCATGTTCACCCTTCTGGCTGGTCCATGTGCTTCCAAGTGTCCATGTTTCTGTGTGTGTGTGTGTGTGTGTGTGTGTGTGTGTGTGTGTGTGTGTGTGTGTCTGTGTCTGTGTCTGTGTCTGGATCCATCATAAGCATGCAGGGCTATGTATGTGGTGATCAGAGTCTGTATGTGTGCATGTGTGTACCTTTGCACGCATGTGTGCCCAGCTGCAGGCTCTGCCCCTTTGTACCTGTGTGACTCTGCTGTTGTCAGGCTGTGGTTCTTAGTCCCAGGACCACATACCATTTGCCCACCATAGGGACATTGGGCCCAGTGGGTTAGTCTCACAAGGAATGTGTTTTGGGTCAGCTCCTTTGTCCAGGGTGGTCAGCCAGCTGACACTTCCTGCAGCTGGGCCTAAGGTGGCCAGCTGCATCCTGAGGGCTGGGCTGACGTGGGCTGACGGGGATGAGGCCTGGCCCTGGGCCATCTGGCTTTCAGGGTTGCCTGTGCTGAGGGTGCATTGGAGGAAGAGCTGCTGGATGTTTTCCCAAACAACTGGGTGAGAGGAAGAAGAAGAAAGGCCCTGCTGCGTGGGGCTGAGGGATGTGTTACCAGAGGGGACCAGGAGATGTGAGGCCTCAGAGCTGCTCTAATGATCACCTGGGGTGGCAATGGGTTCCCATGGAAACATTCACCTACTATGCTGATCACACATCAGCCTTTGTCCTGGGTGGTCTTCAACCTGAGCTTGCGTTAGTGACCCCTATAAAAATGACCAGGATCTACCTCTTCGTAGACCACCAGGGGCTCCATCAGCTTGCCCCTCCTTTCTATGTGGCAGCTGCACCAGCCTCCTCTGGGCTCCAAACTCCACTTCAGGACCTTTGCATATGCCAGTCTCTTCTTAGACCATCTATTCTATACTTCCTGAGGCTGGCTCACTATCCAGGTCTTGGCTTAGACGTCACCAGTCCTGGCCACCATCTCACCCCACATGTCAGTCACACCCCACTGTAAAGCCCACACAAGAACCTGTCTACCCTGGTCTGTGTTTCCATATTTGTCCTGTCTCCTAGGGAATATAAGCTTTGTGTGGGTAGGGTCTGTCTGTCATGTTCAGTCCGCTGACTGCAGGATCATCGCTCATACAGAGCATTCACTCAATAAAATGAGTTTATTGAACACAAAGTGATGTGCCAGGTGCTGAGTTTCATCCCATTTCAAACTCATGAGAACCTTCAGACCAAATGCATGTGCTCATACCATCCCTCTCTTATGGATGAGGGAAGATGATAATAATCAGAGAAGCTGAGAGCCCTCTTAGAACACAGCATTCAGCAGCAGAATCTAGATTTTCTCAGGTGTGTTTAGCATAGCTCGTGGCCTTGGCATCCTGCCCTGGCCCTACCAATGTGATTCAAAGGGGTGACTATTCCTAATAGCAGGAGAATGAGGATCAGAAAAGATTTAGAACCAGAAAAATCTGACCCTGGAGCAGACAGACAGGTGTTAGTGTATCTGTCATCTATCACTCTGAGACAACGTACTAGTATTTAGGGATTTCAAATAACAAGTGCCCACCATTTGATTCTAGGGCTTGACGATTTGGCATGTTTGGCTGGCCTGGCCTGGTTGCTCCTTGGCGTGTCGGTGGACTCAGTGGAAGCCAAAGGAAAGGGCCCTTGGTGGGAAACTGCCACTGGCTGCTCCAAGGTGATCCTGCTGATGTCTGGCTTGGGCCTCAGTTTACCTCCAGGTAGCATCTCCAGAGAGTCAGCTCCAACTCCCTCTTGCGGCTACTGGTCCCTCCTCAGTGTGGACCACCTCTTCCTCTTTCTTGTTCTCTGTGTCATTTTCTTTGGAAGGGGCCAAGAAGCTAAGCCGTTGGCTGCAAGGCAGGAAGGGACTTGCAGGGACCAGTGTGTGGGGCACTGGGTGGGTGGGGAGGGGCTGTGGAGGCTGGAGCTCCTGCAATGCTTGCCAGTGTCTCTTCAAATTGGTTGTTTGCTTCAAAAAAGATACTGGGGAGAAGACCACAAGGAGCCAGGTTAAACCAGCCTGAACCAGAGTTCCCCCTTCTGGGAGATCTAGAGTGAGCATCAACTGTCTGATGCTCCCTTCTCTGCCCCATCTTGGCACATGAAACGTCAAAGAAGCAGGAGCACATGCAGCTGTGTGCCCACCTCTAGCACATGCCAGGTCTTTCCCCTAGGAATGAGAACGAGGAATACGCCAGTAGGAAGTGTCCCCTTACTTCCTCTCTGGAACTTGTCTTGGACTCTCTCTTTTCTTGCTGTAAATAATCAACTCTTCTTCCTTTTTGACTTTGATTTGAGCTCATTGGCCTTGCCTGGGCCAAGGGTGGAGCCTACTGGGTTTTCTTCCTGAGTGCCAGACCGGGCAGTGCAGATGGCAAGTCCAGGGGGACCCCAGAGCTAACTCCCTATGCCCTTCTATCTACAGACGCTTCCCTGTAGAGCTGGTGTTGGGAACATCAGTGCCTACTCCGAATTCCCTTCTTCCCTCTGCTGATTTCTCAGGCTTGAGAAATGCCTTGGGAGGAATTTCAGACCTATCATCCAACTCCCCTGGAAACTGGACTGTGTCATCTCTGTGAGATGAATAGATCAATCCTTGTCCACAAAATGGTACCACCTTGCAGGACATGTGGCTCTGTAACATGAGGGGTTTGAAACAGGTAGGAGAGAGGTCACTGAAGGACCTCGAGGCCAGTCACTCACAAGTGCCACTTTTCTTCTGGTGTGCCAGACATCCCGTTGAAAGGCACTGATCCCAGATGCTTCAAAGAAAACCTGTGGGTTTCATAAAAGGTAAGAGATTGGAACTGGAGAGATGGCTCAGCTGTTAAAAGCACGGGCTATTCTTGCAAAAGACCCAGGTTTAATTCCCAGCACCCACATGGCAGCTAAGAACTGTCCCTAAGTCCAGGTCCAGGGGATCTGACACCCTCTTCTCACCTCCATGTGCCTACTCTAGAAAGGACCCGGGGACACAGTAGAGGTGACCCCATGCCTATCCAGGGCCCCATTGTGGCAGAGGAGAACGTCAGTACATTCTTGTTTAGCACGGGACAGGGCAAAGGTCAGCATTTCAGGTCAATCATTATTTTGCTGTTTGTTTTTAAGACAGGGTTTCAAGTACCCCAGGCTCGCCCCAAACTCTCCAGGTAGCAGAGGATAACTTTGGCCTCCCAATCCCCCTGCCTCTATTGCCCAAGTGCTGGGATTTTATGTGGTGCCCGGGATGAGCTTTGTTGGTTAGGCAAGCACTTTACTGACCGAGTTACATCTTCAACCCTCAGGTCAACCTATGTGTCAGAAAATCAAACCTGGAACTCTCCATACAGAATCCTCCTTGGATGGAGACTGGAGGCTCCATTCTCTCCATATCTATACACTGTTGGGACTTGCTTTAATCAACATTTTTTCATGGGAGTCCAAGTTCAAAAGGCCCTTGTGAGGCCCTTTCTTGACCTTTCAGCCTTGAGTGAAGTTTTCAGTGAAAGGTCCCTGATGACAGCTCTATGACTGAACAGCTTCCCATAGGTGCAGTTATTGCCACCTGCTTGGTCCAGATTTCCTTTGTGACAGGAACGCTCCTCCACCTTCTCCTTTCACTCCACTTGGGCTAAGCTCTGTGGACCACATCCCATCTATCTCTTTCTGAGGCAGAGTCACACCAAGCTGGTCAAATAGCTCTTCAAACCCCAGCTGTGTGACCTGAGGCAAACTGCTTGACTTCTCTGGGCCACCATTGTTCCTATGCAAAATGGCAAGAGGCCAGGGAAAGCTTTGATTTCTGACCTCCACACTGAGCATCCAGATGAAGATAATGGGACTGGGGAAGTGTCCGGCTCTTGCCTCATACCACACAGTAGGAAGTAGAGCTAGGGTCAGTTGCCCTAATATTTAGGGTCAGATCAGTGTGACTGAATGTACCCATTTTCTCTCTCCCCTTCCCCTCATTTGTCCCCATGCTCTGGTTGGACTAAAGGAGAAGCCCTAGTGGCTTGCTCAGCTTTGTGGCCCTGGCATGCCTCCTGCTTGCCCTCATGATGGTGGGGGCCCTTGCTGCAGCTGCAGAGCCCTGCAGCCCTCTGGGTGGCCACTGACAGAATGGCCCTGCTTGCCCAGATGTTCCTCTGCAAAAAATGATGAAGGCTGGTTCCCCTCTGGCAGTGACTAGCTGGCATTTATCTCCTTTTAAGAACACAATGTCAGTGGCATGTTTATGGTTTAATTTTTGTTTTCTCCTCCACAGATCCATGCAGAAGCAGAACTCTGGCCTTCACAGAGGCTCATGGGGCACAGCTGTCCAGTGTAGCCTTGGATTCCTACTGATGATTGACTCTAAGCTGCATTAGCTGTGCCAGGAAGGCCAGCAGTGACCTTGTACCCTCCACTCTGGACCTGGGCAGAGACGACCCTTACAGTCTTCCCTTTGTGAGGTGTAGCTTTGCGCACAGTATACTCCCCTATTATAATTGTTATGTTACCTACTTTTTCTCTTCTCATTTTTTTTTTTTTTGTCTTTTTTGAGACAGGGTCTCCTTGTAGCCCCAGTGGCCTGGAACTCACTATGTAGACCAGGCTGGCCCCTTGAACTCACAGAGATCCGTCTGCCTTTGCCTCCCGAGTGCTGGGATTAAAGGCGTGCACCACCATGCCTGGCAGGATGGTCATTTTAACAATATTAGTTCTTCCAATCCATGAACATGGGAGGTCCTTCCATCTCCTGGTGTCCTCCTCAATCTCTTTCTTTAAAGATTGAAAATTTTTATTGTAGAGATCTTTGATGTCTTTAGTCAGGTTTAGTCTGAAATACTTTAATATTTTTACAATGTAGACCAGGCTTGCCTCGAACTCACAAAGATCCGCCTGCCTCTGCCTCCCAAGTGCTGGGATTAAAGGCGTGCGCCACCACGCCCTGTTCTCTTCTTTTTATTTTTGTGTGTGTATGTATGTGTGTGGTATCTGAGCCTGAGTGCATGCCTGTGTACATGTGTGGATTCTGGAAGAGGACACCAGGTGTCCTGCTCTGTCAGTCCCTGTCTTAGAACCTGTGGTTAGTCCCTGTGGTTAGATGAGAACCTCATCTCATCACAGCTGGCTTTTTACAGCTGTGCTGGGGATTTAAACTTGGGTCCTAGTGTTCATATATCAAGTGCTTTTACCCACTGACCCGTCTCCCCAGCCCCTAATACTCACTCATATATAATTTTTATTTTTGAAGTGCGGGGACTCAAACTAGGTCTTCGTGCATGCTAGGCAAGTGCTGTACCACTGAGCAACACCCCAGTCTTTTATATAACCTTTTTTTGTTTTTATTTTTGCTTTTGTTTTTTGAGACAGGGTCTCCCTATAGCCTCAGCTGGCTTGGAACTTGCTATGTAGAACAGGCTGGCCTTGATCTCACAGAGATTCACCTGCCTCTGTCTCCTGAGTTCTGGGATTAAAGGTGTGTGCCACCATGCCTGGCTCTTACATAACTTTTTAATTTGAAGTAGTTTCAGACTTTGAAATAGTTGCAAAAATACTTCTGAAAATTTCTACATACATAACCTTACCCAGCTTCATGGACATTGATGTGTTCAGTAACACTGTGGGAATCAGGAGCTCGGCAGTGGTGTGATATCACTTGGGCCTTTTACACACACCCTCATAATAATGCTTCACATTTCCACCTGTGGGTGGTTTAGATCCAGGGACTTGGGAGGTGGGTTAAGACAAACCAGTCTTCAATCCACACCCTCTACTTCCTTTTCTCTAGAAACGTCCATTTTCCCCATCTTCTACAGGTCACTCTAGCCTGTCACGTATAATGCTCAGATGGTTAGGTTACACATTTTCAATTTCAAAATCCATCCACTGAAGACAGTTCACAATTGTTGGCTTCCCCATGCCTAAATTCTGGTTTCTATCCCTGCGGCCTCTCTAAGCACTGTTGCCATAACTTGGATGAGACTGATAGTACTCATCTTGTTTTTTGCTTATTTCTTTACATATTAATCACTCATTTTCTGACCTCAAACTTTAGCAGTTGTCCACATCATTCTTTTCATCTACATTCCTTTCTCCAACTTGTCATCTTGGAAGACATCTCCCTGGGATCTACCCAGACTTGTCTTGGGTGGACAGCATCCTGAACCCCCTCCCCTTGTGGCTTAAGGAGCCTTTCGCCAGCCCCTCATGTGGATGTCCCAGTCCTGGATCCCTGTCTTCCTCTTTGGTGACTCACTCCCTCATTTGGGTGGAGTGCATCCTCCAGTAGCTTTCTGAGAAAAGGTAGCTGGCAGAAAATCTCTCAAGATCTTGTACGTCTGTGGCAATTTTCATATTTTTGGCTTGCCAGAGACTCTTGAGCACTTTTCCTTCAGAACCTTAAAGTCCTCCTTCTGTTGTGTTCTCCCTTGTACGGCTGCTATTGAGAAGCTTAAAGTAATTCTGAGGCTGTTTCTTCCTCTCTGAACGTTGATAGACTCTCCACGTTGCCAATCTCTATCATACTCCACTGCCATTCTCTGATAGAAATCTGGCTTTGTCCCCTGTGCTGAGCCTTTCTGGGTCCTTTCAACCTTGAGATTCATGCTTTTCACTTTAGAAGTTTGTCTCACTTGTTTTATTGGTATTTTGGTCCCATCCTGCCCATCTTTCTGTAACTCTCAGATTTGACTATTAGAGCTCCTACACCAGTGTGTGGTGTGTGTGGGTGTGTGTGTGATGTGTTGTGGTGTGTGTGTCATGTGTCGTGTAGGGTGATGCGTGTGTCATGTGTTGTGGTGTGTGTCGTGTTGTATGGACTCATGTGTGTGTGCCTGCCTGCAGATGTCAGAGGTTGATGCCCACTGTCTTTGTTTATTGCTCTCCATACGTCTTGAGAGAGCCAACCTGGAGCTCACAGGTGTGGCAGGCAAACCCCAGGGATGTTCCCGTCTCAGCCTCTCCAAACCTGCAATTACAGGCATATGGCACAGTACCTGGCTTTTTAACCTATGTGTCCAGGATGCAAACTCAGGTCCTCATGTTTGTGTGGCAAACATTTTACTGACTGTATCATCTCCCTAGCCTCTTATTCTCTGTTTCAAATGACTTTTGTCCTTTGCTGTGAGTGGTTTTTTCTCAGCTTTATCTCCCAAACTAAACTCTTGAGTGAGAGCTTCATTTGTATCATTGTAGTTTTTTCTCACATCTCTTATTTTCTGTGTTGCTTTTATGGCTTCCAGCTCTTCTTCCGTGGATGTTTTATCTTCTGTTATCTCTCTTTAGCTTCAGAGGGTTTGGATTGTATTATGACCATATTATTGGGATTTATGACCCTCATAAACATGTGCCAGCTCTTCCTTTCAAGTTCCTTGTGTCCCTTTAGGACTTTATGCTTATGCCAGAGGGTTCTGGGGCTGTGTTGCAGCCCTTCATCATCTTCTCTTAATGAGAAGCTAGAGCCAAGGGTGAGTGGGAGGGTGGTAGTGTCCTTAGCTCTCTCCTCCTGGTCCACTTGTTCCCAAGAGGAAGTTCAGCAGCTCTTCTGTCCATAGTCCCAGGTATCTGGCTGCCTGGCTTGGATTCTGAGCAGCTGGCTCTAGCCTTCTGTATCAGACTGTGGGTTTACTCTGTTCCCCATCTTCTCTTGTATTTGGTCACAGGGAGATCTGTGGCCAAGACCCCTGCTCTAAGGCCACCATGGGCTGAGGCTCTGGACTGAATAAGGAGAATACCAGCTGAGCACCAGCATCCATGTCTCTCTGCTTCCTGACTGTAGACGCCATGTGACCAGCTACCTCATGCTCCTGCTACCACGCCTTTCCCACCATGATGGACTGCATCCTCAAACTGTGAACCAAAACAAGCCCTTCCTGCCTAAGTCGCTTTTGTTGGGTAGTTTGTCACAGCAATGAGAAAAGTAACCAATACAGTTACGTGCCAGAAAATAAGAGAACTGTGTGTGCATTGTCAGAGAACTGTGTGTGCATTGTCAGAGAACTGTGTGTGCATTGTCAGAGAACTGTGTGTGCATTGTCAGAGAACTGTGTGTGCATTGTCAGAGAACTGTGTGTGCACTGTCAGAGAACTGTGTGTGCATTGTCAGAGAACTGTGTGTGCATTGTCAGAGAACTGTGTGTGCATTGTCAGAGAACTGTGTGTGCATTGTCAGAGAACTGTGTGTGCATTGTCAGAGAACTGTGTGTGCATTGTCAGAGAACTGTGTGTGCATTGTCAGAGAACTGTGTGTGCATTGTCAGAGAACTGTGTGTGCATTGTCAGAGAACTGTGTGTGCATTGTCAGAGAACTGTGTGTGCATTGTCAGAGAACTGTGTGTGCATTGTCAGAGAACTGTGTGTGCATTGTCAGAGAACTGTGTGTGCATTGTCAGAGAACTGTGTGTGCATTGTCAGAGAACTGTGTGTGCATTGTCAGAGAACTGTGTGTGCATTGTCAGAGAACTGTGTGTGCATTGTCAGAGAACTGTGTGTGCATTGTCAGAGAACTGTGTGTGCATTGTCAGAGAACTGTGTGTGCATTGTCAGAGAACTGTGTGTGCATTGTCAGAGAACTGTGTGTGCATTGTCAGAGAACTGTGTGTGCATTGTCAGAGAACTGTGTGTGCATTGTCAGAGAACTGTGTGTGCATTGTCAGAGAACTGTGTGTGCATTGTCAGAGAACTGTGTGTGCATTGTCAGAGAACTGTGTGTGCACTGTCAGAGAACTGTGTGTGCACTGTCAGAGAACTGTGTGTGCACTGTCAGAGAACTGTGTGTGCACTGTCAGAGAACTGTGTGTGCACTGTCAGAGAACTGTGTGTGCACTGTCAGAGAACTGTGTGTGCACTGTCAGAGAACTGTGTGTGCACTGTCAGAGAACTGTGTGTGCACTGTCAGAGAACTGTGTGTGCACTGTCAGAGAACTGTGTGTGCACTGTCAGAGAACTGTGTGTGCACTGTCAGAGAACTGTGTGTGCACTGTCAGAGAACTGTGTGTGCACTGTCAGAGAACTGTGTGTGCACTGTCAGAGAACTGTGTCCAGAAAATAAGAGAACTGTGTGTGCACTGTCAGAGAACTGTGTGTGCATTGTCAGAGAACTGTGTGTGCATTGTCAGAGCTTCATCCTCATTGTAGCTGCAGTCTTCTATGATGATCTTGTCAATAACTGTGCCTACAGATAATAATAGTTAACTCCTATGGACACATATTTCCAGTGAGAAAATAAAGAGGGGTAAAAGATGTTATAGTAACAACAACAAAACCGAGAAACATTAAAAACCACACTTTCGGGGCTGGAGAGATGGCTCAGTGGTCAGGAGCACAGACTACTCTTGCAGAGGACCTGGGTTCAGTTCCCAGCACCCACATGGCAGCTAACAACCATCTGTAACTCCAGTTCCAGGGGATCTGACGCCCTCTTCTGGCCTCTGTGGGCACTGCATGACAGGAGTACACTTACATATGTGCAACCAATACTCATGCACATAAAATAAAAATAATAAAATTTCAATAAAACAGGCTTTCAATTTTTATGACATGGCTGCATGAGGAGTCCAGAGGACACCCTGTGGGAGTTGGCTCTCTCCTTCCACCATGTGGATCCCAGGTAGAATTCAAGTGTCAGGCTTGGCAGCAGCAGCCTTCAACCACTGAGCCATCTTGCCAGCCCCAAACCAGGCTTTCAATGGTCTAGCCAAAAGCAATGGATGAATAGAAACATCTTTAATGCATATATCTTTTTTTAAAGGCCATATAGGAACATAGTTCAAGAGTGAGAGTTGATTGACTATGGAAACTGTGCTGGTTAATGAACAATGGAAAGTGGTTTTGTGGGGAAGGTGGCAGGAGATTGACCCAGAGCCTTTCCCTTGCCAGTCAAGCACTCTACCACCGAGCCACATTTTGTTTTTATATTTTGAGTCAGGATCCTACATAGCCCCATCTTTCCTGGAACTTGTGACCCCGTGCCTTAGCTCCTTCAGTGCTGGGATTACAGATGTATGCCACCAGGCCCAGCTGCAAAGTAGCTTCAAAACAAATACAATCCAAACCTATTCACCTGGGATTTTATGACTAGCAAAATCATCTTCAAAAATAAAACTAGAGGCTGGGACAGAAGGTTCAGTTGGCAAAGTGCTTGCCACATGACCATGAGGACCTGAGTTTGGGTCCCCAACATCCATTTTGAAAGCTGAGTATTTTGGCATGCACCTGTACCCACAGTGGTGGGGGGCAGGGACAGGTAGATCCCAGGAGCTCTCTGGCCAGCCATGCTAGCTGATTGGTGAGTTCCAGCTTCAGGGAGAAACCCTGTCTCAAAAAAATAATGTGGAGAATGGTTGAAGAAGACACCTCCACATGTGACCTGCACACACACTTGAACACACACACACACACACACACACATATACACACATACATGCTCACACACAAAATAAACAAACACAAAATTACTGTGCAACTCAGCAATTGTACTGCACAGTGTATTTCCTCAAGAGAGATACAAATATTTAAACACATCTTTTGGCAGAATGTCCACAGCCATATCATAATGTCCAAGGAGTAGAAATGAGCCAAATGACAACAGCAGTGAGAGGATCAATGAATCACACTGTATCTATGCATTGGAATACTACTCAGCAGTGAAAAGAAATGAAGCCGTGGCACAAACCACAATGTGGATGAACCTTAAAAACATCATGTTGAAGAGAAGAAACCAGTTTCAAAGGACAATGTATGCTTAACTCTGTGAAATGTCTGGAAAAGCCAAAGTTCAAGACACACAAAATATTTTGGTGACTGCTGAGCTGACAGCTGAGAGAATGATGGTGAGTGACTGGCAGTGGACACGGGAGTCTTTCTGGAGAGGTCTACATCATGTCAGTGGTTGTACAGCAAGCAAATTTACTGAAAATCACTGATCTGTGCACTCATAGAGGCTGCACTTCATGTTATGTGAAGAAAAGTTTGATAAAGCTATTGAAATGGACTGTTTAAGGTAAAAATGGTAACTCCACATTATAGAGTTTATATCTTGGAAAGAGGTGAATCATTCCACAAGTGCTACAGAGATGTGACTGTGATGTTCAAGGTTTCCTCCTCCATTATAGGGTAGTATAAGAGGAATTCAGCAGGCACAGTACTTAGACAGTTCTGCCTTTTCCACAGACGACCATCTCATCATTAAGAAATGGCTTTATGGGGCTGGAGAGATGGCTCAGTGGCTAACAGCACTGACTGTTCTTGTACAGGACCCAAATTGAGTTCCCAGCACTCACATGGCAGCTAACAGTCATTGTAACTCCAGTTTCAGGTGATCTAATGCCCTCTTCTGGCCTCTGCAGGCATTGCACACATGTGGTACACTTACATACATGCAGGCAAAACACTCATACACATAAAAAATTAAATAAATTTGTATGTAGTGACCCCCCTGGCCTTTATGGACAGTAGTGCTCCACTCACTAATAGTTAACAGACTTCTTTGGACTTCATTGATGTAGAGGCTTGAGGAGGGGGGCAGTCTGCTCCCAGGATGCTGGGAAGAAGACCAAACAGCTGTCCTTGGGGTGCCAGGGCAGGGGTAGTTCCCCCTTTTATGTTTTTACATACATCAAAGGCGGTCTGTTACTGGGCCATTTTCCACAGCCTTGGATGCGCTGTGCTTGCTTTCTCATTGTTATGATGGGAAAATTCCTATGTGTTTTGTACTGCTTGAGTGCTTATCACATGTAAACTCTGTGTGAACTTCAAACACTGACCTTCCAACAAAAATGTGTGTGTGTGTGTGTGTGTGTGTGTGTGTGTGTGTGTATCTGTGTGGGACTATGTGCACATGAGTACACTGCCCTCAGAGGCCAGAAGAGGGCATCAGATCCCCTAGAACTAGAGTTACAGACAATTGTTACTGCCATGTGGGTGCTAGGAACTGAACTCAGGTCCTCTGCAAGAGCAGCCAGTGCTCTCAACTGCTGAGCCATCTCTCCAGCCCAAATTCCAGTTTTCTTATGCTCAGCATTTGTATATTTGTCATGTGATTCTTGCTTTTATGTTTTATCCCTAGAGATGTTCCCGAAAGTCAACAGTGCAAAAATATAGCTTAAAGTTCAATAGAAACCCAAAAGGAGCAGAGCCTAGTGGCCCAGACTTGAAATCCCAGCTACACAGGAGGCTGTAGAAGGAGGATCCCAAGTTTAAAGCCTTCCTGTGTTGGAGACCAAGATGGCTGAACTCAGGACAAGTTAGGCCTGAACTTTTGAGCAGGATACAGCCTCTTCTGAAAGGGGCAAAGCACTGAAAACAGTGTCTCACAGCCCTGTCATGCAGAACACTACCATGTCTAGCAAAAGGCAGCTGGCCAGGTTAAAAGTTTAGTCTTTTTGTTCTGAGAAAAACATCTTGACTTCCTTGATCTAGAGGTGAAAAACAGCCTAATCAATAACACCAAGTAGGTGTGTAATTAAAATTAAGATATCTTAGTTAATAAGCTCTGACAAATTCCCCGGTCTTTTACAAACAACCCTCTGCCCACGCTAAGGATTGATCAACCTATATGATGTAATATGAACACCATTTGTCTTTCTCTAAATTGAACTTTACATGCACCTGGACCCTGCACTACCCACTAGCCCCTCTTTGTTATATAAGCTTGCTGTTAGAGAATAAAGGTGGCTTGATAGCTTACTGTGAAGTAAAGCAGAAGTCCCAGAGTCATTGCTCTGCCACCAATCTAGTCTCTCTGTTCCCGGAGCCAGGTCCCCCACTGAGCAAAGCAACCCCAATTCCGGATATACCTGGGCTGCACAACAAGTTCAAGGCCAGCTTGGACAACTTAGTGAGACCCTGTCTTCATATAAAAGCTTTAAAACAGAAGGCTGAGGATATGACTCAGTGATAGAGCACCCAGTATCTATGAGGCACCAGGTTCAATCCCCAGCGCCACCAAAAGAAAGAAAGAAACAACAATGAAATTCTGAAAAATGATCCTTGAGAAGTTTAGAAGGGAGAAAGGATAAACCAGGCCTAGATGACTGCACACAAAAAGAAAATAGATGGTTGATAAATTCAACCCCAGTTTCCCAAAGATTGCAATTGCATTAAATACATATGCTTAACTCTTCATGTTAAAGCAAGGATTAGCATATTATTTATACAAAACAGCAAGGTCCACCATATGTCACTCACAGAAAACCCATTTTATTTTATTTTTAAACATTTTATTTCTTATTTTATGTGTATAAGTGTGTTGCCTGCATGTGTGCAAGTGCACCCATGTGGTGCAATGCCCATGGAGGTCAGAGAGGGCATCAGATCTCCTGGAACTGGAGTTACAGACTGTTGTTAGCTGCCATGTGGGTGCTGGGAATCGAACTCGGGTCTTCTGCAATAGCAGTCAGTGCTCTTAACCACTGAGCCATCTCTCTAGCCCCAGAAAACCCATTTTAAATACAAAGACAAACAAAAAACTTACATGATAAACCTTGCAAACAGTCAGTAGAAGAAAGCTGGAATGACTGTATTAAGACAAGACCAAAAATAAATAAATAAGGTGAGAAACATTAACAGAGTATTTCTTTTTTAAAGTTTTTATTATTTTTATTTTATGTGTATGAATGTATTGCTTGCATGTATGTGAGTGCACCTGTGTCATGCAATGCCACAGAGGTCAGAAGAAGGCTTTGGATTCCCCTGGAACTGGAGTTAAGGATGGTTCACAGCTGCCATGTGGGTGCTGAGAATTGAACCCGGGTCCTCTGCAAGAGCAGTCAGTGCTCTTAACCACTGAGCCATCTCTCCAGCCCCAACAGAGTATTCTTTTAATGATGAAATGGTCAACTGTCAAAAAAAGATGTAATCATCCGAAATATGTATATACCCAGTAACAGAACTGGAAAATGGATAATGCCCAAGTTGACAGAACAGAGGAGAACAGAAATAGAAAAATCACATTGCTGTGGAAATTTAGCAGCCTGTCTTCAATAAAGAAGGGACAAAGAGCCAGTATTATTGTAGAAGATTTCAATAATACAACCAACAATGTCAGTTAATGGTTGCTTCTAGAATGCTACCCCTCAACCGTCGTGGATTAGCCATGGACTACTCTTTGTTTCAAGTGAGTATGGAATAATCACAGGGACTGTGGGCTGGAAAAGAACAAGTTCCCAAAAGTCAAAGCATTATAGTCATTTCCTACAAAGTTAAATGTACATTTATCTTATATCTTAGCAAAGGTGTGCTTTCCATGAGCCCAATAGAAACTAAAATATCTACACAAAGAGAAATACACAAGAATGTTCTAGCAGCTTTCTTTGTTCCCAGTTACCCAAAAAGGGGAATACCCTAAATACCAATTAATGAGAAAGTGGATTAAGTAAAGTGTGATCTATTTGTATCATGAAATGCTACTCAGGATACATGCGGCAAAATCCAGAGATGTCCAAATCTAAAAGCAGAGAGTACACAGGTGTAAGTTTCACACATAGTTAGCTACAGTGCAGTATCCTGGTTTTAATGGGAGCATCCCTGGAAGGTTGCAGAAGATCTGGCTCCCCACTGGTCGAGAGTTCACAACTGAATGCTCTATTAGAAACTGCAGTTGATTGGAGGAAGCAGGTCACATGTGTGTGCCTTTGAAGGAAATGCCTTGTCTCCAACCTCTTCCCCTCTCTCTGCCTCCGTGCACTGTGAGGTGAGCCTCTCTGCTCTGCCACATGCTCCCTACCATGGTGCTCTGCCTCACCACCCATGGGCCTAGAAGCAACAGAGCCCAGTGACCATGAACTGAGACTTCTGGTCCATGAGCCAAATAAACTATTCCTCCTGATTTCTCTCAGGGGAGTTTGCCATGGTAATTGGAAGCTGACTGACACAGACAGGTATCAGATGAATCACTGCTTGGAGAAGAGATGGCAGAAGTTGACAAGGAGGGGCTGTGTGGAGTGCTGAGGATGGTCCATTTTCCTGTTGTGGGGTCACATAGAAAGGAACTACAGATGGTCTCCTAACAGTGAGGATTCAACTTAGTGATTTCCAACACTATGATGGTGTGAAAGCCATACGTGCTCAGTGGAAACCACACTTCAGATTCTGAATTGGAATCTTTTCCTGGGCTCAGTAGTCAGCTGCCTGCAATGCTGGGTAGCCACAAGGAACAGCAACTGCCAACCAGCTAGGAAGCCAGGAACAGAGACAATCAATCGCTGCTCTGTAGTGTACTGGGAGTCTGGGCTAGAACCATCTATTGTACATACACACACACACACACACACACACACACACACATACACACACACACTATGCATATATAATATATAGTATATGCATATAATATATATACACATGTAATATATGCATGTACAATATATATTATATATACATATTGTATACAATATAGGCATATATAATGCATTCATAATACATACCTATATAAATATAATGCATGCATATATAATAAAACATGGAATGTGCAATGTAATATAGGCATATATGTGCATATAATGTATGTCATCTTCATATATTATATAACTTATAGATGTTTGTACAGACATAGATACATTTATATGTATAATTGCACAAGACTGTTCTTGCTATGCTTTTAAAGCTTTATAAAATTTGTAATATATATATACATATATATGTGTCTATTTCATCCTACATAAAATACATCTTTATAGCCGGGTGTGGTGGCACATGCCTTTAATCCCAGCACTTGGGAGGCAGAGGCAGGCTGATTGTAGTGAGTTCAAGGCCAGCCTGGTCTACATAGTGAGTTCAGGTCAGCTGGGACTACAGGGAGACCCTGTCTCAAAAAGACAAAAAAAAGTATATATATATAAAATCTTTATTTTCAGAGAGTAAATATAAAATGGAAAACTTGTAGGAGTGGCTCAGACTATAATCTGAGGACTCGGGAGGCCGAGGCAAGAGTACAGCGATTCGATTTCCCACAGGCTTGGGCTACACAGGGAGGCATTGCTCTGAGCCCTTGCTGTCCTGTAGCTCAGTGGCAGAGGGTTTGCCTAGTACACGCAAAACCCTGGGTTCGAACCAGTGCCACAGTTTCACTTAAAGCAAAGCTTGCGCATTACCAGTGCCAGGCACAGATCCCTGTAGTTCATATATGAATTCATGGACACATCACTGATAACTCAGAGGGGAAGCTGAGGCCCCAAGAGCTCTCATCACTTGCTTAAGACCGTGGGCCTTGTCCGAGGCGCCCAAAGACAAGGTTTGTGTTGTGCATGCTCCCTGCAGTGCCCTATGCTCAAAGGGTAGCTTTGCTTTTTTTTAAGTGTGAGCTTTTATTAAACTGCTCTCAAGTCAGTGTACAGGTAAGCCCTGACTATCCTTCATACCTCAACCTAGTCTTGGGGATATCAAAAACTTTCATACATCTCAAGTTCAAGGGACAAAAAAGGGAGGCCACGAAGGTTGACCATTCAAAATTAAAAACAAAAATAAAAAAGTATTGAAGAAAACTTAAAATTTTTGCTGTCCATCGTTTACACAAAAGTGATGCTGTGGCTTCCCCTGCATAGACTCAGGGTGTGAACTGAACCAGCTTCCTTTCGGAAGTCAGGGTGGCTTTGGGGAGGGGAGGGACTTCCTGTAACCATGTATGTCATGGACACTTTGGAATGACTTTAAAGAAAATGTACAGGGGCTGGAGAGATCACTTAGTAGTTAAGAACATGGGCTGCTCTTCCAGAGGACCTGGGTTCAGTTCCTAGCACCCACATGGCAGCTAACAACCATCCATAATTCCAGTTCCAGGGTCAAAATAAACAAAAAAGTCCCCCAAAATTTAAAAAGTAAAATAAAGGCATGCCAGTGCTGTCTTATTTGTTATTGCTGGCTGCTTGCTTCCGTGCAAGTTGTGTTTTCTCAAGAAAGGGTGTAATGCAACTCATCAACAGTATACCTAGAAGCATTTGTAAGAGATGATGGGGAGCTAGACTCCTGGTTCTCCAGCTTGCTGAGCCACATTTGCTGGAAAGTGGACAGCGAGGCCAGGATGGAGGCACCGATCACACGGAGTACCTATACTCAAGTCTTGATCTTCATCATATAAAAGCCAGAGCAGTGATCTCCTTCTGCATCTTGTTGCGTGGTGGTGCTTCCCAACAGTACCGTGTTGGCATAGAGGTCCTGTGGAGGCTGATGTCACTTTATGATGGAATTGAAGGTAGTTTTGTAGGTGCCACAAAATTCCATACACAGGAAGGAAGGCTGGAAGAGCATCTCATTGCCGATGGTGATGACACAGCCACTAATCAGCTTGTCTCTCTTTTGGGGAGGAGGATGCAGTGGTGGCTATACCCTGGTGGAAGTCAAGGGCAGGGTAACACAGCATCTCTCCAATGGCTATGTTAGGCCAGGCTCTTCATGAGGTAGTCTGTCAGCTCACAGCCAGCCAGGCCAGAGGTGTCCTGGGACAGCATGCCCTGGAAGACCATGCACATGGCTTGGGGAGATGAAAGTCTCTAATGTGATCTGGACCATCTTTTCACAATGGCCTTGAGGCTCAGAGAGCCTCAGTGAGCAGCATGAGGTGCTTCACAGGGGCCATACACAACTCTTTGTGAAAGGTATGGTGCTTTGATCTTTTCCTTGTCCAAGTTGGTGACAATGCGATGCCCAGTGGAGCCCTTCAGGGTCAGGAAGCCTCTCTTGCTCTGGGCCTCATCACACATGCAGACATTCATCCAGCATAGGTCTACCATCACACCCTGATGCCATGGGTGGCCTCAGGATGGAGGGGAAGATGGCTCAGGAAGCATTGACAGTAAAAAACCTGACTTTGTCCATGCCAGAGCCATTGTTGATAACAAGTGTGGCAATATTGTCATCCAGGGCCCAGGGATGTAGCTCAGTGATAATTTGCCTTGTACACAAGGCTCTGGGTTCAATCCCCAGACCTAAAAAAAATAATATAATTTTAAAGCTAGGCATGGTGGCACATGTTTTTAATCCAGCACTCAGGAGGCAGAGGCAGGTGGATCTCTGTGTTTGAGGCCAGCCTGGTCTACATAGCAAGTTCTAGGCCAGTTGGGGCTACAGGGAGACCCTGTCTCAAAAAAAAAAAGGTCATCCATGGTAAACTCGTTGGTATGGACTGGTGGTGGTGTCAGCGGGACTGGGAGGGGTCAGTGCTCAAGGAGTGTATGTGCAGACTTAACCGTCCAAAGTGTAGCTTTTGTTATATGGTTAGACTCATCAGCCATGTCCTCTAAAGGAACTGGGACTCAGAGTAGCCGAGACCTGTTGAAAATGGAAGAGCCAAGGCTTGAATTTGACTCTGACCTCTCCAGTTTCCCATGTGCAGTCATTACCCCCATTGTGCACCCCCCCATCTACTCTGGGAGGGCACCTGTGACACTCAGGTAACCCTTCATGCAGTCAGATGAGCTTGATCTTTACTCATTTGCCAGGTCTCCCATGACCTTGCCTGGGCCTTGGTAGGATGAGGCAGGCAATGAAGGGGAGAGGTCCTGATACCAGTCCAAGCACCATAAGATTCTAATGGTGCCATGAGAAGGAAAAGTGAATGGTGGGGAGGGCATCTGGTGGGTTCTTCGTGAGGTGACAGCTTAGGCATGGTTGCAGGTTGTCAGTGTGTGTCCCGGTGATCACACTGCAGAGCTGCTTGTGCTGCCCAGGGAAAGCACGAGGCAATGTTGAGAAGAGCGGGTGGTAATGTAGCCTGCTGGCTGCACAGTGTTATTCCTGCGGAAACGGCCCTGACCAAGTGTACTTGAGGTCTCTGAAACAATAAGGGGAAACGGAAGACGCCAGATCTGGCCAGACCAAAATTAGGTCACAGTCCAGGAAGAATCAGGGCCAGGCTTTTTGCAAGAGGAGCAGAGCAGTGTCCTTGCTTAGTGGCCCTGTGCTCTTTCTGGAAGACACATGGCCAAGGACTCCCTACACACCCCAGCACACGGTGCTCACTCTAGCCCATGTAGGTACAGAGGCCCCACAGCACCTGGGATGTTCCTCATGGAGCCATGAAAAGGATGGATGGATAGATGGGTGGGTCTCTGATTCATTAAATCCCCACAGTAATCTGGAGTTAGAAAGCATTGGTTCTATTTATCAGTTGAGAAAATGGAAATTAAGCCGATTACTGGAGGCTGCAGAATGATTACTGGAATCCTAGTCTTCAGAATTCAGCTACATTCTCTTTCACAGTGTTAAGAAAGCTGAGGGTATTCAGTTAGTTCATAGGTTCAAAAGTGAGAAGGCAGAACATCTGAGCTGTTGAATGGATGGTCGGACAGGTGGATGAATGGATGAACTGGATGGATGGATAGATGGATGGATGGATGGACAGGTGGATGAATGGATGAACTGGATGGATGGATAGATGAATGGATGGATGGACAGGTGGATGAATGGATGAACTGGATGGATGGATGGATGGATGGATGGATAGATGGACAGGTAAATGGATTGATGGATAGATGAATGAATTGGTGGATATATGTGTGGGTGGATGAGTGGGTAGGTAGATGGTTGAATGTACAGATGGATGAATGGTGGATGGATAGATAGCTGGATAGGTGGATGGGTTGGTGAATGGATAGGATAGATGAGTGAGTACATCAATGGATGGATGGGTAGCTGAGTAAGTAGGTATATGAATAGATGGGTGGGTGGGTGAATGGGTGGATGGATGGATAGATGGGTGGGTAGTTGGATGAACAGATGAATACATGGATGGGTGGGTGGTTACATGGTTGAGGATGGACAATGGATATATGGGTGGGTGAATAGATGGATGAATGGATAGATGGGTGGGGTGGTAGATAGATGGATATATTGATGGGTAGTTGGATGGATGAATGAATAGATAGATGGGTGAGTAGATAAATAGATAGATGCACAGGCATATGGATAGATGGTTACAGAGACACAAATTTTCTCTAACACAGGCACTTATATTTTCATCGAACTTACTTGCTTTCTTTTGCTTCTCAGAGTCTCCGTCTAGAAAATATGAAGTTTGCACTTGACTGGCTGTTTCCAAACTACTGTGTTAAGTGGTAAAAGCCTTTCTTCAAATCTGCCTGGTGTGCAAAACAGATCATGGTGAAAGAGGAATCACTCTGGAACATATCACAGAAGGAGGCGGCCAAGTTCTAGAAGATCTTGCCCCAACCCTCACACTCATTCTCTGCAGCAGAACCAAACACCTCTAAAAACTAAAGAAGACAATGGACGAACTGTTCTGGAACATTCTGGCTTCATGTGCAGGAACAGATGTGTTGGGAACAGGTGGTAGGAATTAGATCTTAGCCAAACCCCTGCATATGACTAGTGTGCCCACAGGGGCCCAGCTGAGAGGCATCACCCAGGGGAGCACAGGCTCATCCCTTACTGTTTGCAGGTGGTGGGAGTGGCCAACCTTACCTCCTGGCGATGGCCTTTGGGCTTTTGCAGAAGGTGGAACCAGACCAAGCAAGATACATATTTGGTCTTCCCAGGGAAGCAGAGCCTCTTTCAAGTGGGAATTGCCAGTGGCCACTGTTTGGGGAGAGATCAGAACACAACACTCTTGGCAGGGAGCTGGTCCCAGAAAAGCACAGAAGGAGCCCACGCAGCCAGACTGCCAGTCGTAGTTTCTACACTGTATGGTGTTTTGTGGAAAGCATCGACTGAGTGCTTAGCAACACAGAGGCATTAAGACCTGAGGTTGAGCCCAACTCTGCTGCTTACTGACCTGGTGATGAAAGTACCCAGGTTCTCTGATCTGAGCCTGGGGGTAGAGAAGGGTTCATCCCTGGGAAGCCAGTCTGGCTTGACACATTTACTTGAGATGGAGACCCACCTGCTGAAGGGGCCCTTGGTGTCAGCTGGTTTCAGTCTATTTCTCTCTCTACACCTGTCCTTCCCTAGTGCTCTCCTGGTGGTTCCCTCGGACTCTTTCTCCCCCATCTTCTTCACTCGGTGTGTGCTTTAAGGAAATACCAAGAGCTGGAACAAATAAACTCTAAACACCCTTAGTTGAAGATAACAGTTCATTGATTGTTCTCGAAGCAGGTGGAAGCAGCTGTTCACAGCCTGCAGGTGGCCAGTCCTCCTAGCACACTGTGGGGTGGGGGGCTTCTTCCACTGTGCTCTGTCACCCTGTTTGTCTGCCCTTACCTGCCTCCAGCTGGAGATGGGGATACAGGGAAGACATAGCTGCATCTTAAAAACCAGCCTCCCCACAGATTTTCCATTCAGATTCCCCCAACAAAGTTCCACCTCTGGCCCACACCAGCGAGGGCTGGGCAGGCCTCTGTATGGAGCCCCTTTCTAGTGACTCCTCCCAGCCACACAAGGGGAGCGTAGATTCAGGGGACAGCCACCACCTCCATAGCTGGTTAGCTTCGGGGTATCCTTGCAATGGCAAACTCACTATTGCCGCCTCCTGCCCTGAACCTAATGGAAGTGCCTCAAGGCAGAAGTTCCAGGCCTTACTTTATGAATGGAAACGCTCTTCTTTACCAAGTCCCGACCTGCATCCCTCTTATTGTTTAGTGAGATCATTTTATAGGTAATAGAATACACAGACCTCAAAGCTCAGGCCAGTAACTTTCCACAAATGAACCAACTGGTGTGACAAACACTCCAATCAAGAAGTGGGACATTTCCCATCACCCCATGTGGCCTTCCAATCAATCCCCCACCAAGAGAAGTTGCCACTGCATCCTGTCGCCTGTCCAGAGCCTGGTGTGGAGTTGTACAATGTACCTGCACCCTCTTCTGCCCATCCCCCTCATGAAGCACCGCTAAGAATTGAGTTCAGGGGCTGGGGAGATGACTCAGTAGGTAAAAGCATGGGACCTGAGTTTGGATCCCTATGACCCATGGAAGAAGCTGGGTATGGCTATACAAGCACCTGTAAAGGGTAGAGACAGGAAGACTGCCGTGGTTTGTTGGCTGCCAGCCTAGCTCCAGGTTCAGCAAGAGACCCTGCCTCAAGGAAATATAGTAGAGTGACAAGACACCCTTTCCTCTAGCCTCCATTCACTAGCATCTGCGTGTACATGTGTGCATGCAACACGCAACACAATACAACAGAGAGAGAGAGAGAGAGAGTGAGAGAGAGAGAGATCAAGCGTATGTATTCCCCACACCATTCCTGCAGTCCACAGCAGACATCACTAATCTATTGCGGCACTCTTCTTCACTGGGCTCAGATTCCCAGCACTGTGCATTGTGATGTGAAGAACCTGCCCATCAGCTGGGAATGGCTGGGGGATTCATACTCATTCTCCTTAGAATGCCTAACTCCTGGTGACAGCTATATTGCTTTTTAAATTTTTATTTAGTAATGAAAAAAGACTCACAAGAAGTTGCAAAATTAGACCATGTACTAATCTGGTACTCTCTCCAGCCAGCATCCCCCAATGCCTGAATGCTAATATCTAACGCCCTGACCAGAGTATACTACCAGGCAGGAAATCAGGATAACTGAACTATAGGCTTGCTCAGATTTCCCCAGTGTCTTAGTTACTTTCCTGTTGCTGTGATAAAATACTCTGACAAAGGCAATTTAAGGGTGATAAAGGTATTATTTTAGCTCACAGTTTCAAGGTCTGGTCCATCGTGGCAGGGAGGTCAAGGCAGCGGGAGCCTGAAGCACAGGGATGAATGTATGCTGCCTCTTTGTTCCTTTCTCCACTTGTAAAGTCAGGATCCCAGCCAGGGGATGGTGCCACCCTCAATGGGCAGGTCTTCCCACTTCAAGATAACTCCTCACAAGCATGCCCAGAGGTCCATCTCCCAGGTGATTTTTAGATTCCCTCAAATTGGCAATTGACCCCACCACAAAGTTTTCATGCTCAGTTAGGGGAGGGGTTTATGTCTATATGTTGTCACAAGTACAAAGAAGCCCTCATGCTGTCCTCCATGCCCCCCACATGAGTACATCTTTCTCTGGTCCTTATGTCCCTTCATATCCCCAAATGCTACCAAGTCCTGGTTAGCAGAGTTTCATAGTGAAAGTATTCAAGCTTCAAGCTAAAAGAAGCCTAAATTGTGGCATTTTGAGGAGTCTGGGTCTTGGTTCACTTCATGTGGGACTTCTGAGAGACCAGGTGCTGAGTTGAAGTCCCACGGCACACAACAAAAGGGTGCACCACCCTGCTTATTAATGATTCCTCAGAGGGCACGCCAATTCGGATTTTGGTTTTAACCTTTTAGGAGCAAGCTGTATGGCACATGGCTGAATGGAAGATTCTAGAGAGTGAGGAATATGGATAGTCTTTGGGGTTCAGTCTGTAAAGCACTTGCCTTACAAGCACGAGTACCTGAATTCCATCACTACAACTCATATTTTTTTTTTTAATGCCAGGGGTTGGAGAGATGACTCAGTGGTTAAAAGCACTGGCTGCTCTTGCAGAAGACCCAGATTCAATTCCCAGCACCCACACTCCAGTTCCAGAGGATCCAATGCCCTCTTCTGACCTCCTCAGGCATTGCACAACATGGGTACACTTACATGCATGCAGGTAATACACTTATGCACAGAGAATAAAGTAAAACTAAAATATGAAAAAAATTTAAAAAGCCAGGCATGATGATACATACACACTTGTAATCCCAGCACTGGAAATGTGTACACAGGAGGATCTCTTGGGCTCCCTGGCCAGCCAGTGCAGTCTTATCTGTGAGCTCCAGGCCAAAGAGGAGACCTTATTTCATAAAAGGTACACAGAATCTGAGGATGACATCCAAGGTTGACCTCAGGCCTCCTCATGCACATTCATCCACATGAGCACACAAGTACAAGCATGCACCTGTACGCACAAATACACACACACACATACACGCAAAGAATACTCATTGACTTACAAAGTGTCATCAGTGTTAGTGATGATGTCTCTGATGGGTCTGCAAAATGTCTTCCTTCTCCCCTAAGTTCTGAACCAAATAAGAAATGTCAAGAATATTAGCATTATCAGAGAAAGCTGACAGTAGAAAATTGAGTTTATCTCCCAATAGCTGCCCAAATCTGAACTCTAGAATCAGGAAGAAGACCCTGACCAGAGTGCTAGATGCCCGCCTGCTTGGGACAGCTGGGCCTGAGCCCCCAGTAGCTGAGATGGAACAGCCACATTGCTCTGAGGCCTCGATTGTTTTGATGATGAGTTGGATGGGGGCAGGGACCAGGGAGAAAGCTAGGGTGGCTCCTTTGTGTATTGCCTGGGAACAGAGAGGAGTGATGGTACCTGTCACAGAGATGGGAGACATTGGAACCACGGCAGGTAACCAAGGAGGCAGGAGAGTCATGTAGGCCACAGAGTGGCCACAACCTCTTTAATGATTCCCCTGGACACAGAGCCCAATGGAACATACCTCCTCCATGACTAGCCTCTAAGCCCTGTCTCTGCTGATACCCAGGAACATGTGCTTTCAATATTCAAGTGACTATGGATGAGTGACAGTTTGGGGGAGGGGATCAGAAGTCCTGTTGTGTGCCCCTCTGAAAGGTCAGCTGTCACACTGATGTCACTCTGCCCAGGTCCATGCCCCCCTGACTCCAACCACCATCTTTTTAATGCCTGGAGCATCCGCAGGATGTACAGGGCATCTTCGTGGACCTGGAGAGCTGGAAAAGCAGGACAAGGGTTGGGCCCTTCAGTAGAGGACCACCTAATGGCAGAGCCCACCCATGCCGGGCTGCCTCCTCTTTTAAGAGGCTGAAGGGCTGAGCCCCTGCTTCTGACTCTAGACCACTGCACTTCCTTATCCATTCACCATCCACTCAGAGAAACTCCTTTTCTTCTAGGGTTACCCACTTCCCACTTCTGCTCCTCTCTGCCTGGTGCACAGCTGTGAGGACAGCCCAGTGTAGCCTGCCTGTGTTCATAATATGGAATCACACGATACTCTCTGCTTCTCTCCCTTCCAAGGTCACACCACCACCACCTGGAGTTTTGCCCAAAACAATACAGATTGTGTTGGGGACAATATTATGTGCTCTCAGCTGGGAGCCCAGCAGGTATCAAAAGGTTGGCCTGGGTGGAGGGAGGGAAGAGGACACTTCTCACCCTGCCCAGAACTCATCCCTGAAGGGCAGTTCCATCCCAGATATGGAGTGACCCAGGGAAAATAACCCAGTGGGGCAGAAGCTGACACAAGCAAGTTTGGGAAGCTTCTGGGTCTCAGTGGTGGTGACTCTGACCTTGATGGTGACAAGGAGGGTGGCCCTCTCAGCCTGTATCAGGAGGCAACCGCAAAACCACCCAGAAGTGAGCTGAAGGCAGAGGAAACCAGGCCAAGTTCAATATGTGGATAGTTCCAAATTCAATAGTCAGATGGCTGTATCGCCCATCTGCTCAGTTTCCACAGCCAGAGCTCACACTGGGGAACTCTACCAAGAGCCTAACAACCAGAAACTGAAGAACACAACTGGTTGCTCCTTGACCCCGAAGCCAATGAGCAACTTGCTTGTCTATAGTTGCTTTTAGTGAATAAAATAATCAGCTAGTCCATGTTGAGTGCAGACACCCTTCCACAGGTCACACGAGCCCTGGCATTTTCATGTGTGTGTGCTATCCTTCCCCCACTTAGGTGCCTGCACCTCAGAGGGAGTTGACCAAGGCACTGAGCTCTCCCAGCTCTGGCAGGGAGCTGTCCCATGAGTGGCAGGGGTGACATGGCACTGAACTGAGGTCCCAGGCACCCAACAGCAAGGGCACACAATCCCTGCTTATTAATAATTCCTCCAGTCACAAAAGCAGGAATTCCAGGTGTAGTCTTCTCTGCTTCTCACTGTCCCTTTATATCATGTTTGGTACCCAATGGGGAAGGTCTCCTCACTGCTGGTCTGCTGGCCTTCTTTCTCTGCATTCCACTGGCTATTCTCCAGCAATTTCTCTTCCAAATACCTTTTATAGCCCCTCTGCTATTTTCCCCAGGATGAAATTCTGTTCATTAATTTGTATGAAGACATTAGCATCTCTCCATTAGGGTCTATCCTTTCTGGAAGCATGGATGTTATCTCCATTTTATTCAGATGGTTATCCCCTCCCCACCCCCACCCACCTCCCCAAAGAGGGGTTAAAGATTTCTCCTTATACTTGCAATGCTGTTCAGAAAATTTCATAGGCATCTCTCTGTTTCTGGTTGCCACAGGAGGGACAGCCTTTCAAATACTGGCTTAAAATTAATGATCGTGACTCCAGGTGCTCATTTTCCTAAGGCTGGCTTCTGGTCCTTCCATCAGCCCTCCTTTTGAGGGCTGTTTGCAGCTTTTCCAGCACAGTCATTTGGATTTTTCAAAGTGGAAACTCATTCCATCAGCAAATTCTTAGCATTTTTCCTTCCTTTTCTCCGATGATATTTCTGACTTATGTTTTCTTGTTCTGTGACCACCTGGAGTTACTCTGTCGTATGCTGAGGCTGGGCCATCTCATGATGAGCTAGGAGCCTGGGCTTGCTGCATGGGTCATGGCCTTTCTTATCTGTGACTGGCGGGGGCCGTCACAACCCACACCTCATTTGGTCCTCACGGTGGTCACTCAGGCAATCAATAGCTGTGCTGAGGTCTGGGCTTTCCTAGCCCTGAGTTCCCTCCCTATCACCATAAACCATCATGGTAGACACACCCATAATCTCAGCACTGGAGAAGTGGAGGCAGAAGGATCCAAAGTTCAAGGTCATCCTCAGTTACATAGCAAAATTTCAGGCCAGCCTGGACTACTTGAGTCTCAAAAAAATAAATAAATAAAAATAAGGTCTGTGCTTGTGCTGGATAGCTTTAGTGTCAACTTGACACACCTGGGTTGAGGGGGCCTCAATGGGGGAATTTCCTTCATTGGACTAGCCTGTGGCCATGTCCATGGAGCACCTTCTTGATTGTTGAGTGATGTGGGAGGGCCCAGCCCACTGTGGGTGGTGCCACCCCTGGGCTGGTAGGCCTGTGCTGCATAAGAAAGCAGGCTGAGCTGGGGCCAGGGGAGCAAGCCAGTAAGCAGAGTTCCTCCATGGCCTGTGCTCCAGCTCCTGCCTCCAGGTTCCTGCCCTGAGTTCCTCCCCTGGGCTCCATGATGAACTGTGACCCAGGAGATATAAGATGAAATAAACCCTTTCCTCCCCATGTTGGTAGTGGTCAGAGTATTTTGTCACAGCAATGGAGAAACAAACTAGGACAGTGCTAAACATCCCTCCATGCACCAGGTGCTAAGACAAATGCCTTTGTCTCCTTAGAGTCACAGCTCAGCATGAACACAGGAAACAAATGTGAAGCTCATCAGATTGTTATAAGCAGGTATACCCAGAATGGTAGAATGGAAGAACATTCGCCCTTGCTTTACAGACGAGATCAGAGTATAGACGGGGTGGTGGCTTGCCCAAGGTCCCGCAGCCAGAAGGTGATGGGGCTGAGGGAGACCCTGCTCTGCATTGAGGCCTGAAGCCTGCCCCCCTACCCCCCGTCCTGAGGGCCAGCTGGCCTCTGGGGAGTGCCAATGTAATTTCTGGTGCCTTGGCTGAGGGCCAAGGACAGAGCTCTGGCTTTCCTCGATAGCTGACCAGGGGAGAACATGGCTGTTGGCATGGATTCCATGGAGGTCAGAGCCAGGCTGAAAAGCTTGACCCTTCCAGCTGCAGGCACTAAGTGTGCATCACCCACCCTCAGGATTCTGTGTTCCTGAGTCCCAATGTTCTACCTGGCAGATTCTTCCCTTAAAAACAGCTCTGGCTGCAGGATATGGCCTAATTCCAGATCATATGGCTTCTCACCAGCCTAGAGCCAAGGCTGTTGCTGGGCCTTGTAAGGTGGGTATAAGTACAGCTCTTGATAGGGAGGTCACATTTGTCTGCAGATGCCCACTGACATGGTTCAGAATATTGTAGGGTGAGACAGAACGTTTTATAGATTCCACTTGTTAGAAAGTCACTTAAATCAGAGAGTGGTGGCTTATATTTATAATCTCGGGACTTGGAAAATGGAGGCAGGAGGATTGCCATGAATTCAAGGCTAGAAAGGACTACATAGTAAGTTCCAGGCTAGGCTACACAGTGAGACTCCATTTAACAAAGAAAAAAAAAAAAGAAAAACAACCAAAAGAAAATCCCAAGGCCTCTTTCCTTGACTCCTCCTCAACCCGACCCAACTGTATTTCTTCCCCTGGTTCATGTTCAAGGCCCTACTGGCCACCTGCTTCCAAAACTTTCCTCTAGGTATTTGCTTACTCTTTTCCCTGCACTAAGAACACTGTCCCATTCTTACCCACCTTAATGCTTTCTCTCCATGACCAAATCTTCCCATCCACACATCCCAGGTCACGAGTCTCCATCCAGTCTCCATCCCCCCACCCCCCAAAAATATTATTGCTTCCTCTGAGCCCCAAGTCACATAGATATTCTGGCTGGGCTGGGGTGTTGTGCACCTTTCTGATTCTCAGTTTTTCTATTGGCTGAATGGGGTGCTAATACACCTGTCTCGGAGAATCAGAGGGTCAGAGACAAAGTCACGGCAGCCCTGGGCACTTGCTGGTACTGCTGGCAGCCAAGCACTGTTTGCAGCGGTTTGTAAATGCTGCCTTACTTGGGGAACAGCCTGTGGCTTTGGCCCTCTTCTGATGCCAAGCTGGGAGAGAGAACTGGGACCCAGGGACAGGAGGAACAGGCTCCAGGACAAAACCAGTAGCCTGAGTGGGGCCATTGTGTGGAGTGTTGTGCGTCTCCAGGTCCCCACACTCCACCACTAGGTAAGTACTTGTGCCTGTGTAGTGTGCATGTACGTGTGTGTGCGTGTACGTGTGTGTGTGTGTGTGTGTGTGTGTGCCATATGTCTGCACGGTGTGCCTGTGAGTATAATGCGTCTGACTGCCTGTGCATATATGTGTGTGACCTGTGTGCCTGTGTGTGTGATGCTAACACACAGTGTGGACTATGTATATCTGCATGTGTGTGCATTTGTCTGTGTATCCACACAGGCATATATATAGGAAGGAGAGAAAAAGTCAGTGGCTCAGGGGCCCTCCATTTCTGTATCCCCTTATATCTGTTCCTCTTTGTCATGTGCCTCCTACATTGTTTCTAACTCTAGTCTTTGCAGCCTGTACCTTTGCTTTCCTGTACTCTGGTGGAGGCCAGGCCTGGGTCTCCAGCTTGGCCTGAGGTCTGGGTCTCCCTCTCACACACCCTTCTTCTCTGTTTCCTTAGGCCTGTATTCTGCACTGCATCTTGCCATATAGGCACCATCCAGCTCTAGTCTGAGGGTGTCTTGTTTCAGCACCACAAGGTCCCTGGGAAGGAATCCAGCAATTCCTGATGTTAAGGGTGGGGCCTTTTTATCTAACACATTTCAAAGCCAGTGTCACAGTTTGAGCAGCTTCCCCCTGGCCGCTATTCCTGAAAGGGCCTCAAGAGTTGGGAGGGTTCTTAAAAAATGGGTCTAGGTCCCTGGGTGAGTCACAGTAGAGTTCTGGAAGTGCAGTGAAGTCTTGTAGCAACGTCAGTTCCAAGAATATTTTTATTGAGTTGGGTGACGCAGCTAAGGTCCTAGAGCTCTGGCCTCAGCCCTGTGGGACAGGAGCTTCATGGTGGGTGGCCTCATGGAGTTCCTTCTGTCAGGTCCTCTACTGGGCTTGGACCTAGGGCTGCCTGGGTTCAAACCCTGAGGTCTCGTGCCTCTATATCTCTGGTTCCCTGAGAGTGATCTGACCCTTCCTTTCAGGACAGAAGTGAAGGCCGAGTGAGTTTGAGCCTGCCCATTGCCACAGCACCAGGATTTTGCCCAGTGAGTGAGAAAGTGATGGCCAGAAGCCATGCACACTCAAAGAGCAGGAATCCTGAAGAAGATGCCAGACAGGGGTGACCTTGGGACCAGCCTGCCCACTGGATGACCAGCATACCTGTTCACAATGACTCTACCTTCCAGCAAGGACAGAGTTGACCTTGGGGTCCAGTTGCACCTGCTTCAATCACAACTGTCGTTGTGGCTCTGAGGCTGAGAGTCTGGGTTGCCAGTGGTGACCCCACCTAGGCCTGCTTCCTGGACACCAGAATAGGATGACAGATGACTCTGTCCACAACCCAGGTGATTGGCGTGTCCCATCCCTATTTAACGTGTTCTTTGGCCCAGGGGGTCTGGGAGCTGACTGTCTTATCCACATTTTACAGAAGAAAGCCAAGGCTCCAGAAGCTCCTGGAAGGATCCATGATCAAAGCCAACGGACTGTCCTTGGGCAGTGGGATGAGTGGGAAGGACAAGTCCTAACCTGCAGGGCAGGAATCCAGAGCTTGGCCTTCAGGCTCAAATTGCATCCCTCAATGTTCAAAGGCTAAACTGTGCCCCCAAATGAACTCCCAAAGTGGCCTTGTGACTTCTCGTGGTCCCCTGACAAGCAGCTGAGGGCTAGCAAAGATGAGATCCTGCCACTGCAGCAGAAGGAAACCAGATGGTAGCAGGTGACCAGATTATGCCACATACCTCACTGGTGATTCATAGAAGGCACAGACCTTCTATTGAAGAACTCTGCATTCATCTAATAAAATACAGATCCCCAACTCACAAAAGTCTGACTTATAGTTCCTTGGTTTTATTGCAGTGCTCAGTAGATTTTTAAAAATCTGTATTTGTGCTAGAAACATCTCAGTTCTCAGGCAACTCAAGACTACTGTGAGGACCACGGACACTTGACAGTGTGCTGTGTGGCTGGGTGAGGCCAGTCAGGCTATGTTGGGTTGTGCTTTGCAGGTGCCTTGCAGCATGTGTCCTCAGAGGCTCGTGTGTTGCTGTTCAGTACCTGTGATTATATTGGTGTGTATAAGCAAAAGCCAATGGCAGAAGTAGATGCCTGCATGGGCTCACTGTCCTGCTGTGGGACAAACATACTTGGTGCTTGGAGACAGACTCTGCCAGAAAAAAAAAATCACCAGATGTGGCCTTCTGCCTTAGACTCCCCCAGAACCATGTACCAAAACAGACCTCTTTCTTTGTAAGTCTCCAAGTCTTGGGTGTTTTCTTACAGTAACACCAAACTAATACTATATTTTAAATGCAATTCAAACTTACCATATTTTTACCTAATGATGGGTTCACCAGGACACAATCCCAAAGTCAGGGAGCATCTGTATATAGAGAATCAGAGGAAATTCATTATGGTGAAATACAGTGTTCTAGCTGTGACATGGTAACATATGGGCTTTCTTATTCATTCATTCATTTACAAGATCCAGTGGTATCCAGTGGTATGATGTCAAGATCATGATGTGATGTCAAAGTAGTGATAAGAAGTAAAATTTCAGGAGGCTGATACAAAAACAACCTGGGTTCTTTCAGGTCACAGTCACAGGTGCCAATCACTGTGATGGTTGGCTCCACACACATAAAGGACACGATAAACCTCAAGATGTATTGCTACCATTTTCTCTGGTTCAACTCCATAGATTGTGCTAACAGCTCCATAAAGGAGGCTGAGCCTGGGAGAAGGGTCTTGGAGGATGAGAGGAGTGAGGCTTTGGGTTACAGGAGGCAGGCCTTTCCTCAGAACCCTGGCCTTTGACTGTCTCTTCTCTTTACCTTCCAGCTTCAGCACCAGGATCAAGTCTCGGACTTGTCCTGATTCCCTTCTGCCTCCTCAGCTCCCCGAGAAAAAAAAGTCCATTGGGAAAAACAGACTCCCAGGAAGTCTGCTCACAACATAACCCTCCATCACTCCACCAGCCATGCGGAGAGCACACAGTGTATGCAGTGGGTGAGGACAGACCATGCTGGCCATGGAGGCCCAAGAGAGGCTCCAGGCTCAGGAAGCTAACACTTTTTGCTTCTTTAGCACAATCCACAAGTTATTGTTGCTTACAGGATGCTATTAACTGAATACTGACATAGGCACCAGTAGTGCACATGGGAGAGAATATGGCCATGTTGTGTCTGCAACTCAATAGAGCTTGGGGAGACCCCAGAACTGAATCTGAGGGTGAGAAGGATGTGCAGCAGGGAAGAAGGCTGTACTATCTGGGGTGTAGCTGTGCAGAGGTAGGGTTACCGGCACAGGTTCTGGGGATGGGCCAAGATTCAAATCCTGGAGTCACCCCTCTCTATGCGTGCAATCTTGATTGATGGTCCTTCATACTTGGAGCTTTGAGTTCCCGCAAATCAGGGTGACAAGGAGACCTGCTTCACAAGCCAGACATGAAGATGTCTTGGGCTAAAGTGAGCAAAGTCACAGTCTGGAGCTTGGCCCCAGCTCTGATTGCAGCTCTCAGCAAGTGTAGAGCAGGAAAAGCCAATCCTCTGTGAGAGCGCTCTGCAGAGGGTCTGGCCACAGAAGAGCCATATGGAAAGTTCCCTCAGGAACTTCTTTAACCTCAGCTGCAGGCTAGACTCACCCGGTGCCCAGGGGCACTCAGACCAATTAAGTAATCAGAATATTGGCATCCCTGATAGCACCCAAGTGACTCCAATGTTCAACAGAGACCAAGAACTGTCTGAGAGCTGGATCCATCTGTGTCTGAAGCAGCTGGGCAAAGTCCCCAGGCAGGTGCTGATTAGCAGCCCAAGGTAGATGATCAGCAAAGATGAGGAAGGAGTTGCAGATTCCAGAAAGGTGTAGAACAGAAGCATGGAGTGGAGGAGGCAGGAAGGGAAGGGACAGGAGGGAGGGGAGGAGAGGGAAGGGGAAGTGAGGTGATGGGAGGGAAAGGAAGGGAGGTAGGGTAGGGGAAGGGGACAGAAGGGGAGTGGAGGGGAAATAAGATGAGGTGGAGGTGGAGTGGAGTATAACATTTGGGAAGTGGTATGAGATGAAGACTGTCCTACCAGGGGACCAATAGAGTGCATGCGTGGACACACAGAGCTAAGGCCAGTTGCTGTGGAGGCTGGCTCAGGAACCAGCCTGGAAAATTCTCATGGGGGGGTTGCCTCAGTAGGAGAACTATAGATGGGCCAGGGGTGTGTTCATACAGGCCAGTCAGTGACTCTTGTAGCCATAGGGAGCACAGTGTTGAGAAGGATTCCAAGCCCCTTAACTGAGGACGTTAAGCCATTGGGGGAATGCCCTTAAAGAGGATCCTGGGATCCTGGTTCCTTCCTGTTTCCCTGTTGTCATGATGTGAGCAATTTCCTTTCCAACCATAATGAGCTGCCTCATGACATGCCCTGAAGCAGTGAGCCAATCAACCATGGACTGGAATGTCAAAACTGTGCCCAAGCCAGCCTTTCCTCCTTATGAGTTGATTTATCTCAGGTGTTTTGTTACAGTGATGGAAAGCTAACACAGAAAATTGGTGTCAAAATGGTGTTGGTACTATAATTACATTGGAGAGCATGTGCAGAAGACTTAGAATACTAGAAGCAGAGACTGAGTGACTCTGTGAGGACTCTGAAGAATGAAATGTTGACAGAAAGTACTCATGAGGTTTCCAAGGGGAATGAGGACTTGGCTGGCAACAGAAGCAGAGGTCATCCTTGTTGCAAAGAAATTCAACGTTATGTCTGTTCCCTGAGACTTATGGAAACCCAGTGTTCTAATTCATTTTCTGTTGCTGTGATAAAACATGACCAAAACCAACCTGGGGAGGAAATAATGTATTTAATAGGCTTACAGCTCACAGTCCATCATTAAGGGAATCTAGGGCAGGAACTCCAGGCAGGAACTGAAGCAGAGACCAGGAAGGAACACTGGTTACTGGTTTGCTCACCTACCTCTTTTATACAGCTCAAGCCCATGTGCCGAGGGATGATACTACCCACAGTGGGCTGGACCCTCAATTAGCAATCAAGAAAATGATTTATAGACAAGTCCACAGGCCAGGTTGATGGAAGAAATTCCTCAATTGAGGTTCCTTCTTCCCAGGTGACTCTAGTTTGTTTTAAGTTGACAAAAAACCTGACCAGCACATCTAGGTTTAAAGGTGATGAAATAATTGATCCAGTGGTAGAAATTTCCAGGCAGCCCAGCATTCAGGCTGTGACACGGGCATGGCTGGTGGTTTCTAAGGATATCTACAGTGAGAATTGGGAGCAAAAGTCAGAATGGAAAGACTGGAAAAACATACACTTTTATCAAAAAAAGGGGCATGTGAGAGGCACTGCAAGGAAGTTGTGTGTACTAAGATCAGTGCCACAGAAAAGAAGTCTGCATCTGGACAATAGAAAGGATGATTTGAGGAGACCTCAGGATCAGCAAAACACCACTCATCACAGGCTCAAGGGCATAAAGTGTAACCTCCATTTGAAAACTTGCTTGAGGCTTGGCAAGATGGCTCAGGGGTAAAAACAGTCGCCTCACAAGCCTGACATCAACAATGCAGCCTGGCAGCCCTGCAGTACAGCCTACAGTTGCACAAGAGGCTGAGAAATGACTTGTGCCTAATGTGTAAGCGAAGACTGCACAGAGTTCTGTTGGTGTCACACAGTGCTGGCCAGAGGTGGGCCCTTGAGGGAGAGTGAGGAGCAAAGGCACACAAAGCCAGAAAGAATGTTGACAGGACATGGTTCCCTGCCTGTCCCAGGCAGCTGGCCCCACAGTAACCCAGGTGCCTCTCAGGACTTCCTTCCTCTGGGCATGCCTTCACCTCGAGCTATTTGGAGCCTGTTTTGGACAAGAGCCTTGTGGACGCACGTCCTCTGGCAATAAAGGAAATGCTGACCTTGGGCTCTGCTGGTGGCCTTGTGGAGATGGTCACTGTGCATATGGAGAGGCCAAGACCTCTGACCAGGAACATCCCTTCCATGTAATGTTCATGCTTTGAGTCCTGGGCTCAGTCTCCAGCCCTGAGTTCCTCTTGGGTCCCATAGCATTAGACAGCCTTGTATCTGTGAGTGCCGAGCCATTAAGTGAGGAGGTGGTGTGCCCTCCACCTGTTGAATTAACCATCAATTTAAAGTACATGCGAGGGCTGGCGGTGAAGCCCTGTTGCTTGCCTAGCATGCACAAGTCCCTTGGTTCAGATCCCCAGCACTGTGTAACCCTGGCTTGGTGGTTCATGCCTGTAATCCCAGCACTTGGGAGGTAGAACAGGAGGATCAGGAGTTCAAGGTCATCCTCACCTACATAGCAACTTCAAGGCCAGCCTGGGATATCCTTGTCTCAAAAATAATAAAGAAATCGACAAATAAATGAAATTAAGTGCATGTATGTTTATACATGGACTCTCTGGAAAGGTCTTTAAAAAAAGGACAGATGTGTGGCTAGAGGACAGGGTGGAGAAGGGAAATGGTTTTTGTTCCTTTTTGGTATTTTTTGAATTTCGTTCCATAAACATGAATTTACTTTTCATAATCAAGTAGGTGTTAGAGCACTGTTCTATAATCAAACTCTTGAGTTCTATTGTAGGACCTTGAAAATGTTACTTAGCTTGTTTGTGCCTCAGTTTCCTCTTCTGCAAAACAAAACAGGAATGTAAGGAACAGCTGGCTCTGACAGTTCATGACAAAGTACATCCAAGCAGTTGTCACAGAGCCTGGGACACTCTTGATGCCTTTTCACTATTACAAGGTCAATTGGACAAGTCGAACCATTATCTCTTCAAGAGGGTTTCAGATGAAGTAACAGAGTCTCAGTTAAGAGATCAAGCCAAGGTCACTCTGCTACTTTGGCTTTACAGTGACACAGTTCCTTGTGGCAGGACAATGTGGCAGAGGTAGCTGCTCACCTTATGGTGATTGGGAAACAAAAAGAGGAGAGAAGGAGCTAGGGTCCTACAATCCTCGTCAGGGACACACCCCTGTGATGGTCAGTATTGTCAACTTAACAGGATGTAGAATCACCAAAGAGGTAAGCATGGGTATGTCTGTGAGAGAGTTTCTAGATTGGGTTAACTGAGGACAGAAGACCCACCTGAACTGTGAGTGGCACCATCCCATGGGCTGATCCAGACTGACTAAAAAGGAGAAAGTGCGCTGACGCACCACCATCCATCTCTCTCTGTTTCCTGACAGTAGATGTCATGTGACCAGCTGTCTCGGGCTCCTGCTGCCTTCCCTTCCCCACCATGATAGACTGCACCTTCAAACTGTGAGCTGAAATAAACCCTTCTTTACTTCCTAAGTCATTTTGTCACGTATTTGTCACGGCAATGAGAAAAGTAACTAACACAACCCCCAGTGACTTAACTTAATTCCTCTAGGCTCCACCTGCTAAAGATTCCACCATCTCCCAAGAGCACCATGGGCTGGGGACTGAGCCTTTATAACACATGGGCTTTAGGGAACACCGCCCATGTGTCATGAGGGGCAAATGGCATAATCCCACGCAGTTTCGCACACCTGTGAGTCCTCATGTTAGTGAAGGCATGGCAGGAAACAGTAGCAAGGCCCAGGACAGCTGCAGAGAAGCTAATAAGTGTCCTTTACAGCAGGCAGGGTGGCTCACACCCAGAATCCCAGTTCTCTGCAGACAGGAGCAGGAGGATTATCCCAAGTTCAAGGCCAGCCTGGCATGCAAAATGAGTTCTAGGACAGCCAGGGTTACAGTGTGAGATCCTGTCTCAAAAAAGGAAAGGGAGGCACATTTTCTCTGCTGCTATGAAAAGCCACATGCTCAGTGGCTTAACACACTTGCATCTTCCCTGGAAATCACAAGCCCTAAAGGGCACCATAAGGGGCTGAAACAGAGGTGTCAGTAAGGATGCTTCCTTTGAGGATTCAGAGAAGGATTCAACCCTTGCTTCCCCTACCTTCTGGAGTCTTCCTGCCTCCTTGTCTCCTGGCTCTATCCCTCTAACCTCTGCCTCCACCATCGATCACCTTGACCTTCCTGATGAGGACCCTGACTATTTCACCATCAGCCTGCAAGGAGTCTCCCTTCCCAACATACTAGCCACACTTGCAGAACCCCTTTTACTAAATGAGAGGACACAATTATGGCGGGTTCAGGATGGCTATTCAAGAGAATGCAGGAAGACTCTTAGAATTGTGTTAAACAAAGGTATGATTCTTCCCTGAGGCCCAGAAAGGAACCTGGGGAGGATGGCTGGCAGCCAGGGCTGAGCACCATGGGGAAACTGCTAAAGTTTGAGTGTGTGCCCCAAAGTCCACCCCTCAAAACACATGTGCATGGGTTTCGGAGGTGGCACATTTTGGAATGGGTTAGAATTCCATAAGGGCATGAGGGTGGGGCCTTCAGGATGGCCTTACTGGCTAGCCCTACCTCTCCATATGATACTCTCAACAGATGCAAACAGGTGGGAGCTCTCTGCTCAGTCCTCAGAACCATGAGCTAAACAAACTTCTATCTTTATAAATCACACAGCTTCAGGTATTCAGTTACTGCAACAGAAAACAGACTGAGAAACTGGTAAGTCTCTTAAGTCTGAAAGCAAAGATTGGGGTGACCCTGCCTACCCTCACCCAGAGAACAAGTGGCCAACAGACCTAGGGTGCACCTGAACAGAAAAGGGAAGAGTGGGAAGGAGATAGAATGGGCAGCACAGAACTGTCTCAGCGTGACTTGGCCATGCTGAGGCCTGGGACTGCTGTCCTCTGTTCTGTGTCTCCTAGCACATGATGGAGGATGTAGACAGCTCTCCCCATGCTAAGCTGTCAGGATTTGGGACAAAGGAGTCACAGTGGAAATTCAAAGGGAACAGCCAGCAGGCTCTTGAAAGTATATTTCTGTAACAAAGACTGAGTAGGCAAAAAAGCCACAGGCCAGCAGGCAGCCTGAGCAGCCAGACCCTTAGAGAAGGGTTAGCAATTAGAGGAGCAGCTAGGAAGCAATTAGAGCCGCCTGGCCCTCTGGTGTTCCACAGAGCCCTACCAGGCTCTTATACCAACCTCCCAGTCGGCTGTAGACTGAGCAGGGAAGCCAGGGACCCTGAAACTACAGTCTGGAGATGGAGATGATTCTGTTCTGCCCCTGGAAGGCCTGTGACCTTGAGCAAAGCAGGGTCATTCCCTCCACACCTCAGTTTCCTCATCTGTTAGCTGAAGACAGTGCTCTCTGTGATCAGGGTCTCTTGAGGTGTGGCTTCCTGTACTGAGTGTGCTCAGGTCAGCAGGGATGTACTGGGTGTGCTCAGGTCAGCAGAGGGAGAAGCCACCAGGTGAGTTTGGCTGTGGTCTGGACTCAGTGGAGCCCACAGGGGGACCTGGAGGAGAAACAGTCACATCAGAGACCCGAGGACCCTGGCAGGACTTTAGGGGCCAGAAGTCCCCATTATCCACTGTTCTGCCTCTAGTCCACACAGGAGTCTACACCCCATCTCTGGATCCTCTGACTATGCTGCCTCTGTGATAAATCTTAAAACCAAAGACCGAAGACAACAGCAACATTCAAATTCTTCAGCCACCAGGCCAGGAGCCCTAAGCACCTCACCCCTAATGCCATATACAGACTTCTGAAATTTCACCCACAACCTTCTTACATATATAACCTGTCTCAAGTGGAACAACTTGCCTTGTAAAATTTCCTATTCAACCATCTGCTACCACAACATGGACCCCCAAATCAACGGGCCACAAGGGAAGACCAAGTAACTTCCCCTCCCTCAGAGCATCTTGATCCCCTCTCTGGGAACTCAGTGCTACTTTCTCAATGTATATTTCAGTGTTTCTTTCTCTGTCTGTTTGTGTCTTGGTAAGTTCTTTTTACCACCCTTGTCACCCCCTTGCATTTGCTGTTTTGAATGGCCATAACATGGAATATTGCTGCTATGAATAAACCAGGGGTCTTAAGATGGGGAGAAGGCTATCAGAGGGTCCTTATAAGGGGGTGTGTTAGGGTTTAAGTGTGAAATGTCCCCCACTGACTACTGTGTCTGGTGGCACTGTTCTGAAAGCTTGTGGGGCCTTTAGGAGATGGGCCCAGGTTGGCAGAGGTAGTTCTCGTGGAACAGGCCTTTGAAGGTGAAGCTATCCTGTTTCCTGTCTAGCTCTCTCTGCTTCCTGCCTGCCAGAGACCAAGACATATGACACCACACACTCTGGTCTCCATGGACTATGACACTCCTGCCACTGTACCTTCCCCATCCCAATAAACTGAAACTCTGAAACTGTGAGCCCAAATAAACCCTTCTTCTCTCAAATTACATCTGTCAATGGGGTTTGTCACATCAATGAGAAAAATAACAACACCCAGAGGCAGAAAGATCATCATCCACACAGATGTGACAATGGAAGTGAGAGGTGGGGGAGGTGGAGGAATGGGCCATGAGCCAAGGGGAGCAGGCTGCCCTGGAAACTAGAAAATAAAGCAGAGTCCTCCCTTGACCCAACCTCACCGAGGAACCTCCTGGCACCCACCTTGATTTAGATTTCTGGGCAGAGTTGTGAGGTTTGAGTTCAGTGGGTGGTGATTTATTTCAACAGCAGTAGAAAATAAACACAACTGCCAAGGCTACCCAGTGACCCCCCCCATCTCCAGGGCCTGTCCCAGCTCTGTGGCCATCAACAGTCCCTGCTCCTATGTGTCCAGTACCTACTAGTCCTAGCTCTGTCCCAGGTGGAGAGGACGGCAACTTTTATTCTACCAGGGACTGAGATTGACCAGCCTGGGGATTGTATAGGGCTAATCAGAGCCCAGATTCTGGAGGCTCACCTCTCACAGTCCCCAGCCTGCCCTGGGTGGGACTCCTCTGCCTGGCCCTTAGAAATGACGCCATCACTGTCTTAGTTACTGTTTTCATTGCTGTGACAGAATATCTGAGAAGAGCAACTTAAGGGAGGAAGGGTTATTTTGGCTTGGAGTTTGAGGGTACAGTCCATCATGGTGGGGAAGGCAGGACAGCAGGAGCTGGTCACATGGCATCCACAGTCAGGAGACGAAGAGGGATGAGTGCTGTGCTCACCTCTCTCCTTTTTATTCAGAGCAGTTGACTCCAGCCATGGAACACTGCCACCCACAGTTAGGGTGAGTGTTCCCACCTCAGTTAACCCTATCTAGAAACCGCTCATAGATATGCCCAGAAGCTGGTGATGCTGAATCCTGCCAAGGGGACAATCCAAGAATAACAGTCACAAGGGCTAGCAAAATGACTCAGCAGATAAAGGTGCTTATTGCCAAGTCTGAGGACATGGGTTTGATTTCTAGGACCCTCATGGTACAAAGAGAGAACTGACTCCTACAAGTTATCTGCTGACCTTCATAGGCACACACACCATGGCAACACACACACACACACACACACACACACACACACACACTAAATAAGTAAATAAATGTAAAAAATGTTTTTAAAGAAGAATAATCACAGATACCCTCCTTTTTTTCTACAAGAAGAGGGCACCTTGAGCTAGATGAGCTGGGCTGTGCAGGAGAGGAGGTTTCTGTGCATTCCTGACCACCTAACTCCTGCCTGGTCCCTACTATGGGATAGTGTGTTGGGGTGGGGTAGAGATACTAGACTCCCGAAATGTGGGTGCCACAGCTGGGGGTTCCCAAGGCCATGAGCACATAAGCACGGGCCTTATACTGATTCTTGGGTCACATGGCCACAGATGTCCCTCTCCTTGCATGCCCCTCTCTCAACACAGAGACAGTAACACTCACCTCATATATGTGGTTGGGGTGACAAGTAACAGGTGGGAACTGGGAGATGACAGAGCCTGGCACAAAGTAGGGGCTCTCTCCCTATTTAGTCTGTCTCTCTGAGCCTTACTTTCTTCATTTATCAAAAAGGGGTGTTCTGATTTCTATTGCCATGACAAAGACCTTGACAAAAAAACTGGGGTAGAGAAGTGGCTCAGAGGTAAATAGTGCTGGCTGCCCTTGCAGAGGACCAGGGTTCAGTTCCCAGCACCCACATGGCCAACAACCATCCATAACTACAGTTCCAGGGGATCAGACACCCCCTTCTGGCCTCTGCAATGTGCACACATGTGGTACACTTACATACATACAGGGAAAACACTCATACACATAAAATAAAAATAAAATATAACACAAAAGTTTTAACTGACTTAGGAGAGGGAAGGGTTTATTTTAGCTCAGAATTCCAGGTTACAGTCTGTTAGTGCAGGAAATCGCAGAATCAGGGACTTGAGACAGCTGGTCATAGCACATGCACAGTCAAGAGCAGAGAGAAACAAACGCACCCGTGCCACCTGCTTGCTAGCTTTCTTCACTCTCGTGCAGTTCAGGACTCGGCCTAGGGAACAGTACCACCCACAGTGGGCTGGATTTTCCTACATCAATGAACAATCCAGACAATCTGACAGACAAACCCATATCCCAACATGATCTAGGTAATAATTACATAATTCCTCATTAAAACTCTCTTCCTAGGTAATTCTAGACTGTGTCAGGTTAACTGTTAAAACTAACCAGCACAGGGGAGGGATAAAAGCTCCAAGCAGTCAGAGTGAAGGGACTCTCAATATTGTGAAGGACTAGAGTGGGCAGAGGTCCAAGTTCTGGACAACCTTAGGTCAGCCAGTGAACTTCTGAAAGCCTCTGCCCACTTCTCTGGCTTGTGGACTAACCACATGAGTGCAGAGAAGGGCTGGCGTACAGTGAGTTCTGTAAGCCTGTGCTGAAGGCCCTGGCACCACAGCCAGCACACTGTATGTAAGTGCTTAGCCAGTGACATAGCTTAGCTCTTGGAGCCCCTGCCTTGAAGAAGCTGCCTCTAGTTGACTAGGGGGTGACTTACTGAGCTAGGGCTGAAGAGATATGGTGCGGTCTCCTGCCCAAGGTCCCCAGAGCTCAGGCTGGCCCCTGGAAGGCATTGCCTGTGTCTACTCCCTGAACACTTTGGCTTGATGGCTCATTGTAGGTGACCCACAAGTTCCTGGAGGTGCCCCATGAATGCCCCTCCTGCCCCAGAAGTGTGTTCACCTTGCTGCATTCCTGCCTAGACAGAAATGCAGCTTCTAAAATCTCTGGCCAGTGCCTCCCAGCCTGGCACAGCAGCTATACCCCTCTCTTGCCTAGACCCATCAGGCCTGCAGTGCAGACTCGTCTCTGTCTCTTCTCTAGGCTCCAATCCCTGACATGAAAAAGGCAGCCCAGAGTAGGCTTGCCCTCTGTCCCCAGTAGCAGACAGATCAGAAGCCCTTCCTGGCTCCTCTGTAGACCCCAGACACTAGCTGGGCACTGTGCCAACCTAAAAGGGCAGACTCATGTTGTTTGCCAGTAAAACTCAAAACTGGGCAGGTAAGACTTGGGTCTGCATTCCAGCAGTCTTACTTATTACAGAAAACAAACTTAGTGCAAACCCAGCCACTGGAAACTCAGCCTGGCCAGGTAGTTCTGGTTCGTTCTAGCTCTGGCTCCAGGCTTGGCCCAGGGTTCAGGATCAAGTCATACTTTCCCACCCCTGAGACTATTACCATCTGGCAGGAAAGAGACTGAAGGGTCTCCAGGACATTCAAGCCCAGGAAACAGGGCCACATTTTCCGGACGATTCTAAGCCACTCAGCCTGGCTCCTTGCCTGTTGGAAGCTCTCTGACATCTTTGGTTTGGCTGGCTCCTTCAGTGACATACAAGGCCTCCTTTTCCTGTTTCCGTGAAGCAGCTTTGTGCCTCACTCTCTTCAATTTCCTCTCTCCTAGATCCTGTCCTGCATGTGTAAACACACACACATACACACACACACACACGTACATGCACATGTACACACACCAGAGTGCACACAGACCCCTTCATTCTCCCCCTACCACAGTCCCTTATAGTATAGAGCAGTTTAGCATCATCTTTGTCACTGTACCTCCCTGCTCCCATTGCCACCACCATCACCATCACCCTCCCATGCTCCCACTGAGAGAGCCAGCTAGGTGTCATCCCTGAAGGGAATTTCTGTGATCACAACCTCTTCAATATCCTTTCAAATTAAAAGCAGCCAGGCCAAAGTGCTCCAGCTTTTCAAAGCTCTGTCACCAGGCTTCAAAGGCCCTTCCTGCTAATGAAATTAAATGAGATAATGTACTGGGGACTCAACACACTGTCTGCCAAGCTTGAGCTTCTCAGCTTGCAAGCTCACTCTCTGGGTCTGCGGTTGCACACAGAGCCCTCCGTCTGCTGTGGGGAGGCCGTGGCTGTCCTGGGCTAGTGGCCAGGTATATTGTCGGGGTGACAGAAAGATGAAGAAGGTGGGGAAGTGTGTGAGGGAATTCCAAACTTGCCCCACTGTCTCAGCTCTCCCTGGAGATCTCAGTCTGCCTCTCTTTTTTGCTGCTATCACAAAGGTGGCCTCAGGAGGTCACAGTGGTCCCCATTCCCTCCTGACTGAACCCTCTCCTTTTGGTTTCCCCAACTAAACAGACTGGCTGTTATTTGCAAAAGTTCTTTAAAGGAAGTTAAGGGGGGAGACTTAATTGCCCTTTCTCTGGTCAGACGCCCTTGAGCTAGCTCTTAAGGTATAGGCTTTGGTTTCCAGAAGACACTTGCTGGCACCAGTTCTCCACTCCAGATGCCACCAAAGACAGAGAGAGTGCCACTGGGCATATGAACAAGCACCCCTCTGGGTCGGTGGTCCTGAGGCACTGAGCTGAGTGAAGGGGGCTGATGAATCCAGAACATCCTGCCTGGGCTCCAACTGGACTGGGAACTTCACACCAGTAGCTCACCCATCCCCATAGCAACCTGACAGACTTGCCTAAGGTCAGTGCTAGAAATAACAGCCCCATTTCTGGAACATACTGTGAGCCAGGTGAATAGCTAATCCACATTCCATGTGTGAGGTCACGGGACCCTCTTTCAACAGTGGCAAAAGGTTAGCTGCTATTATTGTCCTGTGGTACAGAAAAGAAATGGGCGCTCTGAGAAGGGCCATGACATGTCCGGGTCACTCTGCAGGTGGAGGGGGCTCTGGGCCCCCAGCCAGGGAGCATAGGAAAAGGGTTCCTCCCTCCCATCAACTCCCCTCTGCCCTACCCCTGGCTGTCTGGAGGAGAAGGAGGCCAACAGAGTAGCTCCCAGGTCTCTGAGGGCTTCATCTGGACCACATTAAGCTTGGACCTTTACGAGAGCTCAGAGTCTTCCCAGGCAGGGAGACTGAGGCCACTCCTTCTGTTGAACTCAGCTGGAGCAGAAATTTGGGGTGCTGGGGTCCTAGTGATCCTTGGCCAGGTGTGTCTTCCTCTTCCTCCTTTCCCGGTGACTGAGCCCACCTGTTCCTAGCCAGGCCTAGCTTCCTGAGACTGGCTGTGTTCCTTCCTATTTCTGACTTGTCTCAGACCCTGTCATTTCAACCCTTTGGCAGGGTTCCTGCTGTCCTCTGCTGCTGACAGGACCAGCCCAGTTTCTAATACAAGCAGCCCAGGCTTATATCCTAGCCCTGACATGCACAATCTGTGTGATCTCAAGTATGTTCCCTTACCTCTCTGAATGCAACACCCCCACTTTACCCACCAGATGGAAAGCTTTCTTTCCCTCCTCTCCCACCTTTCAACTTCAGAGCACGAGTTCTATTATTTACTTTGCACCAGGCACTTTTATTATACATTTAACCCTCACAATAACCCTGTAAAGAGACACTGTCTGTGGTGAGGGGACAGGGCACAGCTCCAGACTACCACCTTCAGCAGCCTAAGGGGGTCCTTTAATCTTTTAGGGATCTCCACTCAGGCAAACCTAGGATTCCTGGCTTTGATGAACAGAAGAATTTCAGGGTTAGGCAGTGTGAAGTTGAATTGGGATTTTAGCAGAAGTCAAAAGGCACCCAGGGGTAGAATAAGACACAAGAGTATGGGCGATTCTCAGAGAAGAATAAGTTTGTTAAAAGACATTTTTAACATAGATTCAAAGCATGGGGTAGTGGGGAAAGAAAAGAGAGACTCCCAGGGAGAGAACAAGGCATCCTCAGGTGTAGGCATGGTTTCCTCAAGAGAGTCTTGATTAAGTATTTTATCATTAGCCATATATACTGTTCTGGTGGCTCTTAAGTTACATCTCAAAAGTCTGTGAAGAAATCTTGGGGTTTTGTTTGTTTTTTGATTTTCTCTCTTTTTGGTAAGTGACTATAGGGTGATTGTGCGGGTGCCTTGAATGGAATTATATATAATCTGATAAGGTGAAACCAGGAGCCACGAGTGTTGCACAAGGGGCTTAGGACATGACCTTTTATGGTAAGAGAATTTTCCGTGAGATTCTTAGAAAATTATAGGTTTTCAGCTGGGAAGGGAGAAAGGCCTCAGCTGTTAACTGTGCTAGAGTTCTTTCCTGATGGTGAGAGGTTTTAGCAGACTCCAGGGTGAGGGGCTCCTTTCCACAGGTTCCTGTATTCTCCCCCGCCCCTGGGTAGCACCCCAGCTCCACCCAAAGAGCTGCTTTGAAGCTTGCTTGCTTCTCTCCCTTTCTCATCTTTCATTTTTGCTGAACACTGTTTCTAGAATACTTACTTTGTATTAAGCACTGTGGAAAGCACTATTATTTCTAGTTTAAGAATCATGATGACCCTACAAAGAAGTACCATTACTATCTTATTTTACAGATGAATCTGAGGCACAGAAAGTTTCAATATTCTGCCCAAGTTCACACAGCTAGCAAAAGGCAGAGGCAGGATTCGAACCCAGGCAGCCTAACTCCAGAGACCATGTTCTCAATTTCTGCTCTATAGTGAGGTGACTATGTCAAGTGTTAAAACATACAACTCTGCACACGGAAAAGCTTTAGAAATGGTAACTGGGGCTGGAGAGATAGAGTAGTTAAGAGCACTTGCTATTCTCACAGAGGACGTGGGTTTCGAACCCGGGTCTTCTGCAAGAACAACCAGTGTTCTTAACCCCTGAGCCATCTTTCCAGCCTTATATATAATTTTTTTTTAAAGAAGAAAGAAATGGTAGCTATCATTCCCATGTGACCTTGGGACGATCACTTGGTTACTGTCTCAATATTTTCATCACTAACATGAGAATTGAATGGAATCCTGCATGTAAGGTGTGCTGGATAGCTTTAGTGTCAACTTGACACACCTGGGTTGAGGGAGCCTCAATCGGGGAATTGCCTCTATTGGACTGGCCTGTGGCCATGTCTGAAGGGCATCTTCTTGATGTGGGAGGGCCCAGCCCACTGTGGGTGGTGCCACCCCTGGGCAGGTGGGCCTGTGTTGCATAAGAAAGCAGGCTGAGCAGGAGCCAAGGGAGCAAGCCTGTAAGCAGCATTCCTCCATGGCCTGTGCTCCAGCTCCTGTCTTCAGGTTCCTGCCCTGAGTTCCTACCTTGGGCTCCCTGATGAACTGTGTGTGACCTGGGAGATGTAAGACAAATAAACCCTTTCCTCCCCGAGTTGGTACTGGTCAGAGTGTTTTGTCACAGCAATGAAGAAACAAACTAGGACATAAGGTATCCATCACAGATCCTAACACAGAGCAGGCTGCTGGCTCTTGGTTCTGTCCAGGAGGGACAGGGAGAGAGGGGTCAGGTATATGAGTTGGACATATCCAGGGAGTCGTGGGGGCAGGGCAGAGAAAGGCCATCAGCCTCAGGATCCTGAGTGAAGCAGCAGGTAACAGAAGAACAGGGGTGTCTGGAGTCCAGGTGAGATGGGGAAGGGTGCCAACCTTCACAGAGCCATCCAGCCCTCACACTGGCACAAAGGGGGACATGACTTGCCAGGCATGCTTCCAGGAAGTGGGAGGATGTGACCTGTATCCAGGTCACCTTGGCTTTCCTCATTCCCCAAGATGTTCCCTCAACTGATGAAGGGCACAACAGGTCATAGTCTAGGTCAGATGCAGCTGCTTCCAGAGAGGGCCAGCAAAAGAAAACTAGGCAGCCTCCTGCAGAGGTATCCCAATCAGGCAAGGAGGTCCAGGGTCCAGGGCTGGAGAATGAGGGGTCAGGCCAGGATAGCTGTGGGCAGCAGGCGTGGTTGGAATCCCACTCTATCCTGGGAGGGGCCTCCTGGGAGTGTAAGAACCCCACATCTGTGGATTCACTCCAAGGATCTCCTCCTCCACAGGACTCCCAATGGGGCCACAGAGGTAAGAAGAGGTCTCTTGGGGAGGCTGTGTGCTGGCCTCTGCCCCAAGGCCTGAACTGAGCCAGTGGGAATCCTGGCCTTGCTAGCTGTTGGAAGGTGTGGATTCATCTAAAGCCAGGATACTTGAAGCACAGGCTCCATTTTTTTTTCTTTTGTTTTGTTTTGTTTTGGAGACGTGACTGCTTTTCCACTTCTCTCATGACAACAACAGAAGGAACGGGCAGACAACTCACTTGTGTCCCAGGCCAGGGTCCTGGAGGGAGGCCGCTGTAGTGAGGCCTGACCTCCACATTGCCGTGGGGGTGACTGCCCCCAAATTCATGTTGCCAGATCATGGCTGAGTGTGGTAGGCCAGGGGCTCACATGGGGCTCCTCTATGTGGGTCTGTGCCCTTAGGATACCCCAGAGAGACATTCATTACACCTCATGGGATACCCTATTTTTCCTGTTTCCCTGGACCAGACTGTGTACCTGATTGCTGACAGAGACATTCCATCAACTTGGTCCCCAGAGCAACCAGCTGGGATGTTACAAAAAGCTCAGGGACTCTTTAGGCCAAGTCAAGGAAGCATGAAGTCATGTTTAGAAATAAAGTGCCTGCTCCCTTCCTCCCACCACTCTCTTCCTTTGCAAGGTGTGTGAGGGGCACCCAGTGAGGGCCTTGTTGGCAAACACCAGTGTTCCTGTGACTTGCAAGTGGAGGGTCTCTGCAGATTAAAACAGAGCTAAACAGAGTCTTCCTCTCTTTCCTCCTCATGCCTGACAAAAAGGATACTTTCATTCCTGCTGTGGTGAGCAGGTGTCCTTTGCCATACCAAAATTTTTGGTTTTATGAGGTTCCATTTGTCGATTGTTGGTCTTAATGTCTGGGCCATGGGATCCTGTTCAGAAAGTCCTTCCCTGTGCCTAGAAGTTCCCGTTTATTCTCTACTTTATCAGATTCAGGGTCTCGGGGTCTCAGATCTATTTTGAGTTTTGTGTGGGTGAGAGATAGGGATCTAGTTTCATTCATCTACATGTGGCTATCCGGTCTGACCAGCACCATTTGTTGAATATGCTGTTTTTTGGGTTTTTTTTTCCCCCCTCCAAGTCTATTTTTGGCGTCTTTGTCAAGGATCAAGTGCTGTAGGAGAGTGTGCTTAAATCTGGGTCCTCAGACTTATTCCATTGATCACTGAGTCTGTCTATATGCCGGTACAATGCAGTTTTATTACTATGGCTCCTAGTACAAAGTTGAAATCAGAGATGGTGATGCCTACCAGCAGTGTTTTTATTGTTCAGGATGGTTTTTGGCTATTCTGGGTCTTTATGCTTCCATATGAAATTTAAGATTACTTTTTGGGGGGGAGGGTCTTTTTGAGACAGGGTCTCCCTGTAGCCCCAGCTGGCCTGGAACTCACTATGTAGACCAGACTGGCCTTGAATTCACAGAGATCCTCCTGCCTCTGCTTCCTGAGTGATGGGATTAAAGGTGTTCACCACCACGTAAAGCTTAGATTGCTTTTTGTAGGATGGCCTTTTTCACAATCTTGATCCTATTGATCCATGAGCATGGGAGGGGAGTATCTTCCTCAATTTCTTTCTTCAATTTCTTAAAATTTTCATTGTCCAAGTCTGTCTCTTCCTAGGTTAGATTTATTCCAAGATATGTTTGAAGCTATTGTGAAATAGAATTGTTTCCCTCATTTCTTTCTCTGTATGTTCCTTGTTGGTATATAAGAAGGCTACTGATTTTTGTGTATTAATTAGTATCCCACATGACTTTGCTCACTGACTTCAGAACCACCCATAACATACTTTTCCTCTCTTCTTAGCAGAGGGAAAGGAGACAGAGTAGCAGGCCAGGTGCCAACTTGCTTAGCTCCCCAGCCTGTTCTTCTAACCACTTGGGAATGGCACGGCTTCCCCTGGCGGCTTCCCGTGTGCACACACCTCTATTTCCAGCCAGGCAGTGGCAAACCATACCAGGCAGGCATCATCTTACTGCCTTACAGTGCCCAGGCTCGTGTCACTGGGGTGTGGCTTCCGCTGAGCCAATGGGCCTGGGAGCTGACAGGCATTGTTTCATGCCTAAGAAGAATAAGGGATCCTTGTTCGAGTGGCAGTTGGAATCTCAGGGATGTGAGAGGCCTTGTGAGGGTCTCCTGTCATATGAGGCTTTGCTCCCTCCATGAAGGAATGTTAGTGTCCCCTGAAAGCAATCATAGCTGCTCTGATTCAAGATGGCGGTAGCCACATCCAATCCTGAAGACACAGCTACATGACAGCATGGTATTCCAACATGCTCTAAGAGGCCACCATCCCAGGCCACAGAGCCCAGTGCAGAGCCTGGGCCTACCTGGTCTCAATTTTGACCTCTGGCCTGCAGGATGGAGCCTCTATCTTGGGAAGCATCAGAGCCTCTGTGGATACTGGGCCATTCCTGTCAACTTTGGAGCTGTGAGCCAGAAAACCCACTCAACCTGGTTTAGTAAAGTGGGCATCTTGCAAGCTTCCCCAGGCCTGGGCATGACTGCACTTCTCACCTCACCGAAGCTCTCTCTGGCCAGCTGGCTTCCCCATCTCTTAGCCAAACAGCACCTCCCATTCCTCCTCCTGCTGTGGCTGCCCTGAGCTCCAACCCAACCAGAGGAGACCCAGGCAAGGTCCTCTCCTCTCCTTCCCTTCCCAGGGAGGGAAGAACTGATTGGACCAGATTGGGCCTTGTGTCTAACCTGGGTCCAATCACCCATGGCTAAGAAGGGGCCATGCAGTCTAACTCTACCCCTCCCAGGAAGTGGCTGCAGGCCAGGAGTCTTTGACTCAGGTCTGTGAATTCACTTTTCAAGTAGCACCTGTGAGCACCGGAAAGCAGTCTTGCATCTTCTCCTAACTACCCCAAAATTCCTCTGTAAGCAATGTTTTAAAAAATATTCAACTGATCCTGGTCTTGAGAAATCTGTCAGTTTTTAGATAAAGTCTGGTCCTGTCAATGGAATTTGTAGTTTCATTTCTTCCTGATAATTATTGTTGATATTCTCAAACTCAAGGAGGTCTTCCAGGGTTCTAGGCATGATGGATGCCTGTCACACATGACTTTATTTCATTTTCACCATAGTCCTGTGGTTCAGACACTGTGCTTAACCCCATTTTACTAGGAGCCATAGAAAAGCAGTCTGCTGTTATCTCCCCAAAGCAGACCTGGGGCTGGAGCCTCTGACCAACAGCTCAGCTCTGCATGCATGGCAGGTTCTAGTCTGCTCGCTAGGCCTCTCCCAAGGCAAGGAGAAGATACCAAGGGAAGGAGTTGAGCAATATCTGAGCAATGGAAGATGTGAGGGTGAGCCTGGGCTTCAGTTGATAAGGGAGATTTGTGGGGGAGACCTGCTTTGGGAGGGTCCCAGTGTGGACAGCTGCGTGATGCCCCAGGTGGTTGCAACAGGAGGGTCTCATGCAGATGTCTGTCTGGCAGGTGGTCAGTCACTTGGCTCTGTGGACCTTATTTCCTGCTGCATCCTGTGTCCTGGCACACAGCTGGGCACACATGACCTTTCCCAGTCTCTGTCATATTAAATTGACTTGAAATTGCAGTAGAGATGAGTTACCCAAAGCATGAACAGAGTGGCCAAATCAAGGCTGTAAGTGTCAGTGACATTGTCAAAGGCCACTCTTCCTTGGCTCTAGTTAAAGAAACAGGAGAAGCAGAGAACAGGAAGCACAGAGAGGAGAAGCAGGTTGCCCAAGGTCACAGAGCAGGTGGAGGCTCCAATTCAATGCAGTTGACTGTGGATGCAGGGATCCCAGGAGGACAACATTTGGATCACACTTGGGAATGAGTTTCCAGTGACTAAAAAGAAGCCATGCCACCCCAAAATACTGACATTTAGAAGCAGAAGGTAGTGTTTTGGAAGCACACAGCCCTGGCTTTGAATTTTTTTCTTTCCTAGAGGATCTCAAAGTGACTCATCTTCCCCATGGAGATTAAAGGAGTTGATGAATGTATGTAAGGACTGCTAGGAAGTCATTGAGGAATGTTAACTACTGTGTTACCATCCCTGAGTCTCAGTTTTCTTAGCTGCAAAATGGACTTAATGACCCTTCCCAAACAGGGCTGTTGGGAAGATAAACGAGACAATGAGACAATGTGCCTAGGTCTTGTCGCCTGCAGTCCTCCCTCTGTGGAAACCATACTTGCTGCTAGAGTAAGTGACACCCCACTCTAAGAAAAATCCTGCGTGTGAACTGGAGCTCATGGGTGTGAGCCGAGGAAGCTTTATATTTCCCTTTCCACCTGGCATGAGCTTCCATGGCTCCCAGTAAAGCGGATGCATTTGTAGGCCAAGTGGGTGTTCCTGGGGCTGAGGAACCCGGCTGGATCCAGCTCCCAGCATGTTCCTGGGTGGGGTGTGCTGAGGCAGTTAATGGGCCCAAGATGCCAGGCCAGGCTAGAGATCCATTGGGCAGCTAGGCACTTCCTGTGGCAGGAGGGGGGTGGCAAGGGGTGGGGCAAAATGTTCAGGGACTAAAGGCAGGGAATACATCTCTCTCCCAAAGACAGCCACAGGCTGAGCCCATGAAAATATGACCACAAATTAATGAGAATTATGATGCTCTGGGCGCTGGGCCAATCAACTGAATGGATCCTAGCCACCACCATCTGTGTGGAGCCTCAGTCTCCCCTCTGTGAATGGACCTCAGAGTGGTGTCAATGATGAGTGGTACATTTAGGACTGATGAGCTAGTGTGTCGCTATCTCTGGCTGCTGGCTAGATCTGGGGTTTCCTGTAGACACTTGATAATATAAAGAAGACACAATGTTGAACAGTTAAATGAACAGTTTCTTAGGGCTCACCTGACTCCTAGTGTGTGTGTGGAGGGCAACAAACCAGGTTTATGATGAACAACAAACCTGGTTCTGAGAGCCAAGGATGAGCTTGCTTGTCTGCAACACAGAGGCCTATGGGGGCAAAGAATTGGAAGTGGGGGGGCCTGTGGGGGCAAGGACTTGGAAGTGGTGTGCCTCTGGGGGCAGGGACTTGGAGGTGGGGTACCTGTGAAGTCAGGGGACATGGAGATGGGGGTTCTTTGGGAGCAAGGACTTGGAAGTAGGGGGTTGTGGAGGCAAGAACTTGCCAAGGACTTGGAAGTGGAGGACCTGTAGGGGCAGGGACTTGGAAGTGGAGGGCCTGTGAGGTCAGAAGGACTTGGAGGTGGGGGGGTGGTCTGTGAGTTCAGAGGACTTGGAGGTAGAGGGCCTGTGGGGGCAGGGACTTAGAAGTGGGGGACCTGTTGGGGCAAAGACTTGAAAGTAGGGGGTCTATGGGGGCAGAAGAGCTTGAGGTAGAAATTCTGTGAAGTCAGGGGACTGGGAGGTGGGGAGACTATAAATTAGGTGACTTAGCAAAGGCTACATAGTCAGTAACTGGCAGTCTGTAAGGGGACATTGCTGTGTCAGAACCCTAACCAGCACTGGTTGCTGCACAGGGCACCTCCCTGGCAGCTGTACTGACCCACCATCACCCTAGGCTTGGGATCTTGGACTGGCCTCGTCTCTAGAAGAGAGCTGGACAGTGCTCCACTGAGCCCAAGTGGCCATTTGCAAACCACTTTGACCCCATGGTGGGCTCCTTTCCTGTAAGCCAACTCACAGAGTGTCCTAAGGCTTATGGATTTGGGAGGATGTCACCCCTGGTCAGGAACATACCCCTATGACTCCCATAGACATCCTCCCAGCACTCACCCCCATGTTCTGGAGTCCCCCTGCCTGAGGGCACCGCTGGCCAGCCTCAGTACTGCCAAGGCATTTGTATATTTTGCTCATTTTATTAATAAATGCATCCTGATGCCAAGTACATAGAAACTGCTGCCTGGGAACAGGCGTTGGAGCAAGCTCTGGGGAGTCATCTGGCTGGGCTGTGGCGACAGGAGAAACAGACAGGGATCTATGAGGAGAGGAGGCAGGCTGCCGGATGGCCTCTGCAGGACATCTGGGGGCATCTGAGGACCTCAGGGACTTGGAGGAATCATATGGGAAGACGGCTGGTGCCCTGACCCCACAGAAGATGTTAGGCCACATGGAATCTTGAAGCTTGCTCAGTTCAGATACAGACAGCTGGGTACGCCTTCCTCTCCAGGCTGCTGTGATTTGGATGTGCAGTGAGGGTGATGGGGCTGGCAGCCACAACACCCTTACGGAGGATCTTGATAAGCCCAGGCGATGGGAAGACCTGGCCCTAGAGGAGATACCTGTAAGGCCTGGGCCTGCCCTATGGAGTGTGCTGGTGGTCTCACATATAAGAAGGCAAGGTTAGGGGCCTGGGGGTGGCAGCATCAGACAAGGATACTGCTGTCGAGGAAGAGCTCCCTAGACCAGATACCTTATAAACCCAGGTACAGCAGATGAGCTTCTGTGCTGCGTAGCAGCAGGCAAGCATGGCAGGGGGCACACTGCAGGCCTGGGTCCCCACCAAAGCACCCCTCCCTTCTAGCCAGGGTATGCTTATGTTCTAGTCTATTACTGGACAGTGAATAAATAATTCCAAGGCCTTTAAAGGAATGGAGTTCTATTCATCTGGGAGGGAGGGAGAGGGAGAGAGAGAGGGAGGGAGGGAGAGAAAGAGAGAAAGAGAGTGAGCGAGAGAGCGAGAGCGAGAGCGAGAGAGAGAGAGAGAGAGAGAGAGAGAGAGAGAGAGACTGCCCTGATGAAAGTAGGCTGTGAGATTACTGTTTGTAGGACCTGTCATGGCCTGAGACAGATAGACCCAAAGACCAGAGGACTTGAAGATTTCTGAGAGGGTCTCTTGGCCCTATGGGGCCAGCCAAAAATGGCCCCATCTTGGGTTCCTCACATGCCAGCCTGGTCCCACCTCCTATTTGGCTCCTTACTGTGAAAACAGCAAATATGGGAGCTCACCTATAGCTTAATTGGTAGAGTATCTGCCTACCATGCTTGAGGCCCTGGGTTCAATCCCTAACACCATATAGACTAGGTGTGGTGGCACACACTTGTAATACCATAAGCACTTGGGAGGTGGAGGCAGGAAGATCAGGAGTTCAAGATCATCCTTGATTACATAGCAAGTTTGAGACCAGCCTGGGCTACACGAGACTGTATCCAAGATTATTTAAAAAAACAACCAACCAACCAATCAACCCAACATGCATCACATGTATAATATGTTTTAGTATTTCTAAATAATGTGTGTGTGTGTGTGTGTTGCTGTCTTAGCATATAATGAATGTTATTGGGCATGCCAAAAATATAAAAGAAGTACAGAATGAAACTTTTTTTTGTTCTTTTTGAGACAGGATCTCCCTGTAGCCCCAATTGGCCTGGTACTCACTATGTAGACCAGGCTGACCTTGAACTCATGGAGATCCACCTGCCTCTGACTCCTGAGTGCTGGGATTAAAGGGGTGCGCCACTATGCCCAGCTAGAATGAAACTTTTAAACCTTGTCCTAACTATAACTGTGCCCTGTTTCTGCTATCGCGAGCTATACTGGCAAGGTACAAATGCATCCTTGTGCTCAAGTTCGTTAGTCAAAAAGCAGATTTAAACTCCTATTTCAAATTGTCTTCTCAGTCATGATCTAACATTGGGATTACTTCCTGATGAGACCCAATTGGGCCATGGTCACCCTGGTTTTACTCCATCCAAGGTCACACAGGAGGGACAACAAGAGGGCCATGCCTACACCCGCTGCTCCCCACTCTTCCTGCTTGCCCTGGCTCAATGTGCTTTTCTCTTCTGCCTATGTCTTCTTTTCAAGCCACTGCGCTTTGGGTCAAAGCTGGGTCTTCACAGTGCATGAGCCTGCCAAGGGTCAGAGGTCTTCAACATCACAAGTAACATAAGGCGGGGCTGCCAGCCACCCTGCATGCTCAGTCCCCACTTGCGGTTCAACCCTGAGGGGTTGCACTCCACAAAAGCCAAATATGGAGACTGGCACCAATCTATAAATACTGGTGAGGTTGGTCACTGTCCTTTTCTTATGGAATGGAAACAAATAAAAATTTTAATATTCCTTTCCCCTCAAATGAACTACCTTAGCTACTTCGTGGGGTGCTTGGTCCCCCACCTTTGTTGGCCTTTACATGAAGCTTCTCTCTTACCCATGCTGTCCATTGGGTGACAGCAGCAATGAGAACAGGGGTGGAGCTCTGAAGATGTAGACTTTAACTGCAGCTTAGCCACTGCCCGTGTCCTCAGCTTGCCATGGGTCGGGCCCTCACACCTCATACCAAGCCTGCCCAATTGACACCAGCCAGGAGAGCCTCCTGGATCTTCTTGGTCTGGCCATGCTCCCCTACCCTGTAGGGACACGTGGTTTGCTTCCTTCCAACTCTCATCCCCTCCTCTCAGCTGGAATTTGACTCTCAGAGGGCCTCTGATGAGAACACCCAGCATTATTATCTGTCTTGGGACCTCTGTCTCATTTGATCACCGTGTCAGTCTGGGCACAGACTCTGCTGTCTCCTCCCTAAGATGACAAGCTTGGGGTTCATCAGAGATCCAGGCCTGCTGTCTACACTTTCCTATGTCCCCAGTGCCTGGTATACAGTAGATGCTCAAATGAATGATGAATGATGAAATTAATGAATCAGATGTGACCGAGCTGGGCTGACCTCAATCATGTTCAAAGCTGCTCAACTTAGGGAGCCCATCCTCAAACTGGTCAGCCACCCCCACAGCCCCCATACCACAGAACAAGAGGTATATCCCAAGGCACTCATGGTGGTATGGAGGGGTTTTCCAGGGGTGAAGAGTCTATGAAGAGGGGTGTCCACTTCCTCCTTGGAGAGCAAAGGGCTTATAGGACGAGAGAGGGAAGGACTATGCCTAAACACACACGCACAGTGAGAGCCAGGATATAGCCAGGAAGGCTGGTGAAGAGGGGATCCAGGAGCCTCTTGGCTGAGGGGACTGTGGGGTCCTAGAACATGTGATTGCTGAGGTCTTGGGGTACGGCCCCCCTCGGCTGGGCCTCTGTAACTGTTATCATCACTGTTAGCCTGACTGGATTTTAGAATCACCTAGGAGATAGTGAAACACATCTCTGGGTTTGTCTGTGAGAGTGTTTCCAGAGAAAAAACAAGCAGAGACCCACTTCAATGAGCACTGATGGTACCTTCCCATGGGCTGAGGGCCTGAGCGGAGTAAAGGAAAGAGAGAGTGCTGACAGAGCTCTGCTGTGCCCGTCCTCTCTTTCTGGTTCACTTGGGTATGAACCACCTCCTGGGCAACCCCTTCCCCGCACTGCTATGAACTGGGCAGGGCTGCCATGCTGTTCCCTGTCATGCTCCCTCACCATGCTGTCCTCCACCATGCAGTCCCCCCACCATGATGGACCGAAACCCTCCGACACAGTGAACCTTCTCTTGCCTCTGTTGTTTCTGTCAGTTCTAACATCAATAGGCAAGTGACTAAAAGAGCCTCAGAGCAGGGTGGAGCCTCTTCTACTCTTGGATCTCTCCTGGGGCATTTCTGGGTCTCTCCACCTCTGAGAAAAAGGGAATCACCAGTAGCCTTAGAAACACTGACAGACAAACAGAAACAAGACAGAGCAGGGCACAAACACTGTGGCTCCAGGAGTTTTGCTTTGTTTTTGACAGGATACCCAGGGTGGTGCCCCTGAGGGCCCCACCTGGGGAGCTGGCCTGTCCTACATTGCTGGCCTAGGCTGCTCACACCTCTCCCCTCCTCACACTCTTCTGCTGGTCTCTGCTAATCCTTCTAAACCAGCAGTGGCAAGGGCAGCTTGTGGGGGCCTCCTCTCCCAGGAAGAGGACTATGTGACTTAGCAGGGGTGTGGGGGTGGCCATCTGTTCTGCAGTCCAGCTCCCAACAGAGAGGCCATTCAGAGCTCTATGGCCTGTGTCTGCCCCTTCCTGACCCAGCTGCCAACCCTCCATGGTGTCTGGGAGCCCTAAGGCCAGACCAGAAGACAGGAATAGATTCTAGCTCTGGTCACCCTCCCTTACCAGGCCTCTGTTCTGGCACCAGACCTGAAGCCAGCCCACCCAACTCAAAGACACTTTAAAATAAAGGCTACCTCTCATGTGTCACTCAAGTCAGAGCCCTGAATTCATTCAGGAGGTGCTAGTTACCTGCCACGGGCCACATAAACTACACCCCAGGAAGTCAGAGGTCTGGAAAGGCTGGGCGAACAGAACCCTGGGCCTTACATATGCTAGATAAGTATTTTTCCCCTGAGCTTTATCCCCAGTCATCTTTTCACTTTTTAGTTTTGAGTCCAGGCAGACCTTGAACTTGTGACCCTCTGGCCTTATGAGCCTAGCCTCCTGAGTGCTAGGGTTATAGGTTGGCACCACCAGGCCCGATGATTGACTGAGACAGAGTCTTTGCCCTTGCCTCAGGCTTCCTGAGGTCTGTGACTAGGGGCCATGGGAATAATTGTGGTACTCAATTAACCAGGGGAGAAACCGAGACGTATCCATCCCTTCTGCCATGTCAGGCAGTTTTCCAAAGTAAATTTCATGAGCTTTCTCACTAGTGCACTTCAGGTTCCTTAGTTAATGGTCTCTGGACCCTCAAGTTCTCAGGGGAGATGGAGGAACCCCCCCACACACACACACCAAAAACACCACCTTCCTCAGTACAGCTCTAGTCAAAGGCACCAAATCCTGAAAAAAAGCATCTCCCTCATCCCCAGTGAACCCTAAATAAAAATTACAGAAACTCCAAATTAACTGTAAGGAAATCCTTGGCACTACAGTACTTTGAAGCAGTTTTTAAAAGAAAACGAAATTTTTGGAAACATCTCCCCCAATTTTGTTGGTAGCCCTGAGTCTAGGCACACAACATTTTCAAATCTTGTTCTTCTTGATGCCCTTCTCCCGACTCCCATCATGGGGTCTGGGTGACGGGCAGGTGGACAGCTATGTGCCACTGCCCCCACCCCAGGTCTGGTCCTACCCCAGTGCTTCCCACCACAGCATCCCTGAGCCAGGCAGACTGTCCTCTTGTCTCCTTGACAACACAGTTTATCTGGAGGGACAGCCCAGGCTCCCTTCATCCATCCATCCATGCATCCATCCATCCATCCATCCCCCAAATTTACTCCCACTAACTTAGTCAGGGTCCCTCTCCCCTGGAGGGCAGAACAATTCCCTAGAGATTCACCTAAGTGCTACTGTTTCCTAGGACCTCAGGAGATGTGGAAAATAGAGAAAACAGCTAGTCCGCAGAGCTGGAATAAGCCTGCTGTATGTCCTTGAGTAAGTCCCTTAACCTCTCTGTGCCTTAAAAAGAAACACAAGACCTACATTCCAACCCTGCTTTGACTCTGAGGGAGGAAGGAAGCAATGTATTGCACTTAAAAAGGTGCTTAGGAGGGCCCAGCCTACCGTGGATGGTGACATCCCCAGGCAAGTGAGGCTGGGCTGTATAAGAAAAGTAGCTGAGGGGCTGGGGAGATAGTTCAGCGGTTAAGAACATTGCAGAGGACCTGGGTTCAACTCCTAGGACCCACATGGTAGTTAACAACTATCCTTAACTCCAGTTCCAGGGGATTTGATGCCCTCTTCTGGCCTCCACAGGTACCGGGCTTGCATATGGAACACGTGCATACATGTAGGCAAACAGTGATACAAATAAATGAAAATAAATATATTTTTTAAAAAGGCACTTAGCACAGAGCCACTGGCTCAATATTCATGTCCCTTAGGCCTGTGTCCCAAAGAACTGGTGACCACTGAGGCAAGAGACATTTTAATCTGGACTGTTTTGAACTGGGAGACTTTGGCCAATCCCCACAGCCCTTTGGAACCTGTTTCCACATTTGTCAAAGGGGAACATAGACCAGACCATGTCTATCTCTCCCAGAGCTGACTTTCCTAACTCCAGCACTTTCTATAACTCCCATTCTCCTTTCTCAGCTTGGAGAAGTATCATTATCTCTAGGTACACTCCCCAAGATCCCCCAAACTGAAGCCTTCAACCTAAGTGGGCACCCCTGGCGCCAGGTTCACTGGCTCCTGTAGGTAAGACTGCCCCCTGATGATGGCCAGGCTGCTGTGTGCTACCTTCATTTCTGAGTTCCAGATACTGAAGCATCTCTTGGAGCTGAAGCTGGAAGTTGCACCCCCTCCCCCCCAATTCTGAAGACAGGGACAGTGCTGTCCTGGGTTTAAGCCTTAACTGCAGTTCAGGGAGCCTGGGAGTCCCAGGGCTTCTGCCCGATTGCCTGTGGTGATTCAGACTTTGACAACATTTCAGCTGCGATTACTTCTTAAATTGGTGATTTCTCACAGTTGACACAGCATGGTGGGCCTTTTTATTTTCTTTTCAGTTTGTAGTCACCACGCTGGGGGAGGGGATTGTGTTGGAGGGAAGAGGAAAAAAAAAAAAAAAAAAAAAAAAAAAAGCATAGGGCTAGAGAAATGGCTCAGCAGTTAAAAGGCCAGGTTCAGTTCCCAGTGCCTACATGGCAGCTTACAACCATCTGAAATTCCAGTTCCAGGAAATCCAATGCCCTCTTATGGCCACCACTAGCACTGCACACACCAGGACCAGAGCAGAGGCCCAGGCTGTGGGATTTCTCACCATCTGGATGGCCACACAGGGAGGAAGGGAGGAGGAGAGGAGCTACCGCAGGTGTGCGGAGGGGCGGGGTCAGAGGTTATGGCTGGAGGCTCCCAGCTCCCTCAGGAACTCTGGTTCAGGTTCCAGGACTCCAGGACCTGGGGAAGATGTGGGGGCAGCCAAGCCCACCTCCTTCTCAAGCCTCCATCCCTACCATCCCCCCTTTCTTTCAGATGCCAGGCTCTGGGTTTTATGACAATACAAGGATCTAGGCTGGGGATGTAGCTCCATTGGTAGGGTGCTTGCCTAGCATGCAGGAAGCCGGGGTTCAATCCTCAGCACCAAACACATGAAACATAATCCCAGAACTGCGCCCAGAAGGTGGAGGCAGGAAGGACCTTGAACTTCTTCTGTTCAAGGTCATTGTGGGCTAGGCTGGGCTACATGAACCTTCATCTCAAAAAAAAAAGGAAGAGAGAGAGAAAGAAAGATAAACATATGGCCCTCTCTGCAGTAGCCCGCAGTCAGCCCTGGACACTCAGAACTCAGCTGTCAAGCTGTCACAGTGCCCCTTGGGAGTGGCTACCAGTTTGGGGCATCTGTGGGAGCCTTGGGCTAGAGGGTCAGAAGTCAGTAAGCCTTTCCAGAAGAAATAATAGCCATCCTGACATAAAAGGAACATGAACAAAACTGGAAATTGAAAACAGACACTAGTCAGGCAGAGAGATGTAGGAGGAAGGACAGAACAAGGCGAAAGGGGACCCGGCAGTAGTGTGCTCTGTTACCCGTCTCCTCCAAGGAGCTCTGGAAAGCTGGGCTCCACATATTACCAGAAGAGAAAGAGAGAGAAAGGAGAGAGAGAGAGAGAGAGAGAGAGAGAGAGAGAGAGAGAGAGAGAGAAACACATCATGCATTCATCCCTTCATCTGTGTTAGCTGGAATCATTTAAAGTCTACCACAAATCTTACAGAAAGTAGCAGATCTACGATGGCCTGGACCCAGGGCTGCAGGCGCTGTTGTACAGGCTGTGCACTGCCCTGTTCCATCTGCTACAAGAGTAACAGCCTGGGGCCCTGCTTTGCACTGTAATTTATTAGTAGTAATTCTTCATTCTCTTCCTTTCTACTTACAGAAGCTCTAGGGGTACCGTGGAGCACAAGGCAGAACAAGTCTCTATCATCGAGAAGGGAATTTTCCAGAGGCAGATCAGAGAAACGGGTATATTCACAGTAGCTGATGACACATGCTATAAGATCAGTGGACGGGATGAAGCAGTCAGGGGACAGAGTCCACTGTGATCCTCTGAGATGCCCCATGAGCTGAGATCTGTGGAGAAAAGGAGAGAACAGGCTTGAGGTAGAAAGTTTACTGGATACAGCACACATAAAGGTGGTTTCCCTGTGACTGTAGAGGAGGGGCCAGGGGCTGTATGCAGGAAGCAGAACCCACAGGACCGTGGTAACAGGTGAGCTGGAACACCATACCTCATCCAGCTCCCATCTGATTTGCATAAGCTCTCCTGAGCTACTGGGTACAGAGTGGCTGAGGGAGGTGTTGCTCAGAGCTGGGGTTATGTTAAGGATGACAGGGGAAGAGGCAATGGGTTGTGGCCAAGTTAAAGGGGGACAGAAATGGCACAAGGGAGCTAAGTATTCCTATTACCTCCAGTGAGAATGGTGATAAGCTGATGACTTAGGAGAACAAAGAACATTTAAAACCACTGAGAAAATGAACAAGCTGCCGACAGGCCCACTATCAGCCGGGCAAACAGGTTCAGATGTGGGGAGTCCTACTACAGTTCTCATGGCCTGAAGAGACCTGAAAGAACGCTTTCCCTGCCTCAGCATCCCCCATGACACCTTCTGTCTCCATGAGTGTGCATGCCCCAGGGGCAGATGTCCCTCCCACTCAGGGCCTGGGTTGCAGGCATCAGGGGCCTCATTTTATACAGAGGCTGAAAACACAAGTGAGCCACTGATGACCCCAGGGAGCCTGCAGCTCACCGGCCCTGCTGGGCTGGCTAGCACACACTGCACCCTTCACATAAGGCTGTAAAGCCCTAACTTATTTATATTCGGAAACCAGAGCTTGCCTTCTGCCAGCTCCCCTGCATCCCCTCCCCAGCAGGGCAGACAGGCTCCCAGAATGCCCTGGGATAACAGTAGAGGATGGAGAAGGAAGGGCTAAACAAAGCTGCTAGGGAGGCTGTCAGGACAGCTGAGAGCCTACTGTGTGCTGCCCTCCCTTGTTTTTCATTGAATTGTCTAAATAGCCCTGTGAAAGGGACAGAGGCCACACACAGTTCTGTCTCTATCAGCAGGCAGCTTGGAAGACATGCCAAATGGAGACAATCTTCGTAGCTCCCTCCACGGGGCTGGTGTGCAGTCCCAAAAGTCACCTGCCACAGGTATTTGGCATAGTATTCAACACATAGTAAGAGTTCAGGGAACCCTAGAATCATGAGGCTGTTTTACTAAGAGAAGATTGATGTTATTCAAAGCTGCACAGCAGTCTGAGGAGGATCTGTGGAATTTTGGGGGTGTGGTCCTTGTCCATCACCAACCCTGCAGTCCTTCTGAGGGACTGGACCTTTTGCCTCAAATTCACTCAGCAATGCGAAAGCTATGCTGGGGGGGTGGGGGTCTAAGCTGAGAGGCTGTGTGAGGCTGTGTGAGGAAGAGTTAGATGTGGAGCCCCCATCCCAGTGCCTGTGGTCTTATGAGGGCAGACAGGTGACAATGGCTTCTGTAATTCTCTGTGGCAGCTGCCATCACCAGGTGCTCTCAAAGATACCCTTCGACTTCCTGACAGGCTGCCTGGAGGGTGCGGGAAGGACTTTTGTGGTGAGGCTGCTGCTGCGGGGGGGGGGGGACTCGGAGGATTGAAGCACTGCTATTTCAAAAAATGAAGCCTTAAAGATCTTAGGCTGTTAGAGATCCCTGCACAATCTGAGGGTGCAGAGGACAGACACGTTTAAGGATTAAACTCTTGGTGCATAAAGCAGCCCAGGCCTCAATTTCCCATCTGAAAAATGGGTCATCTCCCAGAAGTTGCAGAGTTTGATACGCAGCCCCTTAAGATGTACACCCTGAAGTCTCACACAGCTCTCTGCCATGCAGCTGGAGCACCTGACTCACCAGCCCTCGGAGTCCCCAGGGACTAGAGATCATTCCCCCCAAAGCCCCTTCCTAAGACAGAGGGCTGAGGTCAGTCAGGCAGCGGGAGGAGCCTGAGGGTGAAGGGTCCCTGCTCCCAGTCCGTAGGCAGCCCAGTCCGGGTGAGCTAGGCCGGCTCGCAGCTCCGAGCAGTTACATAAGGACGCTGGGCGCGGGCTGAGCCGCCTTTGTTGCTGCTCCGCCTCGGCAGCGCTGCGGTGTATTAATAAACCGATCGCCTGGAACGACGGGCGGTAGGGCTGTGGGCCCATTGGGGCTGGGGCTCCGGGAGGCAGGGACACCCACGGCAGCCTTCCACAGAAGGAGGAGGGTGCTCCTTCCAAGCTCTTCTCCAGGGCCCTTTTCCACCCTGGCTCAGCTGGGTGCTAAGAAAACAAAGGAGCGTCTAGAACCCAAAAGTGCCGGCTCCAGACACTGAGCTTCCACTTCCTTGAGGGTTGGTATTCCTCCTAGTCCTCACCTGTAAAACATCTGAGTGCCTAAGTGTTCGGTTACACCCCTCCCATCTTCCTCTTCCTCCTCTTCCTCTTCTTCCTCATCTTCCTTCTCAACTCTCTCCTATTCTTCCTCCTCCTCTTTATCCTCCTCCCTCCCTCCCCTCCTCCTCCTCCTCCGAAACCCCATTTGTCCTTTTCATCATCAGCTTCTCCCTCCTCCTACCTCCCTCCCTCCTCTTCTTCCTCTTCCTCACTCTCTTCCTCCTCTTTTTCCTCTTCTCTTTTTTCTCCTTTTCCTCCTCAACCCCCTCCTATTCTTCCTCCTCTTTTTTATCATCCTCTTCCTCCCTCCCTTCCTCCCTCCCCCTCCTCCCTTCTTCCCCTTCCCTTCCAACCTCTCCTCCTCCTCCTCCTCTTCTTTCTCCTCTTCCTCCTCAACCTCCTCCTATTCTTCCTCTTTCTCTTTGTTATCCTCTCCCCGCCTTCCTCATTGTGGTGCTGAGATCTGAAACTAGAATGTCTCTCCAGCTTGGCTAGCACAGGACCATGGAGCTCCATCCCCAGCCCTCTATGGGTAGGAGTGTTTTGGTTTTGTTTGAGACAGGGTTTTGCTATACAGCCCAGGCTAGTCTTAAACACACCATCTTCCTGCCTCAGCCTCCCAAATACCCAGATTACAAGTGTGCATCTTGCCTAGGCTAAATGTAGGTTTCAAAGAGCAAATGTAGGAGCCTATAGCCTCCCCAAGGTTCTCCTTTGGAGGTTTTGTGGAAGTGTTGCAACCCTTAAAACCCCTGCCCACCCCAGCTCTGATTCCATGGTCTGGGGTCGGGGGAGTATATGGATTTTTAATACCCACTCCCCAATGTGCTCTTGGAACCACAGCATCGTAAAGCCATTTATAATGAAGAATCTGGGGCTAGGAAAGATAGCTTAGTTGGTAAACTGCTTGTCTATAAGCCATGAGGACCTGAGTTCAATTCCTAGAATCCATGTAAAAAGCCAGGTTTGGTGGCTCAGCTTGTGAGTTCAGCACTGGGGAGGCAGAGACAAGTGGATATCTGGGAGTCATTGGACAGCCTAAATTGTTAGCCCTGAAGACCTAGGGTCAAAAGACATACCTGAGCACGACACCTGAGGTCATCCTGTAGCTTTTATATGGGCGTGAGCACACACACACACACACACACACACACACACACACACACACACACACACACGTGCATATACATTTAAAAGAATCTGAGGTTTGGAGAGATGGCTCAGTGGTTAAGAGCACTGGCTGCTCTTGAAAAGGACTCAAGTTCAGTTCCCAGCACCCACATGGCAGCTAACAACCATCCATAACTCCAGTTCCAGGGGCTCCAATGCCTTCTCCTGGCTTTTACAGGCATTATACAACGTGGGTGCACTTACATATGTGCAGGCAGAGCACTCATACACTTAAAATATCAATCAATTAATCAATAAAAATCTTAAAAATATTTAATTTGGAAGATGCTTTCCTAGGACCCCAGGTGATTTCCTTTGATAAATGTGGGTGATTGCTTGTAGGAGAAGTTGAGACCTTAAGTGGCACTGTCTGTGGGAAGATCAGCAATCCCTGCCCTGGTCACCAGTAGAAACAGAGCCACTCAGGGCTCTGGGCTGAACTGCTAGGGTCATAAACCTGACCTGTCTAGGCTTATGACTCAGTGAGCCTCAGCTTCCTTATCTATGAGCGAACAATGGGACCAACCTCATAGATTTATTAAGATCACCCAGACCAGGAAGGGCTCCTGTGGGGGGGCGCTCAGAAAACCCTTCTTTGAGAGAACATGAAGCTTGTTGGGTGTAGACCCAAGGGGTCCAGCATCTTCTTGAACAGGGTACAGGTGAAAGACTAGTCACAACCTTAGTTAGAGGCCCAGGACAGGATCCTTGGACCAGAATGACTGCTGTGAGGGGATCTGGGGAGTCATCAAGCTGAGGAACCTGACTCTTTTGCCCCGACACCAGCCACCACTCATGTTAATTTTTTTCATACCAGGGCTCAGCACTCTGAGAGTCTCCAGCAAGTCTGAGGCTCTTATCTGATTTGTGAGACTGTCAGCTGTCCCCACAGGGGAACTAATAGCCTTAAGCTTGGGTACCAGGTCCCTGCTGTGCCCCCTGCAACTCCCTCCCCCCACCACTGGAGGAGGATGGCTTTCTTGCAGACAGTAACATAAGTACCCCTGCCCACCAGCCACTACCATCTCTACCAGTTCATTCCTCATGGATTCAATGAGTATTTATTGAGTACTTGCTGTGAGTCAGACCCTGAGCTCAAGGCTGACACATTCCTCTCCCTCAATATCCCAGTACCCTGGGCACCATCATGATTTCTCTCTTCCAATTTGACAGATGAATAGGCTCAGAGAGATTGAGTAACTTACCAAAAGCTTCAGAGCTAGTTAGCAGAGGACTTGGGCCTTAAACCTCAATCTAGGAAGCTGTCATTCCCATGGGCTGGAGTCCACTAGCTAGCTGCCCATCTTCCGCTGGGAGACCTGAGCTCCACTGATCTGCCCACTCCCCCAAGGCCCATCACTTCTCTCTCCCAGGTAAGGAACTGCATGGCATTTGTTGCTCCCTCACCAGCCACAGCCAGCAGTGTAGTGGTGAGGATGAGTCACCAAGGGAGGGCAGCCATGGGGGCATGAGTGGGAGAGGCCTGGCCAGTCTACAAGGCTGGAGGAGAAGATGGAGAGGCAGGCAGCACAGGGGGAGAGAAGAACATCCTGGGAATTCCTGACACCCCCATCCTCCTTCAGATCCCCAAAGCTGTGCTCAGCCCAGGACCACCCTAAAGGTCCTGGCCAGGCAGGTTCAGGGAGGAGGGAGCCGGGGAACTGAGGGGAGGCAGGAGACAGAACCTGAGGGAGCTACAAAGCTCAGCCCACTTTCTGGGTCCCCAGAAGAGGCAGTTTCTGCTGCAGGGCTTCAAGGATGTAGCAGTGTCAGCTTACTCTGGCTTGACAGTTGTCACCTCAAAGCCACCCTCTACAGTCGACAAAGTACCTCTGCCCCCTTCTTGGCATCAGCAACAGCATCTTTCTGTACCTAGCTCCATGCTAAGGGCTTAAGGTACATTGCACCACCTTTGTTAAACTTGAAACCTCTGTAAAGTCCATCCTGTCTTTATCTGCATTTTACACTGCTCTTTCATACTTAATTAATACTGTTTTTAGTACTATTGTGTGTATAAGCTTGTAGGGGTCAGAAGACATCTTTGCAGAGGAGCTGCTTCTCTCCTTCCACCTTTACACAGGTCTTGGCATCAAACTCAAGTAAGTAGGCTTATACAGCAAGCTTGTCACCCTCTGAGCCGTCTCTCTGACCTGCACCTTTGTTTTTTGTTTCACTCTGAGACAGGATATCATGTAGCCTAGGCTAGCCTTGAACACCCTATGCAGCCCAGGATGGCCTTGATCTCCTCCTGATCCTCCTGCTTCTCTGTCTTTGGCATGTTGGGATCACCTTGCTAAAAGAAAGCGAGCTCTCTCCTTCAGGGATCACAGTCCATCAGCCAGTGTGGAGCCCCTCCCCCACTCCTCAAACCCACCTGCACAGGCACCCACATATTCACTTGCATACACTCCCTCCCTCCAGGCATAGAGGCACTGTCTTCCTTGTTGAGGGAGCCCAGGACAGACTGGGTCCAAGGTTGCTTGGTTCTCTGTGGGAGCGACTCTCACTGGTTGACTGCCTCTGAGTCCGCCAATTCTAGCCCCACTTCTGGAGCTTTCAGTAGAACGTTTTGGCACGTTCACAGTTCAGTCTCCACAGGAACAACAGGAATCAGTTTCAGTCACCAGCTCCAAGGGGCAGCGACAACTGTATATCCTGTTCCCAGGTACAGCTGAGGGTCTCCAGGACAGCAAGGGCAGAGTGGGACAAACATACATGTTGTGGCATGTTAGCATGTGCCCGGCCAGGTGAGCCTGCCCCAAGCCACTAAAAAGATGAAGCAACTCAGAAATGTGTCTGCCAGGAACCCCATGGGAAGAGTGTCCTGTCCTGTCCCCCATCTAATGGCTAAGGAAACATGAAGGGCTGAGTGGTGGTCTCAGTAATGTTCTTGAACAAATGCCATTGACTTTGGAGAAGTGCATGGGAGGAGGTGGACACCCCTGGGGTCATGGATGGGGAGATGGATAGTCTCTTGTTACTCAAACACCATTCTTCCAATGTGGCCAGGCCTGCCTCAGTGGTAGTGAGCACTCCGTGTCTAACAATATGCAAGCTGATGCCAGAGAGAGCCAACAAGGGACCCCAGAGGGGCTTGTCCTTTGTGGTATTTGGTGTGAATGCCCTCTGATCTCTGGGGCCTTGGTCCCATGTTTTCTCAGTCCTCCAGCCTATCAGCTGTGACCATGGATACGTACATCTGTTCTCCCAGGAGGCTGGAAGCACTTGAAACACAGGGATGCTGTCCTGTTCACTCCAAGGCCCCAGGACTCAGCCCCTCTCCTGGCATACAAGGTCTGGGAACTTATGCCTCCTTCACAAAGCATTGTGGGGCTTCTGCCTCCTTACCAACAGACTTGAGAACCCTGGAACATAGGCAGAGCTCAGAGACTCTGTCTATACCAAGCACTACCGAAGGCATGAGCCTTGCCTCTGGTGACTCTCCTCAGCTCCTCTCTGGCTCTGCTTGCATGCTTCTAATACCTTCTAATACAGCCTCTTCCACCATGGAAAGGTCTGAGCCATTATTACCAGGTCTAGGCTCTCTGGAATTCTACCCCCAGATCTTGCTTATAGTGGGACGTGTCTCCAAGTTAGGGAGGGCACCCAGGGATGACATTGTACACTAGTGACTCTAGGTCCCTTCCTGCAGCAGCCCAGAACCCTGCATGCTTGTCTGGAAAGACAGATGAAGGAGACAGCGAATTTATCATCCCAGTTCTGTTGAGCAGTGAGCCAAGGGACAAAACTCTTCAGAGACCATGCCATGCCAGAGCCCCTGATCAGGGACAGGTGGCTGGGCATGTGTTTCACTCAGTACACCTCAAGGCAATTCTGAGCCACAGCCACAGACGTGACTCGCCGAGTGATTCATTCATTACTGGCCAGCATTAGCCAGGTGTTCTGCTGGGCTCCGAGCTGGGTGGCACTGTGAGATGGGAGTCTAGTTGCCTTGGTAATCAGAAGGCTAAGGGCCACTGAGCACTCACATTTTATGTACCAGGCACTGTTCTGTTTACTTCCTTGCAAAGGGCACAGCCCCTCCTGCCCAGCCCTAGCTGTGAAGAAGGAAGTGGAACCTGCCTGGCATGCTAGCGACTGGCACATGGTCAGATCTCCTTAAGCACAGGCTGATGCTCTAACTCCAGCCACAATAGCCAATCCCATTTAGTAGATAAGAAGGCAAGACACCAGAGAGGTTAAGGTGACTTTATCGCCCAGGGCCATGCTAAAATACAGAGCCATGGTCTGAACCTAGGTGGTCCAGTTGTACAGCCTGCTGGGTTAACCCTTAAGGCTCTGGAGTTGAAACAAACAAACGAAAACATACCTCTCTGGAGGCTGGGAGCCACTCCCCTCTCTGCCCAACTTCCTTACCTTGTGAAATGGAACCAGTCTGCGGCCTTTTTTCTCAACCCCTTCCTCTCTCCAGGCCTTCTGTGGCCTTCAGACCACATGACAAGATGCCACAGTAGTCACTCCTAAGGAGTTCACACAAGCCCAGGATCAGGCAGGGGGCTCAGTGTTTGTCGGAGCCTCCCCTAGCCTGACAGGCTCCCACAGACCTTTAAGGAGCCCGGAACTGCCCCATCACACCTCCTTTTGCACGGGCTTAGATAAAAGGCCTGCCATTATTTGGTAGCCCCCCCCCCCCAGCATTCTGCAGCCCCTGGTAAGATCCCTGCTGTGCAATAGTGCAGCATTCAGCAAGGGGGCCGAGAGGAGGTGAGGTAGGGGTCCCTGTTACTTGGCAGTCCCAGCAAGTTGGGGAGCCAGGCCGGAAGAAGTATTAATGACTCCCGTCTGTGAACTGGGACTCGTCCACCTACTTAACGGTTTGAGAACGCAATTTCCTATTGTAACTGCAACCGACGACCACAATTACCCTAGATATTTTCCACTTGGGGGTCATTACCAGCCAAACCAGGTCTCTTCCATCCTAGACACCCACCTAGGCCCGAGGACATTCGACAATGGGTGCTTTGTCAACTCGTGGGAGTGTCCTCAGTCCTGGAAAAGGGGCGCTGTCCTCAGAACTTGCTGAGAAAGTCCTGGGTGACGGGCGACGGTGTGTCACGGTCTGGGGTTCCCCTAGCCGCGCGTGGATGCGCCCCACCGCAGGCGGCGCCCCGCAAGGCCTGGGCGGTAGCTCCGGGTCTCCCATCCCACCTCCGGGGCGAGGCAGACCAGCGCGTGGGAGGGGACGGCGCGCCATTGGCTTGTGTGCCGAACGAGGAGGGACCAGCGCGGGCCACCAGACTCGGGTGAGCCGGCTGGCGCAAGAGTCCGGCCGCCCTGCCCTGCCCTGCCCGCAGTTCCCTGCGCGGCGGCGCGATGTGAGGCTCCCGGGACCTGAGCGTCGGCCGGGCTCCCCAGCTCCGCTAGCGCGGCGTCTCGCGCTCTAGGAACGTAAGTCAGCTCTTCGCCGCCCCGAACCTCGCGCTGCCCAGCCGCTGCCACCACGCCGGCCTGCGCAGCACAGCCCGGGCTCCGGGGACAGCAAGGACCCTGCGCACGCCAGCCCGGCGCGGGGACAGCTGGGCACCTGCGGGTCTGGGGGCCCTGGGGACCCTCTCTGGGCTCAGCGAGGCGCCGTCCGCTACCCTTTCTGCGTGTCCCGTTGCACTGACTTGGTTTTCTTTTCTCCCCGACTCCCTGCTACTCCGCCACCTCCTTCCTCCCGGGCTGTTGGTTTGGCTCACCGCCTCTCCCAGGCGGTGCTCTTTACTTCGCAACCCGAGAGAAGCCGAGCAAAAACGCAGTTTCTTCCTCGGCCGGGGTCTCTATCGCCTCGCTTGATTCTCCGTCCCCTCCCCCTTCGCTCTCCCCACCGCACCCCCTCCTGTCTTTGTCTCCTGGTCCGAGGAGTGCGCCCTGCAAACTTGCAAGTCTCTGGGTCCTCGCCCCCGCAGGGACGCGCGTGGAGGAGGTGGCGGGATCCCTGCTGCCCACAGGTCTGGCTGGACCTTCTGGGGTTGGAGGCGGTGGCTGAGGAGTCGGGGATACCCGCTGCCCGGAGCCTGGGCCTCACAAAGTGGGGGGGGGGGGATGCCTCGCGGAGGTGAGGGACAGATTGGATGGGAAGGGGCCAGGCCGGGGACTCCCCAGTTCCCAACCTGGAGAGAAGCACCCAGAACCCCAGCCCGAGGGGGTTGCAGGTGCACCGAGGCGTCCCCCTCTCCCCAGGCCGCGAGATCAACTGCGAGAGGACTGTGTGGGACACCACTGCCAGGTGCAGGGTGGGCTGAGGTCCCCCGTGATGCGCGAAAGACTCCCGTGCGGCATCCCCGGGGCACCCCAGAGCCAAGTGTTGGCCTCGGGTCCCCGCGCTCCATCTCCTGACCCCCAGCCCCAGACTCCCGCCTCCTCCTTGCCGCCTGGCGGGAACCCGGCTTCGCCTGTAGTCTGTGCGTTGGAGGTGGGAGCAGGGCGAGGCCCGAGACCCCCGAGGCTACCCCAGAATCTCAAGCAGAGGGCCAGGGCCGATTCACAGTACCCTTGTTTCGTTTCTTTAAGACAAACTTTTCTGCATGGGGCCTGGCGGGAGGGGCGAAATCCTTGGGTTGCAAGGGTGCCCACCAACTGTGCAGTTCCTTGGACCTCCACCTCTGACTGGTGGAGAGGGGCCCGGATCTACATCCCGCACGACTCCGGAAGGTTCCTGGAAGAACTGGGAGGGACTCTGCCCCTTAGAGGCAGCTCCACGCTCAGCCCTGGACAAAGAAAGATTCTTTTTCCTTGTAGGCTTGTTGGGAAAAAAAGGTATTTGGCCAGGTCTGGGTTGTCTCCTTTGTAAAGGATGTGCCCGTCTCCTACTGTCTCCTCTGGTCCTAGTGTCCTAGGAGCCTGTGTCTAGTGGTTCCCAGGTCTGGCCACCTTCACCTGACGGCTCCTGCTTTAACCTTTCCGGTGCCAGGACCCCTGCAGCTCCTCTGGGCCCCACTTCTTGTTATGATAGTCCCCTGCTGGAAAGAGGCGGGCCACTCCGGGACAGGTGCAGGGTGTTAACAGGACCCGCATGTATTCACGCATATTCTTGGCTTTTCTTTGTGTTCACTTATTACACAAACTGACAGACCTGCAGTGCGATCTCTGTAGCTGTGGGTGCAGTAAAAACTCTCATCTTGGTGGTACTGAAGCTTGAGCAAGGAGAGGCAAGTGAGTAAGAAGTAAGTCAATTGGTAGCCTGGTGTAGTGGCGCCACCTTTAATTCCAGGCAGAGGCGGGCGGATCTTTGTGAGTTCCAGGCCAGTCAGGGCTACCCAGTGAGACACCGGCTCAAACCCAGAAAGGAAGGAAGGAAGGAAGAACGGGAGGGAGGGGGCAGGAAGGACATAAAAAACAAAAATAAGTAAGCCAATTGGGCTGGGTGTGGTGGTGCCTGTCAATCATTCCAGCACCCAGAAGGCTGAGGCAGGATTTTGAATTTGAGGCCAGCCTGAACTACACAGGGAGATCCAGTCTCAAAAAAGAGAGAGAAGAAAAGAAAATTCTGTGGAGTGTGCTGTGTGAGGCTAGGGGTGGAGTGGCAATTTTAAAGAGTGGTCAGGGAGCAATTCCAGTCTTGCAGAAGATGCTGTGTGTGCAAAAGGCCTGAGGCTGCAAAGGGCCCAAGGCTCAGGTTTGCACCTCCTGTGGAATGGGGTGGGGAAGAGATAGGAGGGGCTAGGCCACAAAGGATGCACCCCCTTCTCACATGCCACAGAGGGCATCTTGTGTCCCCATCCCCAGAGGGAAGCCCCCACCCATCTAGTTCCTCCCACAGCTGCACCAGCCAAGGACAGGGTAACAGTCACCCAGGCTGAGTATCCCAGGGGTTCCACGTCTCCCAGGATCCTGGCAGCTTCTTCCCACCTGCCCTGGTCAGTGTGCTGCTCTTGACCCCCTAGTCACCCCTGTTTGGCCTCACTCCACCTTCTTCCCATGGCACCCTCTTTGAAGCATTCTATTTGTGCAGGTACAGAATTCCAACTCTGAAACTGGTTTACTAAAGGGGGAAACTGAGGCTGAGCTCAACCACAGCCTCCTGAGAGTTGGCTACAAAAAGCAAGCTGTTCTGGGTGTGTTCAGGCAACTTCTAATTAAGGAACAGTGTTGTGATTATAACGGATGTAGAAAACTGAGGCCCAGAGTGGCAAAGTCCCTCTCCCAAGGCCATGCAAGGTGGGGGAGAGGGGGGCAGAACCAGGATTTGAGCACCAACCTTTGGTGCTTGGTTGACTTGTTAACTACTCAGGCAGAACCTGAGGAGGGGAGTTTCAGCTTCCGACAGGGAAAGCAGGGTTCTACCCCACCTAGCACTGTGTTTGTGGAGCTGTTGGCTCAGCTTGGCTCGCTTATTTCCAGGAAGCTCTCAGTTCCCCCCACCCCTCAAATTCCTGGGCAGAGCAGAGGTGGAGTGGAGGAGAGGGAGAGGATGGTGTGGCGGAGTGGGGGAGCGGGATGCTGCTCCCTCTCACCAGAGCCCTAGCCCTATAGGAACAAGAAGCTGGGCTGACAAGATAGATGACCGCACCAGCTGCCCCTGAGGTCCCTGACTTGGTCACCAAATCCAGGGGAGGCTGACCCACTCAGGGTTGAAAAGGACAGGAATTCTCCACACACCCTGCCTTTTGCTAATGGGACAGGAAAGGCCCTGAGTGGTGGCGACAGGAGGTGTCAGAGGGCTGGCCCTGCCTCAGACCCCCAAGGTGAGGATCTCCTCCCACCCTGAGGATGTGACTCCCAGCCTTTGCCCCGCCCACCCTCTCCTACACAGCAGTGGGCTATTTATTTTTGTCCTTAAAGTTCTGGAGATCTGTGTGATGAAAGTCCAGTATTTTCTTCTGTCCCTCTGGAACCCAGCCGCCTTCCAAAGAGGATCTGTAAAGGGGAGATAAAATACTCAGGGGGTGATGGAAGAGGTGGGGGGACTGGGAGGGGCCTGGTTGAAATGCAAATGAATGCACTGAGTAGTCCAAGTCAGGCTCACCTAGTCAGATCCCCAAGGGCCTGGAGACCACACTTCCTTCCTTCTATACAAAGAACTGTCCGATACACAAAACTGTCCTGCTGGCAGGCCCTGTCTCATCATCATCTTAGCTGTCCTCCTTGGGCACATGACTCAGGGCACCCCAGCCTCCCCATGGCAGGACAAACCCTCCAGATCCAGATCCCAGGATCATGTTTGTGGAACTTAGTGTGGGGTCTGTTCTTAGACTTCATAGCATTGTCACTGGGGTGGGTCTGCTGCTTCCCCTGCTACATTAATGGACTGGCTCCTTGGTCTGTCTGGTCCCCCCTTTTTCATCCTCACCTTTCAGAACAGCTTCACTGGAACCTGATGGTGACGACTAAGCAGGTGAGAGGTAACTGTGCAGCCCACCCGCAGGGCTCTGTCCACTGAGGCAGCTGGCTGTAGAAATCTGCTTTCCAGGGACTGGGAGACCCGGCTGTTGGCAGACCCTGCTGGAGCTGGTGGAGGCCTGTGCACAGAAGCGTCCCCTCCATTTTCTCTTTGCGTGGGTCCTGAGGACCCCAAAAGAGACCCACACTGCAAAGTCCAGGGCATGCTGTGGGTACTGCAGCTACGTGTGTACCCTGTGTCCTGTGACCATGGGTCTTGTAGGTAAAGGATAGAAAGACGTTTCTGCAGAGCAGCAGGCTGGCATGAGACCAGGGCTGGGAATGCAAGCCTGGGTGGGAACACAGTGCCTTCACCCCCAACCTCTTGGTGACACCCTTGAGATGTGGGTTATTCTGCCACAGGCCCCCAGCAATGGGTTCTTGGCTAGGTTGTTAGATGTCCGTCTTGTTCTGGACTTCTCGGATACCCTAGAAAAGGCCACAAATTATGCAAGCTTTGGGCTCCAGGGACAGACTGTCTTCTCCAGGCACCCCCAGCTCTGAACTCTTGTCTCTCACTGCCTTCACATGGGTGCGGTCCTGTTCGGACCCACTTCCAGCCATTTTGCATCAACAAGATAATGGACAATTGATTGGTTCCTGTCTGTGGCTCTAGCTCTCAGGGCCTTGCCAACATCACAGGGCCTGAACCCAGGTCAGGCCAGACCCAGGGGACTTCAGGCACTGGGCCGCCTCCCAGAACTCCCAGGGGAGGGTGCTCTGGAAGATGGTTTGCAGCTCAGCTACATTTAGGAAGCCAAGCTCATCCTGTTCCCCTCTACTACCATATACAGGCACACAGACACACATACACAGGTTCCCAGACACACATACACATGTGCACAGGCACACATACACAAGTGCACAGGCACACATACACAGATACACAGTACGCATACACAAGTGCATAGACGTAAGTGCATAGAATACACAGGTGAACACACACATATAAAGGTGCACAGACACACACACGCACACACAAATGCATTCTTGCACATGCACACACGACCACTTGTGAATACAATACATCCAAACACGTGCATACATACACACAAAAATTCTTCTGGAGACCTAGTTAAAGCATATCTCACTGTTAACTTGAATTCTGGCTCTGCCACTCACTCCAAGCCAGGAACACTTGAATAAGTCACTTGGTCCTTAGTTTTCTCATCTGTGAAATGGAATGAAAATCTGACCATTATTACAGGCAATGATGAGGACTTCAGGGGGCTGGCACATGCAGCCCAGGGCAAACATCAGGCAGATTTCTCCTCATTAGCAGCAGGGCAGTTGCACCAGAGCCTGGCAGGGAAGGAAGTGGCTTCCTGGCTGAGGGTTGCAATGGTGGCTTCCCCTGAGTCACAGGAGGCCCAGCAGCTATGGAAGGCAGGTTTCCTAAGCCAACCCTCCTGGGCACAGCCTCCCTGTGACAGCTCTGCAGTCCATTCATTTCTATGGCAACCAGGCTTCCTGGGAAGGATAGGGGAAGTTCCTTCAGGATCTGTCTGAGAGGGGTGCCCAGCCCTGTCCCATCAGGTCTCCTGCCCAGGGTTGAATCTGGCCAGGTGACATTGTTAACATTACTCTTTCCTGTCCTTCGTGGAGCTCAAGGGCCCACACCCCAGGGCTACATCTGGTCTCTATGGTGAGTGGAAGCAGCCCTCTGTTTATCGGATGATGTCATAGGGGCTCAGAGAGACTAAGTAAATTCCCGAGGTCACAAAGCAGTGGAGAGAGTTGAACTTTGAATCCAAGTTTTCTTAAGCATTAAGACTATGTCCTCTATCCCACTCTGGCCCCTTCCTCGCCTGAGATACTCAGTTTCTTGGAGTCTGCAACATCTCAGACCCACTGTACTGAGTAAAACCACAGGCCCAAGGTCACCTTGCCCCTTAGAGACTGGCTGAAGTGGAACCAGCCCTTCCTCACCCTCTTTACTCCTCTCTTGCCCTGGGCCCCCAGTGTGCACATGGACCAGGGCAAATCTTGAGATGGCTGGAAGGAGCATCTCACTTAGGTAAGGGCTCATTTAGAGTGATGGAGCATTGTTGGCTTAGGGAGGATGGCTTAGGATGGGAGTCTGATGGGGGCAGGGCTCACTGGCAGCTTTTCCCTCCTCCACAGCTGAGAGCCACAGGTGGAGGATTAGCATCCTTCCCCCCTTCCACAGCCACAGAAATGTGACATGGGGATCTCAGAGCAGGTGGGTGTACAGGAAGCAAAGCAGGCCTGATTGGCCCTTTCCACTCTCCGTGACTCAGTGACGAAGCACAGGGCAGGAGATGGGGAGGAAAGGCCCCTCCTGGAGGCAAGACACTCAGTCTGCCCCAGGGCACCCACCTGTACCTTCTCTCTGGCCGCCTGCGCTTTTGTTATGTTCCTATCTCCTCATTTCACAGGGGAAACTGAGGCTGGGAGTGCTGCAGCAGCTAGCCTAAAGTCTATGGTTGACAAGAGTAGAGCCAAGATTCAAAGCCAGGTTCACTGACCCAAAGCCAGTGTGTGGCCAGGATTCCCTGGGGCAGAATCAGAGGTGGGGTACCTACATTTAGGTTAAAATTGCATCAGGCCTGAATCCCCTGGCCAGTGGCTTTTAGAGGGAGATAGGGAGGAGAGGCCGGAGGGCTGTGTGCAAGGTTTGCCTTGGGGCTACAGGTAGATGTGGGTGTTGCAAGGTTCTGAGTGAATTGGGGACAGACGTCAGGGCTCACAACAGTTTGCATGACTCTGGGGTCAGTGCAAGGTAGAGATCAAGTTCAATGTCCCATTCTCCCTGGGAGGCCATAGGGGTCCTTTGTGGGTGATAAGTATAGTTGCTGGTCTCAGGCGCTAGGGACAAGCACTATGTATCTATCAGCTCACGTGCCTGATACACCTGTCTGTAGATGAGGCCTACTGGTCCGGGAGGGACATCACTGTAGTAGGGCTCATTCACAGACTTGGGAACTGAGGGTTGTCGTGTGTGTTTGCGTGTGTGTGTGTGTGTGTGTGTGTGTGTGTGTGTGAGAGAGAGAGAGAGAGAGAGAGAGAGAGAGAGAGAGAGAGTGTCATGGGGCAGAGGAAAACAGTGCCCCTGGCTAGGAAGCTTCCAATACAACAAGGGGTGTGTGATGCCAGTTTCCCGACTTTCCCAGCCTCCATCCAGAGCCTCAGCTCAGAGTGTTGGGGGTTGTTGGGGAGGGTGGTGGTGTCATGTCTAATAGCTGCTCTTTTCACTGGACACTTGCTGAGATGGAACACTGACTGGTTCATGTGTTTCTCATAGCAGCGCTATGAAGAATCCCCTCCTTTCCCCATATAGGTGGGGAGACTGAGGCCTGGAGACTAAGCAGCTTGCCTACAGGTCCAGATGAGCTGTGGTATATCCAGGCCATGAGCCCAGGCAGTGATTTAGGCAGCAGAGCGCTCAGCTCTTGAGCTGTGACTTCAGTGGTCACTCTCCAAAGCCCCTCTCTGCCCAGGGTCTTGCTTCTCCTTAGACCAGCTTGGGGCAGAGGGGAGGGGGTTGGGTGATTGTTTCCATTTCCCAGCTGAACACTGGTACTCAGAGGGGAGAAGTAACTTGCTTTAACTAGTAGCGACAAATTATCCTACTTTCCACCCCAGGTGAGCTCCTTCGGTGTCCTGCCACCCCATGCCTGGCTCACAGTGGATCTCACTGAACAGTCTCTTCCTTTAAATGTGCAGGAGGTGCCACTCTGAATGCTCTGAAAGAGTTTCTCTGTCCACCTTAAGGTCTCTAGGAGGTTGGAGTTAAAGCTCTATTTCACAGAAGGGGACACTGAGACTCAAGTTGATGAAGTGTCTCACCCAAAGTCACAAGGCCCTCAAGGGGCACAGCAGGATTGAGTCAGGCATCCCCTCTCATCTGGCTTTATGAGGAAGGTTAAGAAACCAGGGGCTCCAAGAGCCAGGCTAAAATAGAAATGGACTACAGCAAGTGATGGTGTGTGCATTATGGGAGGGATGTGCGGTGCCCGGATATTTACTGTGTCCCAAGCTCCATGAACTTTCCACACACTTCAGCAGTCCCAGTGTATGAGCGTACTCCAGAGCTGTGGTAATGTCTGATGTCACCAAACACAGACACAGATGTTAGTAGCAGTAGTTCTGTTCTAAAGAAAGCTGGAAACACCCAGATGTCCCTCATTTGAGTGTTCTGAGGAATACTGTTGTACACTGAAAAGGCGTGGATCACTGGGCCTCGGCCAGGGTGAAGAGCAGAGGCATCCCAGTGAATGGGAGAATGCCAGGCAAGGAAGGTCACATACTTCATGATTCTGTTTATATAATGTTTGAGAGAACCCAGGCAAAATTACAGTGACAGACAACAGACCTGTTGCTGCTGGGAGTGGGGATGACATTGTACCTGAGATAGCACAGGGAGGCAGGGGACATGAACCTGCTGTGTCCTGACCTGGAGGTAGCAGCAACATGAATTATCTTCTGCCGCATGGATGAAAATGAGAGGTCAGAGGGCATGTGAGGAGGATGGGGCCAGGTGACCTACCTCTGAGGTGTCCAGTTCCATCTGCAGTCAGAAAATGGCAACCTGGGCTAAAGAGTTGGAGATTGCCAGGAGTAGTGTGATTTCAAGTGAGACAGCCATCAGCTTCCCAGTGCATACCTGACCCATACCTTGGAATGTTGAACACTTCTGTGTGGGGCATGGGCAGCCTTCAGTGGTCCCAATTAGTATGGGAAGGAAAAGTACAGCCGCCCATTTCACAGATGAGGACCCAGGGCAGGGTGTCAGGGGTCCTGTGGCCCAGGCCTCCCTCTCCCCTTTGGTGTCTTCCCTGTCATCTGAGCCTAAGCTGTCATCTGGAGCCTAAGTTGATGGATCTTTTCCTGATTTATCCAGCCAAAAGCCCCGGCATGCAAAATTCACATCTTTGTCTTGTTGTGCATTTGTTTGGATTATTTCTTTTGTTTTAAGGCACTGACAATTTTGCAAAGGGGGCTGGGTGATCTGGGTCCAGTCCTGGGATGGGGAGAGATTTGCCCAGGGACACGACACTGAGCTTCTGAGGCCTGCTTGTGAATGAGTGTGGTCTTCTTGCTAGAGGATTCTGAGGATACGAACAAGATGCTGGAGTACACAGGGTACTTGACATGGATGGGGTACATGTTGGAGGTAAGGCACTGTCTTGTCAAGCTGGTCTCTAAGCACCCTGGGGTGAGCTTTCCTTACCACAGAATGGTCCTAAGTCATACCTATCTTTCAGGACCTTATGATGCAGACTCTGACCACCTGGGGGCCAGCCCAGAGCCTCACCTATTCCCATCTATTTCGTTTTCTAGATTCTGAAGACTGAAGACAGGTCAGGAATCAGGCACCAACCCATCTCAGTCTCCAGCACCCAGTGCATTGCCTGGCTCACAGTACGTGCCTAGGACTGGCCTATGGTGGTCTTTGCGGGGTGGTGGTGGCAGGGTCTGGGGACTGTAGAAGATGGTGGGCAGATGTGGGTGAGGCAGAGCTGTGGGTACAGATTGCAGGGAGTAGGTGAGGTCTGGGCAGGGTGGCCTCTGCCTGAAGCCTCTTTCTCTAGATTTAATGACCTCTTCCCCCACAACCAACCTTCTTCCTTTCTAAGTCTCAGCAGGGATTGTCTGGGTAGTTACGTAGCTCAGAGCCCAGGACTCAGAGGCCCCACTCCAGGCCTGGGCAGTCCCTTTGCTCTTAGAAGCCTTCTTTGTCCTCGTGACCCAAAACGCTTAGTAGTGGGCTCCATGCAGGTCCAACTGACTTCTCTTGGTCCCTACATGCTGCTCCAGGGTTGACTGTAAGGCCCTGTCTGGCCCAGTCACCTGGGCTGTGCCATGTCCTCTGGGGCCAGGCTGGTAGCATCCTCCTCAACGCATTTTACAGGCGAGGAAACTGAGGCAGCTGGTGCTCCATCTGCTTTCAGACCCTGCCTGCACACTTCTCGCCCTACACTGGGACCTGGGGTCTGGAAGTCCAGCAGGAACAATGACTGAGGCCAGTGTCTCCCCATGTCCCTCAGCAGAGGGCAGCATGGCGGCCAAGCAGCCCCCTCCACTCATGAAGAAGCACAGCCAGACTGACCTTGTGAGCCGCCTGAAGACCCGGAAGATCCTGGGTGTGGGCGGGGAGGATGACGACGGGGAAGTGCACCGCTCTAAGGTGGGCCATGTGGAGGCTCAGAACAGAAGGAGCCTAAAACTTCCCAACATATTTCTAGAACCTTCCACAGATGGCAGGAGAATGGTAACCATACTGGCACAGTTTGGTAGGATGAACCCAGTGCTTCTTAGGGGACGTGTAGAAACTGCTTTATAAACAAGTGAAGCTTGCTAGCTCTGGGAACTGTCTATTTGATTATTAATCCATTGCATAGATGAAGAAATGGAGGCTAAGAAAGGTTAAGGGCCTTGAGGTTGTACCAACCACCAGCAGAACTAGGCTTCCAGTCCATGGTGAGCAGACCCTGAGATTTCCTTCTTAGCCACCTCTTTTCAGCTTCTCTTGAACTAGGTGCTAAGGGAGGCAGAAGAGGGGACAGCTTCCATGGGACTTCCCAGCTGGGAGAACATCATGACAGAGGTGCCCTGCTGGGACCCGGGGTATACCCAATGTACTGGAGGAGGCTGACTGGGCAGGTGGGGTGCTAAGTATCTGCCTCCCCCTGATGCCTCTGACCTGTCCCTACAGATCAGCCAGGTCTTGGGCAATGAGATCAAGTTCGCTGTGCGGGAGCCCCTGGGGCTCAGGTGAGCACTGGATCTTGTTGGGCAACAGAGCGTGTGTCCTGGGTATGTTGCTGTCATTGGATCTTACCCTGGAGTTCATCTGTTCATCATTACCTCCCTAAACAGTCCTAGGTGCCTGGGCTGCACAAGGGCGTCCACTGGGGTCTGGGGCTGACAGTGGGGGGTGGGGGTAGACATACAGGCTGTGACCTTACTCTTTGTATCTTTCCAGGGTCTGGCAGTTTCTTTCTGCAGTGCTGTTCTCTGGTGTGGCCATCTTGGTGAGCCCCTCACAACACCCACCCCTGTCCGAGGCCCCAGGTGGGAGCAGGGCCTGTGCTTGGCAACTGGTGGCACCTTAGACTCAGAACAATATTGGGTGTTGGGGGAGCAGCTGGGTGTGGCCTCTTTCCCTCATCCAGTAGCTCCCTAGGGCTCCTCCTCCATGTGGTCTCTCAGTTTCTCACACTGTTCCACGGGTTGAGGCCCATCTGTCAGGCCCGCTATTGGCTCCAGGACTGGTTCCTAATACACCCCCTCCACCTCTGTGCTGTGCTCTTGAGCCCCAGGGGTAGGGGACAATCAAGTTCTGCCCTGGAGACCTTGACCACATCCCTGGAGGAAGGAGACTTCCCCAGCCCAGGCCTAGCCTGAGCCCCTCTGCCACCCACAGGCCCTTGCACTCCCGGACCAGTTGTATGATGCAGTCTTTGATGGGGCTGAGGTCACCAGCAAGACTCCCATCCGCCTCTACGGTGGCGCCCTCCTGAGTGAGTATTGCTGGAAGGACTGTGGGGGTAGGGAGGGCCAGTTGGGCCTGGGGGATCTCTAAGAGACCCTGGGGCCCTCTGGCTCTCTCCCCATCTTGTTGGCAGCCCTGCCCCTTTATCCTGTGGCTCTCCTGGGCACATACTGCCACCTGGTGGTCAGTGGTAAATGCAGTTGGTTGGGAGTTTTGTCTGCCATTGTCTGGGATAAGAATGATTGCTGTAAGCACACTGCCTGGGCATTGGGGTGCAAAGGTAAATTTAAGCTTGGGTCCTGTCTTCCAGGGCCCCCATGGCCTAGAGGAGAGGGCAGACATCCAGATCCTCTCCTCACTCTGTCTTTGCCTCCAAGGCATTTGGTCCACTTCTGTCTCTAACTTAAGGGCACAGCTGCTATTAAACATAAGTGGTTTCCCTTTTGCTTCTCCAAAACATTCTATGGATCCCCTCGGCCTGCAGAATAAAGGTCCCAACCTCTGCCTTGCATTCCAAGTCCTTTGTGGGGTCCTGGGTCACCCCAGGGGATCCAGCCCGATCCTCTGTATCATATGATGGCCCTCAACTCAAGCCACACTGGAAGAAGCCTGCTCCCATTTCAGAAGCCCACTAGGCCTTTGAACATGCACTTTCTCTTGTTTTGTGCAATTAGGCTTGAACCTAAACCTCAAGGGTAGCTTTGGGGAAGGCAGTGAGGATGGGCTGCCATGATAGAAATCAACAGAGCATACATGCTCATATATCTGGTGTCCAGAGATCAGACACTGAAGGGTAAACTAAGATGGTGGTTCTACTAAAATCAAGGTCCATCGTTCTTTCCCTGGGGAGTTCCTCAGGGTGAGTCTTTACTGGGTACCAGTTTTCTGTCTCCAGGGGCCCCTCTGTTAGGAACTCACAGTTACAACCCCTCTGGCTGTGAGTTCTCAGACTCTGCAAACAGAATAGCAAGGTCAGAGTCAGCCTAGGTCTGGAGGTCTCCTCCCCAGTGTATAATGAAGATGTGGAGTCCCAGGGAAAAGAGTGTCCAGCCCATGTCCCCGTGGGGCCTTAGAAATGGTACAAATGGGCTCAAGAGCAGAGAAGGACCTGAAAGAGAGAGGACTGAGGGAGATGTTTGGACCTGAGGAGTGGTGTTGTAGGGTAAGAAGGCCCAGGCCCCTGGGCTGGGGGTCAGGCTGAGCTTGTGCTTGCCCCCCATCACAGGCATCTCTCTGATCATGTGGAATGCGCTCTACACAGCTGAGAAGGTCATCATCCGCTGGACTCTGCTCACTGAGGCCTGCTACTTTGGGGTACAGTCTTTGGGTGAGTCCTTGGGTAGGCTGGCAGGGTGTAGGGGGTAGGTCTGCCCCCTACAGGGAGTGACTAAAGCATACCTGTGGGGAGGAGAGCAGGGATAGAGCAAAGGAGACCTCTATAGCTACCTGCATGCCTACACACACACCTGCGTCTGAATCCACAGCCCATATGCTCCTATCCTTCCAAGCCCACGGCTCAGTGGGACTCAGGGCTGGGTACTACCAGGCATCTGCCATGTGGGGGCAGCAGAGCAGGCTATCTGTGGGCTGGGCTGGGCTCTCTTGAGCTCTGAAGTCAGTGAGGGACCCCACAGGGATGGGGGTAGGGTACTCACAGTGGCATTCTGCTATGATAGCCTTGAGTACATCTCTGTCCCTGACTTCTGGCCCTCTTGGCTTCCTCCACAGTAGTCACTGCCTCGCTTGCTGAGACAGGTCCCCTGTCCCTGGGGACCCTCCTGCTCCTGGCCAGCCGTCTCCTCTTTGTCGCCATCAGCGTCTACTACTATTACCAAGTCGGCCGGAAACCCAAGAAAGTGTAGCAGGCTGGATCTGCCTGGGCCTCGACCTGGGCCAGGGTGGCTGGGGGCTTTAGTCCCTGTGGGCGCCAGGCAGGCAGGGTACACACACCTTCCTTCCCTCCCGGGCACTCCCTGGAGGCAGCTGGGACCTCCTGAGTTTCTAAGAGTGACAAGTCAGGTCTGGGCCTCTGTATCCCATCCTTTATCCCACACAGGAATGCCCCCTTGTCCTGGCTTTCTTGGCTTGCAGACCCTGACAGATATTGCTGGGAGTGGAGTGCTGGGGTATGGGCTGAGTTCAGGCCAGCCTTTCTGCCAGGAGACCCCTAGCCTCAACCTAGCAGTGGGTCTTAGCGTCTCTATCCAGAAACCTGAGAACTGAGGCTCCTCACGTGTGGGACCCTCATACCACACAGACACACACACAGACACACACACACGCACACACATTGTTTCCATAGGCCACCACGAAAGCTATTTTCAAGTGGGTGTCTCGCTTGGACTCTGGCTCCCACCCAGGGATGCCCACCTGGACCCTCTCTTCGGTCTGCTGTAGGGCACTCTGGTACTATAGCTGCCTGTACCCTGGGGTCCCAGAGTCCCTCCCCCACAGGCTAGGCTGAGAAGCCACAGACCCCTGACAGGTTGCTAGCTGGGTGTAGGCGCCCTGTGTGTGAGGGTTTTGAGGGGAAGCAGAGCAGGGGCATTTTCTTCACAAGGTGTCTAAGGCTGATGTCCACCTGGCTCAGTGCCTCTCCAAGAACCCTCCAGGAGCTGCTCAGAGGCCTCCTTTGTAGAACGTGCAGCCCCTCAAACAACATGGGAAGCAAACAGAAGTGGCCTAGCTCCTCAGTACCCTGACAGTGGGCACCAAGACTGAAAATACCCCGTGGTGTCACCAGTCTATGTGGCCCCTCCTCTTGGTCCTGGCTCCCAGCAGCATCCTTCCCCTTAGCAGCAACCACATGAGGAGAGGTGGCTTGAAGCCCAGCTCCTTCCTGTCTGCAGTGGGAAGGTCCCAGGTGCCTGGGGACCCTTCCTCCATCACATCTGGGCTTACTGCTCTCCCTAGCATCAGCTGACTCTAGTCAAATGCTCCTGTGACAATGGCCTGTGGCCAGCAGAGGGAGCTCGGCAGAGGTCTCAGTGGAGGGCAGGCCCAGTGGGAGCCTAGGTTGCTGCTGTAAAAGGGCCTGGCAGGGGTGGGGAGACTTGCTCTCTCAAGGAGGGCCCAGTTATCTGCTGGGCTTCTGCCTCCTGCCACTGGCTTTGCACCCATCCCTAGAGTTCCACTTCTTGCCTGCCGTGGATTCCTGGGCAGATATAACTGCTGCCCGCTCTCAGCACAGCCTCAGCCACTAAGACCTACTGGCTCCATTCTCAGCCCTGTGGGGATAGATCCTTCTGGATCCTCTGTGAATGCAGATAAAGTCCCAAGGGAGGTAGTCAGGGAAGCAGAAAGCACTAGCTGTGCTCTGTGGGACATTGCCAGTCTTCCTCTGAGCAAGAGGAGGTGGCAGACCTGCCCTGGATGTGGTGGCCAGGTCATGCTGGTTAAACTACAGTGATACCTGTGCGTGGGGTAGGGCCAAGGTCAGACAAGGGCTGGCAAACCGACCTGTGGCCTGGGGAAGACATTAAGGTTGGAAGGAGGCAGTGACTTAGACAGGAACTCCATCCTGCATCCGAGCTCGAGGTGCCCTGGCTGCCCCTCCCAGCTCCCCTAGTCATGCTTCTGCCTTGGCCCTAGCCCTCAACCCCATCAGCACCACCTCTATCACGGTCACTATTTATTCTTCATTCCTCTTCTTTTTGTAAGAAACAGTCACAAAAAACAGTGCAAAACAATCTGTGTGGGTGTCTTGTTTTTATATTACAAAACTTCTGTTGATATAGATTATAAAAAGGGGAGGTCTGGGGAGATAAACATGATAAATTAGTTCTATTTTCTACTGCAAGGGACATTTACAGGTCCAAAATAGACTTTTAACATATGACCTGGTGGTGGGGAGTGTGACAGGATTCCTAGTTGGGGTGCTGGGCTGGGAACCTGGGAAGAGTCTGGCCCCTGGGCTTGGGACATGGGGCAGAGGTGGGGACTGAACCACAGACCCAGTCCTAGACTCCTGCCTGTAGGATATGGCTGTCCCCTAAGGGTGTGGCTCTAGGACGGGCAAGGGACAGCTCTGTTCACTGCCCTGTGGGGACTCATAGGGAGTCTCAGGTGTTGGTGTTGGATCTTGAGGTGAGGTGAAGGGAAGGCTCCGCTCCCCTCCCCTCGTCTGCCAGTGTACAGAGATATGCCTTGAGGCTAGGGCTGCACTCTAGCAGAGGCTAAGCTGCCTACCCAGTCACTAGGGCAGCCTCAGACAGCTGTGGAGATGACTACCAGTCTCGATAATTCCACAGTGGGTAGCTAACTCCACAGTTTGCAAAGACCACCTGCCTCCCCTTCTGGTTCTATAAGGCTGATGGCTGTGTCGAATGGACTAACTTGAAGCTCTTCAGCACCTGTACGGAAGGTTCTCAGGTTGAGAGTCTCTAATCCACCCTGAAACTGCCTGGGTTAAATGTCCCCCTCCTGGCCATTCTTTCTTCCAGCTCCCTCTACCCTTTTCTAGAAGCTTGGAGTGGCTCTGGACTACAGCCCCTGTAGTGGAGTTCAGGGGGTGCTCTGTCCTACTCAGCCTGGCCATGGGCTTCTGGTTGACCTCAGCCAAACCATTTGTGTTTCCAGGAAGCTAGAATTCAGAATGTGGTGGGTCCCAAGTCCAAGTCAGGGTCCTATGAGGCTGGGCTGTGAGTCAGCTGTGGGCTCCCTGGCCTGGGGACTCAGCCTCTAGGAAGCTCACAGCTTCATTTTGGGGGATGCTGGGCAAGCTGTCTTAGAGACAGCTAGGGAGGGTGGAGCTCAAAAACCCTGAGGAAGGCCAGGACAGGTGGGGACAGCATCAAGAGGTGAGAGAAGTGGGAGGAGGTTCACCGTGGACCCAGATAGAGCACAGAGCTGCTGGCTGCATTTGGCAGGGACACGGGGATTGACATGGGAGCCTTGGGCTCCAGGCTGTGGCTGTTACTCGCAGGTGGCAGGAAGGCATGAGAGAAGCTGGAGCTAAAACGGGCTTTTCCTGCAGAGAGACCTGCAGAGGGACAGTAGAGAAAGGAGAGCCAGTACCATCCTGTTCCTTTCAGCCCTGTGCCCATGGCAGACATCACTAATCAAATGAGATCCTGACAGACATCACTAATGGATTCTATCACCCTTTTCCACTGAGTGCGCATCAAACCTGGGATCCTCAGCACAGCTCCCAGTAGCCACTCCTGATTAGTCAGGCCAGGTGTCTTGCAAACCAGTTGCAAACCAGGTCTGCAGGCTGAGTTTCTCTCTCTCTCTCTCTCTCTCTCTCTCTCTCTCTCTCTCTCTGTGTGTATCACATGGACAACTTTGGGTATCATTTCTTGGGAG
>NW_008357051.1:845963-893463 GCF_000622305.1 Nannospalax galili
AGCTCTGCGGGCTGTGTTTCTCTCTCTCTCTCTCTCTCTCTCTCTCTCTCTCTCTCTCTCTCTCTCTCTCTCGTTTTGGATGTGAACAGGTACACCTTGGAAATCTTTGCTTGAGCCTAGAAGAAATTCTGAAATGTCACATGGACAGAAAGTGTGTCATCTCAGGAATGGCTGTGATGCCTTGGAGTTCTTCAGGCTGCAGACAAGTACAACCTTAGTACTGTAGGTACCAGAGGGAGCATGGGAGTTGTGTGGACAGACACACAGGAAAACAGAAACCCCTTTTGTCTGTTGAGGTGATGGTAACGTCAGAGCATCTGAAGGCAGGTGGCCGCATTGGGAGGTAGTAAGTTCTCCGTCTGTGGAGGTATGCAAAGGGTTGGAGAATTCTTGGCAGGGACCTGGCAGAACACATTCAAGCCTCAGTTCTGGGTGGATGACCATGGGGATTTCTTCCATCCCGAGAGCCAGAGAGTCAGAGAGTTGGGGAAGAAGAGGAGGGGATGTGGCCCATGAAGACAGCTGATGTATGATCCTGGGGTAGGAGCTAAGATAGAGGTACAGAAAGGTGGGGGGAGGGCAGGACAGACACAAGACATTTTTTTCTCGCTGTAGAGATTGGTGCAGGGCAGGTCCTGGCCAGTTGGTTCTCTCTTCTGTAGACACCAGGAAGCTGACGCCAGGTGCAGAGAGTGTTAACAGCAGGTCTGAGGGGTCCTGGCTGGAGTGACCCAGGTTCTTGTCACGCACAGGATGTGTGACTATGAACAGGCCACTGCCCCTCTCTGGACTTTGGAGAGGATTTGATCCAAAGGATGAAGATGACAAGCCACCTTCAGATCTGCTGATCAATGATGCTGCAGGGTATGTCCCCAGGCTGGGAAAAGTGCATCTCCTTGGAGCCTCTGGCTTTGGTACTTTCCCCTAGGTGTGTTAATGTCTCCCATGGTCCAGATCCTGGAGCGTCTAGAAGAGGGGGCCCAGGCCAGTGGACTCTTGTCTGACAGGGCCAAGGGGTCCTGGGACTGGTGATCTTTTGGTCTCGGGAAGAACTGGTCCCTAGCCAGCCCTTGGTTCTTGTAGAGCCCAGCAAGGACCCTTCAGTTCACATCTGTCTTCGTTTTGTTTTATTAAAATAAAATAGCTCTATGTTCCCGGCCCTTCTGGCCAGCCCTAATGGCCTTGCCTCCTCCCCTGGGGCCAGAGGACAGGGAAGGGAGGGGGCTGGCCACTGGGCAGTGGTGAGCAGGGCATCTTCAGACTGTACCCTACTGGATGCCCCGGAAGAGGCACATGGCGAAGATCATGAGGAAAAGCTGAAAGGAGGAAGGTGACTGAGAGTCAGACTGGGTGTATACCCCAGGGGCTGCCTACCTATCATGCCTCTGCAGGGATTCATGACACTGCCCCGGACAGGCACCTTCTCACCAGCCATCTAGGATCTGTTTAAACCATTCAAATCTAGCTCCCTCAGACTGTTGGTCTAAGAATCAGGCACTATCCTAACAATGACTTGTGGCTGCAGAGAGGCAAGGCTGGCATCCACTATATATGCTGGACTCATTCCTGAAATATCCCCAAGCCCTTTAGATATGTTTGCTGTTGATTGTGGTCTTCCACAAGATACTCTGTTCACCAACAGCAATACTGGTATCAAGCAGGGGCTCAATATATTCTTGTAGAATTAATGAATAACCCCTGTCCTGAGGGTGAGGGCACAGAGGTCACAGAACAAGGGTCAGGGAGTCAAGTGACCAGCACACCCTTGAAGGGGCACTGTAAGCCAGGAGGGGAGCTCGGGCTTTGGGCTGCCTGACTTCATTGACTCAGAGCCCATCCTAAAGCTGGGCAGGGGAGGGTAAGCAGCGCTGTCCCTCGCAGTTACTGGGGCTGGGGCTGGGGGTAACCGCCTGGAGCTGAGGGCTGGAGATCCTCAAGGGTAGACGGCAAGCTGCGCTTTCTGCAGAAGTGCCACCTGGTGGTATTTTAGAGCTGTGCAGCTCACCTTCGGAGCAGGCTATGGGACTCCAGAGTAAAGGGTACCAAAACTTCACTGGCAGGTTAGTAACACCCCCTGAACATCTTGAGAGAAGATGCCTGATCTAGAAGCACCCCAACTTTCAAGGAAGTTTGTGGATCCCACACAATGATCCCAGATCACAGAGCTGGAGTGAGTGGAGTGAATGGAGTGAGTCAGCTCCAGGCTCCAAAAAGGATGCCAGCAGCAGACAGATGCAGCAGGCACCCAGCATGGATCTAGGCAGTAGGTTGAGCATACAGGCTACAGGGCTTCCTCTCAGGGGACCCACTCACCTCGATGGCCAGCACCCCTATGGCAAAGGCTCCAGCCAGGTACACATAGGTCTCAAAGGTGTTGAGGATCACCGTGTAACAGCCCTGGGAAGAAAGACCAGAGGTGAAGCCACAGATGGGAAGGGCAATCTGAAACCAGGGACCAGGGCCAGCAATGAGATCTCTGGATGATGTCACACTGCAATGGGGAGGAGGCAGCAGGAGACTTACTTATATGGCCATTTGCAGGACTATCACCAAGATCCCGCCTCAATACTTGGTCCCCCAAGACAGGCAGAAAACCACACAAAGCTGATCCAGTCACAGACCACAGACCTAGACTATTGGGAAATGTCCCAGATATACAGGCTTTCCCTTGCTCTTTAGAAATGAGGCCCTAACCCTATGAACTGACTGTACTGGGGGTGGGGGAGGCTTCTTCAGTCAGCATGGCCAGTGGTGCTCCCCCAGATGTGACAGCAGCTCCTAGGAGTCCACTGTGCCCCTTAGTCCCCCTCCTGACCTGCCTGACTGCTAAGGGATTTCATATTTCCCCCCAGTGGGCCAAGGTAAAGTGGCACAGGCTCAAACTTTGCACAGCTCTTCTCTCACAGCCTCACAGGAGCAGCCGTCTCCACGTGGCTTATGCTTCTGCCACCACCACTGCTTTGACAAGCACTTTGGGGTGATAGGGCAAGGGGGTCAGGACCTGCACTCTAGGACAGCTGCCCTATTGGCTCCCAAGTATGTCATGCTTTATGTCCACTATCCCCCATCCCCATGCTGGCCACAGACACTGGTTCACGGAAATTGCTCCCAGTGAAATATATGTAGTGAAGCTGGGGCTCGAACCGAGGACCTAGTGCATGCCAGGCAAATGCCCTGCCATGAAGCTACACCCCAGCTCTGATGAATATTCATATACATATCAAATTTGGGCGGGGGAACAGGATCTCATGTAGCCCAGGCTACCCTTTCTATGTAGCCAAGGATTATCCTGAACTTCTGGTCTTCCTCATTTTACGTCCCAAGTGCTGGGATTACCCAGGTTTTGGGGGTGCTGGGATGGAATCTAGGACTTCGTGCATGTTAGTCAAGATTCTACCAGCTGAGCTACATTCCCAGTTCCTCACAATACATTCTTTAAAAAAAAAAATTCTATTTTATGTGTATGAGTGTTTTGCCTACATGTATGTAAGTACACCCATGCATGCAATGCCCATGGAGGCCAGAAGAGGGCATCAGATTGCCTGGAACTGGAGTTATGGATGGTTGTTGTTGCCATGTGGGTGCTAGGAACCAAACCCAGGTCCTCTGGAAAAGCAGCCATTGCTCTTAATCACTGAGCCATTTCTCTAGTTCCTGCAATAAATTCTTAAAGGAAGAGAGTTCTTTTTCTTATTTTCTTTCTTTCTTTAAAAGACATTTTATTTATTATTTTTATTTTATGTGTATGAGTGTTATACCTGCACGTAGGTAAGTGCACCCATATTGTGCAATGCCCACAAGGACAGAAGAGGCCATTGGATCCCCTGGAACTGGAGTTATGGATGGCTGTTAGCTGCCATGTGGGTGCTGGGAACCAAGCACAGGTCTTCTGCAGGAACAACCGGTGCTCTTAACCAGTGAGCCCAAAGAATACACAAGTGTTTAGAAAAGCCCTTCTTTTTTATTTTTTTAATTTATTATTTTATTTTATGTGTATGACTGTATTGCCTGTATGTGTGTAAATGCACTGGTGTCATGCAGTGCCGATGGAGGTCAGAAGAAGGCATTGTATTTCTCTGGAACTGGAGTTATGGATGGCTGTTAGCTCCCATTTGGGTGCTGGGAACCAAACCTGGGTCTTCCTTAAGAGCAGCTAGTGCTCTTAACCACTGAGTCATCTCTCCAGCCCCCGAGTTCTTTTTCTTTTCTAAATGCTTGTGTATTCTTTGGGCCTAGCTGGAAGACCTCTAAGGGGACAAGTCCTGGTAGTAGAGTAGGGTGGGGCTGTGCCTATCTGTGTTGGGTGACAGCTAGATTTTAGTTCTGTTGAGATTGAGATTTTGGTGCTCCTACTGTCCCTCACCAGAAGTCTAGTGTCTGTCTGGAAGTGGACATGGGAGGCTGTGTCTGGGCAGGTAGACAGTACAACCTGACTGAGGACAGAGCCATGGTACCTGCCTAGTGGAGGCTGGCCAGAAGCTGGGCAAGGGGAATCCTATTCTTCCTGGAGCCCCAAGGAGTGAGCAAGCCAGCTCTAACCAGACACACACAGACCCAAGAACCAAGTGGCCTGAACCAAGCAGAAGGTGGGTTTGTGGAGGCTCCCCAGGTACAGGGAAGCCCTTAGGTGGGGTGGGGCAGAGGGGACAATGTCACTACACTTAGTGAGCGTCCCTTCTGTCAGGAGCTTGCTGGGCTCATGGGCCTTCCATCATTTGGTCCTCAATGCAGCCCCTAGCGAGGAATGGTTTATCCATATTTTACCTCTGAGGAAGTGGGGAGAGAGCAGGTGGGTAGCTCACGGTCATGCACACACAGAGAGGAAGCCGAGATTCAGAGAGGGTCTGTGCTCCCTCTTCCTTCTGTCAAAAGGGGAAGGGATCTAGGCCTTAGGGAGCTCCATCCTTATGTGGCCAAATCTTGCGTTAGATCCCCAGGTTGACCCACTGTGGATATCACCTCAGGTTCTATCCCATGATGGGGTCTGCTCATCTGGCACAGGGAGACACAGGGAGGATCTCTCCTCAGATGCCACCAGACTGTCCCCTAGGTATGCCTAGATATGTCATATCACCTTTCTATGCTTAGAGAAAATACCCTCTACCCCTGTTCCTACCCACAGTCACCCTGAAACCAATCAGACAATGGCAGCTAAGCAACACCCATGTTCTTACCACTGAAGAGCCCTTCCCGGGCTCCTTGGTGGGTACCCTGATGCCTGCTTGGATATTTCAAAGGTACCTCATACTCCACACTCCCCAAACCTCATCCATAAGGTCCCACAACCCTGAAAGTATATAAACGCCTTTATGTACTGCCCTCATATTGACTTGTCACTGAGACCAGCAAACTAGCACCCTAGTCTATCCTATCATCCTTCCTCCTGGGGACCAGTGACCCTGTAGCACTGTCCTGAGTCCCCATGCCCAGAGCAGTCAGAGTGTTACCCCTGAGGAACTCCACTCTTCAGCAGTATGGCTTGTGCCAGTCACAAATAAGCCCTGGGCTTCGGGGAAGGGAATTTTGGATCGAACCCAGCTGGAGATGGTCCCCTGCTGGAGGCTCTTAAAAGAAAAGATGGTTCAGTTGGGACACAAGAGTGAGAGAGAAACATTTGGGCCCAGGGAGGCTGAGTGATAGGAAATCAACATGGCTGTGAGGTCCTCATACAGGAGGCAGCAGAGACTCATGGAAGAAACATCTGGAAATCAGGAACCTGCAGGAGAAAGCCAGGACTGAGGCTCCAGAGAAGTCTCCTTGAGGCCCACTAGTGACATTAAGACAGGGGGTTGGTTGTGAGCTTCCCTCACTAGCCCCCACACCCTAGTGGCCCCTTTGATGAGGTAATCTTCTATCTGTCATATCAAATCAGGAACTTGGCTGGCCAGCCAGTTCTAGCCAGCTCCTCTCCAGATGTTCTGTCATCCCAGGGGTCCCTGCACTCAGCAAGACCTTAAATGGCTGCACCCTAGCAGGGGTGGGGGAGGTCGATGACACTCTCTCCTGAGTGTGACTCAGTTGCTTAAAAGTCTTCTGCTCACCTCCCCTTGGCTAAATGTAGTTCTAGGGCCTGGCTTTGCAAGATATAGGGAAAGGCACAGTCTGTACCTCAGGCTTTTGGGTAGAGACCTTTTCTTCCTCAGAAGGGGGTTGAGTGGAGTGTGGAGGTGGTTGGCAGGCCTAGTTTTCATTGATCCAGTAACAGCCTAGGCCCATCAGTCGCCAAAGCTTATGACTCCCCATTCTGTGATGTTTCCTAAATCCTATATGCTCCCCACATAAGCCCCTGTGATCCTAACCCTGGGTGGCCTGTCCTCCCTAATAGCCCCATCCCAGTCCTCCTGCTTTATTTCTGACTCTTTCCCCAGGTAGGAAAGTAGACTTGTATAGCAGAGGGTCTAGGCACTGGGCATCAGGCCTCAGTCCACGGTGCTGTCCCCGGAAACTATGGGAGCCTTAAATCTCAAACCCTGACATAGTTCAGCCCTTCCTCTGGTTGATTTCCACACTGGAAACCATCACTGTGGGAAATGATCACTTTTATTTGATTGTGGGTGGTTCACCACCTACTGCCTCTCTCTAGCCCAGGACCCCCAAATGCCTACCCCCCAGCTCTGCCTCCACTTCTAGTCCAGTACCTGCTTGTTTATGAACAGGCTCCTCCCCAGCAGGCACTCCTCCCTACTCAGCAGCACCCCGTCTCGGGTCTGGGGTTCCCTCCGGCAGCAGGCCTTGGGCACCTCTTCACTGTCTAGGGTCAGCATCCGAAACACCGAGGCCAACTTGAAGTCTTCAGGCCCATTGACCCCACAACAGCCAAACTAGAGGAGAGCCGAGAGTGGGAGCTGATGTTGGGCCAGAGGGGATGGCACCTTCTGCCAAGGTCCAACTCCTTTTGCCCTCTGCATGACTGTGGGGACAATCCTCCTGTCCCTGAGCATCAGGGGCCTCTCTGTAAAGGGGTGTGGCAGTAACTTCCCTACATGCCCAGCATTTGGTAAGCACTCCATAAGCAGTTGCTATGATTGTTATATCACTCTATAGGTATTATTATTATTCTTTGGGTATATATGTCTGTGTGCACATGTGCAGGTGTATGCATGTACATGTGCATGTGTGTAGGTGTATATTTGCATGTATGCATGCATGTATGTGTCTGCACATTTGTGTGTGCAGGCACATACATGTATTGTGTGCACAAGTGCAGGTGTATGCATGTACACATGTGCATGTGCATATGTGTATGTGTCTGCATGGACATTGTGCCTGCATGTACATGCTTGTGCAGGTGTATGTGTGTGTGCATGTGTAGCTGTCTATGTGTATGTGTGCGTGCATGAGTGGGGTGGGTGTATGTATGTATGTGTGTGCATGTGCACGTGTGTGGAAGCCAGAAGTCTATTTCAAATATCAACCTTCAGTTGCTGTCCACCTCATTTTCTCTCGCTGGAACCTAGGGCTTGCCCCAGGGATCCACCTGTCTCCGCTTCCCCAGTTTTGGCGTTAAGAGTATGTGTCCCCATGCCTCGCTTTTTACATGGAGCTGGGGATGGACCTCGGGTCCTCATGCGTCCCTGGGAAGCACTTCACAGAGGAAGCATCTCCCCAGCCCCTACCCTGATTATTACCATTGTGGACAATGACTCTTTAGGACCCAAGTCAGGACAGTGAATAGGTGTCTGTGGAGTTTTGATTGTGATTGACTAGCCATGACTGCTCAAAGTGCTGCTTAGATACTGATTCCCAGGCCTGGAGTGGGCTCAGTGGTGCCTGATGGATTGTTGATGTCTGGCAGGGGCAGGGAACGGGGAGGGCTCTGGAGGTCAGGCAGTTCTGTGTCAACATCATAGCTCTGAATGCTAATGGCTGTCCAGGGGAGGACACAGGTGGGATGGGGGAAGGAGGACTCACTGTGATCATGACTGAGTTCCAGGTGGCGGAGAACACATCTGTGTCGTTATTGCCCTGGTAGTGCTTGGTAAGCTCCTTGGTGAAAAACTCACGGGTGAGCTGGGGGCAGAAGACAGGGTGCTGAGCCCACCCAGTATCACCTCCAGCTCTTTACTGGGGGGTGGGGATCAAAGGCCTGGCTCCCAAGGTCCTCCTAAGCGTCCCATTTGGGGTTAGTGCCCCCTTCCCAAAACCTGGGACCTCTTTGTGTTGTCATGGGCCACACTGATGTGACAAGACTGCTTGCACATACTGGTCTGTGTTAACCCTAAGATGGGACACACTGGGAGACTTGTTCAGTCTTGCAGTTTTTCCCCAGACAATGGGCATGTCGGTGATGGGGGGAGCATGGCTCTTATACCATCCTTCAGAATCAACAGGGGCCAGGAGCCCAGCCTACAGGAAGTCAGGGTGTTGGGCATGGAGACTTTAGTCATAAATATCCTCAAATGGGACAGACTGACCAGAGAAGCTGATAGCCTATCATGGCATACAGTGTGCCAGGACCAGGGCTGGCCTCTCCCTGACCATGTGATACCCATCATCAGGCTGTCCCCAGGTCAGATGTAGAATTTAGAACCAGGCTACAGCTTGCACCAGGTACTCTGGGAGTGGGGACACTTAGGGACCTCTGGCTGTGGCTTTCTGGAAACATCCTACAGGAGGAGGCTCACTGGGCCCTGGGGCCTCCCTGAGAGGTGAGTCACATTCAAGTCAGTAGCACTGGATGAGAGACAGTCAGTTCCATGAGACTCTTTGGGGGGGGGCAGGGACCACTCTGAATGGTCCCCAGTGCTTAGTGGGTGGTGAGAGTGGTGAGCTGAGTGGTACATACATGATCCCTGAAGATGAAGGCCAGGATGGCTGCCGAGAGCTCTGCCAGGAAGATGATGAGGATGAACAGGAAGAACTGCAGAGAGAGGGGCAGCTGTGAGGCCCAAGTGGGCAATGCCTTACCACGCTCCCTCATGTGATGGATGGAGCACACTCATTTGTAAGACAGTTCACTGCCATAAATCATGGTTTTCATAACAAACCCGCCAATGATCCATCCTTGGAGTCACAAAGTTGTAATAAAAAGTATGAACAAAGCAAACAAACACATCAGCCTTCTGAGCAGAAGATACCCAAGAGAGACTGCTTTGTGCAACATATCATCTAAGCAACCCTACCTGGTAGCCCTAGAAGGATGCTACTGCTTAAATCCATTTGAGCTTCCTTCAGGACTTTTCCCTGAATTGTTCAAGCTGTGAGATCCTGAATTCTTGGGGATCCCAGGCTGGGTTTCCCTCCCTGTCAGCCTCAGGGGCATCTCCCCTTGCCCTTAGCACCTCATGCTGAAATAGAGGCATGAGGTGGGCAGGAAGGGAGTGATACTCTCTGAAAGGCCAAGGGTGAGGACTTTGATGTCCAACACAGAGCCCTGTCTGTTCCACTCAGTAAATTCCTCAGTGTTAGGCAGATTAACCCAGATGCTTGTTGTGGGGCTTCCCTGGGAAGGCCCTTGCCTCCCTTGTGCACATGGTTAGGCTCCAGGCCTACTCTGAGATGCCTTCTTGACTTCTCCAAGGGTGTCCCTCCCCATATCATAGTACCCAACAGAGGTACCCCTGGCAGGTCACCACTGCAGGCCTATGACTCCTAGGCAGACTGAGCAGTCTGAGAGGCACTATTAGTCTACAGTTAGCTGAATGAATAATCATCATGATGACCCTGTGATACATTGTGTGTCTCAGGCCCTGGTCTTCATTGGCAGAAGAAGGAGAAAAAGTGGCTTTGCCTGCCTTTCCTCAGCATGCTGGTGACTTACAAACTCCATAGTCACCTCAGCTAGAGTCATGAGCAGATGACTCACAGGGAGCACTCACAGAGGCTCATCCCTCTGCACATCCACATGGTTGGCCATACTGACATCTCAGGATGGGCAGCCTGCCCTGGCCATACTGGGCTGGAAGGAGATGGCGGGCACGAGGGGCAGGTGCTGGTGCTAGGTGCTAGGCTTAGTGTCACACCACCTCAGGCTTTTCTCAGCTTTGTGTGACCCAGGCCAGTCATTCAAACCACTTGCCTAAGTTTCCTCATTGGTAACAAGGAACTGAAGCTGGTAATGGGGACAGATGAAGTGAAGGTGTCCCTGTGCTGTGAAAGTGTCACAGGTGTGCCTACCTCATATCCTTACCTGGGACACTACAGTCATGTTCCCACCCTAGCTTTTCTTTTCCAACACAGCTGCCTCCAGAGTGGCTCCAAACTGCTGAGCATAGGCTATAGTGGGAAGAGCTGTGGGATGGCTGCGGGACATGGACTGTGAAAATGGCCTAGACCTGTCAAACAGGCTGTTTTTGCAATGTCCAAACTGACAAAGTCTGACTTAGACCAGCCACAGTGGAGTCTCCTCTCTCGCCTATTGCTCTGTAAACTGGAGGGGTGCTCAGGTTCAAGCGACCTCTGACCTCTGACACAGGCTCTGGTCCCAGGATGAGTGGTGTCAGCTCTGAAGTCTTTCTCACAGTCTTCCTCTGTGTTCTTTCTTGTCCACTGCTGAGGAAGTGGAGGCCTGAGGGGTGATGACTGGCTGAAAGGTGCAAAGCCAACCCTCTCCTCCTTCCCAGGCCCTGCTCAGAGCTTCTACTCCTCTGGTACAGAGGAGGTCCACAACTCACAGAAGGCCTGGCAGGTGAGCAGTAGCCTTGTTGAGGCCAGTGTGGTCAGCCATGACAAGATGACTCCAGCCAGAAACCCTGCATTTCTTGAAGGTTGGGGTGATACTGGTCTGAGGATAGGGAGCAGACTGGAAGGGGACAGAGGGCTTCATAGGCCTGGGCCACCCTGCAGTCTATTCTGTCACCCTGTGACCCTTGCTGTCATGAGTCTGGCTGGCTTTGGGCTGAGTAGTCACTGAGAGGGTATCCTTATGGCCTCTCCTCCCCCCGACAGAGATCCTGGCCCTTCTATTTGGCTGGTCATCAGCTCCACTTTGACCTCTACAGGGCCCCTCTCTGCCCTGGCTATTGGCAGATCCTTGCGCTGGCAACCAGAAGCCCCGGAAATGTTTTTTTTTTTTTTTTTTTTAACAGTGATGTCCATTTGCTGACCGTGGCTGAGACAGTCACAAATTATAGATGAGGCAGGGCAAGTTGTACGGCTTAGGCACTATGCTCATCATTCTGGGGCCTGTGCCCACATGTGGTGGATTTGCATAGCCTCCAGGAGACACTGCAGATGAAGATCTGAACTAGAGTTCTGGTGCTGCCCCTCAGGAGGCCACTGAGGACCAGGGGACAATCAACAACAACTGCCATCTCCTGAGCTCTCACCACCTCGGGGCTGGGTGCTGTCCACGTGGTCTCCTTTGCATCTTTCGGGAGGAGGGGTACTCTGGGAAACAACTCCGTATTTTACTGCTGGGCTCTGACAGAAGTCTGGGTGGTGCTGTGGGTTGGGGGTGACTGCAGGCTCTCAACACCCAGTTATTCTGGAAGCCACGGCAGCTTCTGGTTCTCAACACTTACAGATGACTGGCTCTTAAAGACTGTCCTAGTTTGGTTTCTTTATTGCTGTGATAAACACCATGACCAAAAGAACTTTGGGGAGGAAAGGGTTTATTTCAGTTTATAAGTTACTAAGGGAAGCAGAGGCAGGAACTCAAGGAAGGAACCTGGAGGCAGGAAGTGAAGCAGGCACTATGAAGCTTGTTGCTGGCTTGCTTCCCTGACTTGCTCAACTACCTTTCTTATACAGCTCAGCCTGCCCAGGGATGGCACTGCCTACAGCGAGCTGGGCCCTCCTACATCACCCAGAAACCAAGAAAATGCCTCATCAACATGCCATAGGCCAATCTGATGGAGATGAAATTTCTCAGTTGAGCTTCCCTCCTACCAGGTGTCTCCAGTTCACGTAAGTTGACAGAAAACTAACCACTACACAGGCTATCACTGATCCTGTTCCTTCCCTGTCTACTCGGTGAAGTCAGGGGCAGAACTAAGGAAGACACTCATTTCCTAGTGTGTCATCATGGATACACTAGGATCATGGACATGGCACGCTGGATATGAGGAATCAGACTCAGAGAGGCTGACTAACCAGTCCCAGTTACACAAACCCATGCTCTTACCAATGCCTCCGATTTGTTTCCTCCTTGTGCCATCCCAAAGATTCTACCAAGTGCCCACTCTGGGATACACAAAGTACGGGCAAACACATACAAGACATGGTCTGTGCTGGAGTAGACTGCACTGCATGGAGCTGGGAGCTGAAGTTTCAGGAGACGATGCAAGAATGAGTGTAGCAAATCTTGAGATGGAAAAGGTAGATGAGCCTCCAAGACTGCCCAAGGCTGTGATTTCCAGGAGGAATGTGCCGGCCACCATGCCAGGAACAATGCTGTTTCCGCCACCTGGGCTTTTCTAGTGCTAAGTAACTTCCTTCTGCTCCCACTGTTTCCCCATGCCAGCTAGGCTACTTGGGAACTCCCCAGGACCAGCCACAGGCCGCCCTTGGTCAGGGCTCCCCAGGGCTCCAGTCCTGAATTGATCTGGCCTCCTGTGTTTGCCATTTGCCTAAAACACATTTGCTGAGGATGGAAGTTAGCAGAGCTGTGATGTGCTGCCTATGAGGAGCCAGAGCCATTATAGGTTCCTCTAGTCCATCTGTTCACCCCAAAGTCTGATGTCAGTTTTCCTTTCTGATAGATATTTACCAATCTGAGCACACAGTTCAATTCATCTCTTAAATGTACCAGTTTCTCTTTCTCTTTCTCATTGTTCTCTCCTCTCTTTGTTAATTTTTTTTTCATTTAAAAATTATGTGTTTATGTGTGTGTGTGTGTGTGAGTATGGGTACACAATGAGTGCAATGCCCTCAGAGGCCAGAAGAGGGCATCAGATCCCCTGGAACTAGAGTTATAGGCAGTTGTAAACCTCCAGACATGGGTGCTGGAAACTGAACTTGGGTCCTCTGCAAGAGTAGTAAGCACTTTTGACCACTGAGCTATCTCTCAAGCTTCCTGTTAAAATATATATTTTTTTAATTAAAATCCTGAAGCTGGAGAGATGGCTCAGCAGTTACAAGTACTAGCTCCTCTTCTAAAGAACTTCGGTGTGGTTCCCAGCACCCACATGGCGTGTTACAACCATCCATAACTCTGGTTCCAAGGGATCTGATGCCCTCTTCTGGCCTCCATGTGTACTTACGGTGCTGACTAGTCATTGAGCCCACTGTCCCCAGATCTTGGGATTCTCAGCCCTAGAACTGAGCAAGGGACACTCAGCTACCCCATGTCTACATCTTATTCTTGCAGACCTTGGGGCTGGAGTCCTGATATGGCTCTAGTCCTGCCCTGCATGTCCTTTCCAGACACCCAGGATAGGAGGAAGTCAGAAGACTCCAGGGAGATTCCAGGTGCCACCAGGGAATCTGACTCAGTTGCTCTCTTTAGCTGGAGTCACCACAAGGTCAGTTTGAGGTTGGGAAAGAGAGTTGGATCTTTTTACCTTTCATTTTAGGTCATGAACCTTTCTGAAAGGCCGGAGATGTAGCTTAGTTAGTCGAGTGCTTGCCTAGCATGCTGGAAGTCCTGGGCTCTTTCCCTAGCACTGTGCAAACTGGGTGTGGATGCACATCTGTAATCCCAGCACTTAGGGGGTGGAAGCAAGAGGAACAGAAGTTCAAGGTCATCATCCTAGTCTATATAGCCAGGCTCTGCTACATGAGATCCTGTCTCAAAAAGAGAAAACCTTGCAAAAGTTTCTGTATCTCCCCGAGAAACATACATGTCCTTCCTTGACCTACATGCACAAGCCATATGTCCACACACGTGCCACACCTGCACACATACAGTTTGCATACAACCCACACAATACTATAATAACCCACAAAACTGTATGTACACACATAGAACAGGTGCACAGAAGTGTCAACAGCACATATGCACACACCATATGCACATACAGCAAACATATGTGTACACATAGTACTTGTGCACATGTAACACACTACAAAGGGTACCACACACCACACATGTACAAACAATATACATGAGTGTACTCACATACCGCATGAATGCATACACTTACAGTACACTCACAAGCACACAGCTCTTGCACACCATATTGCATGTGATTTTGGCCCATCTGGGTCTGGTCTAGTTGGGGTCTGCACAGTTCTGTTTGGAAGGAACAGCCTGTGATCTGATGTCCTGGTGTGTTCAGCTTCTGCTCTGCACTGACCTCAAGTTTGTGTGAACTGGGCCTGGGAGAGGAAGAGAAAGGGGTGAGCAGAGAACAAAGAGAGGTAGGGAGGAGAGTAAAGAAAGGAAAGGGAGCAGGAAGAGAGACTTCTGAGAGATGGCGGATGCAGAGAGGGGAGAGGAGAGTGAAAACAAATATAAGCAGGCTCTGGAGGAGACTTGGCAGTGAGGGTTAGGAGAGCGGTGGGCAGCCAGGCCTTAGCTCTCCTATGGAGGCTGACTTTGTGCCAGCCCATCCTGTACCCAGGACTTGGTCTTCTCCCTAAGCTTTGGGCAGAGCGGATGCCTCATTGCCCCTTCCAGCTGGCAGGATGCAGGGTGCACTTAACTGAGGCTGGCAAAGCAACAGAGCACAGCCTACTCTCAGCCAAGAGCGCAGGCTGCCTTCCGGGCTTGGCTACAGAGATGGGCCCATTAACCGTGATACATCCCTGGGGGCCAAGGCGAGGATAGGAAGGTGGGCTTGCCGTGTGAGGGAAGGGTGGGTTTGCTGTGTAGTCAGACCTGCATCCCAGAACCTTTTTTTCTTCTCTTTTATTGAGAGGGTCTTATACTGTAGCCTAGGCTGGCCTTGATCTTACAGCAATCCTCCTGTATCGGTCTCCTTAGTGCTGGGATTACAGGTGTGTTTCACCACAAAGGGCTTGTAAAGCCTCCTTTTATGCATACATATATGTACATGTATTTTTAATTAGCATACAAGTAGCCGGTTTTCTTATGGCTTTATACACATCCTTAGTTTTAGCTGATCACCCCCACCCTGTCTGCTCCTTCCTCTCCCCCATCTTGCTGTCCCTTCCCCACTTACACCCTTCAGTCCCTGTATTCTCCTACTTTCAGACCACATGTGTTCTATTATTTTCTCATCCCCCTTTTCTCCTCTCTCATGGGCCCCTTTCTAGTTTTCTGGCCTCTACCCAATACTCACTCCCACATAAATATACATAAATAAAAATTATAAGCTGGAATCCGCATGAGAGAGAACATGGCTATTTGTCTTTCTGAGCTTGAGTTGCCTCACTTAATATAATATTTTCCAGTTCCATCTATTTGCCTATAAATTTCATTTTTCTTTATGGCTGAATAAAATTGCATTTTGTATATGGACCCCATTTTCATCATCCATTCATCAGTTGATGGGCATCTAGGCTGATTCTATCTCCTAGATGTTGTGAGCAAAGCAGCGATGAACATGAGTGTGCAAATACGGCAGAATCCTTTGGGTGTAGGCCCAGGAGTGGTACAGATGGATCATCATACATTACAAACAGATCCTTCTTAAAACCTCTAGCTCTCCAGCCAGGGCTCCTGGGTGCAGGAGCTGACCCATGTGGCAGGGATGTTCCACCAGGGGGCACTCACAGGTTTTCTTTGTCTCTCAGTAAAGTTGGCCCTGTTTATACTGTAGAGAAATACAGGGACCTATAGCTCCCCTGCTACTCATGTCACGCCCCATTGCACTCTCTCTCTCTGGGAGGTGGAGCAACGGCTATGGCAAGAATGAACCACACCGGATGTCAAAATCCGGAGGGGGCCTGGGCCAGATGTCTACTTCCAGTACTTCCGGCGAGACTGCAGGAAAGACAGAGTCCTTGCAAGGAGGTCCTTCAGCTGACCGGCCCTGTCACTGAATGGGGTTGGCCCTGTCACAGAACCGGGCCCTACCTACATATAAGGAGTACGTGTAAGTTGAAGCACCATATGTATACATCCTTAAGTAGGGACTCAGCAGCAGCAGCAGGACTGGGTTCAGTCTTGGAGTTCTAGCCCTGGGTCCACAAATCCTCTTTCAGGAGAGATCCATCTAGCAAGGCTAAGACAGTGAGCAATACACCACAGCCCAGGGGTCCAGAGAAGGGGTTCTGATTGGCTTTAGCCTCCAGAGAGTTAGTTGGCCTGTGCTTGACAGGCAAAGATACAGCTCAGACTAGATGCAAACAGAGCAGGGTGTACACTCACACCCAAGCTTAGCTCCTGCCCCACACATGTTCAGGGGTTGGGTGGCCTCTCACAGCCCAGTCACAAGAGTGGAGACAGTCACTCCTGGCCCTGACACATCTCCAGCACCAAGGTAACAGCAAATGGTCCATATTAACTGTCAACTTGACAGGATCTAGAATCACCTAGGAGACAAACCTCTGGGCATGTCTGTGAGTGTTTTCTAGATTAAGTTAATTGAGATAGGAAGACCCACCCTAAATACAAACAGCACCATCTCATGGGCTGGAGTCCTGGACTGAATAAAAAGGAGAAAGTGAACTGAGCACCAGCGTTCACCTCTTTCAGCTTCCTGACTGTGGAAGCAATGGAACTGGCTGCCTCACACTCCTGCCACCCTGCCTTCCCCTCCACAATGGACTGGAATCTCAAAATGTGAGCCAAAATCAAGCCTTCCTCCCTTAAGTTGCCTTTGTCAGGTATTTTTTCATAGCACCAAGACAAGTAACAAGTACAAAGTACTATTTATTTCATAAAGAAGAGGCTTAGGAGGTTGTACCTTCTCTACTCAAGAAGTAGAGAGCTGCAGGTGATGGTCCACCTAACATCAAGCTTGGCTCTGATACTGAGGGTTATAGATCAGGGCAGGAAGGAAACCAGGAAGCAAAGCATCAAAGCCAATGCTAACGTCGTCCATAGACCATGCCCTGAGAAGCTCAGCTGTTTTGATTTGGAGACTAAGGCCACCCTGTGAACTGTGGGCAGAGGTCCAACGGACAAGGGGCTGGGGCTTGTAAAGGCCACCTGAGTCCCAGGATGGTCTACTTGGCTCAGGCCCCAAGGGGATTCCTGTGTGGACACAGCCAAGCATTCAGTGGTCAAGGGTGCTAGTTTGACTATTCCCCCCCAACCCTGAAAAAAAAACCCAAAAAACTAAAGTCTGGCAGTGGGGAGGCAGAGGAGCTTCAAGAAACCAATTCTCAGCGACACAATGGGAAAGCCCAGGGCAGCATAGGGCCACCACATAAGACCTGAGGCTGATATATTGAGGTGGGCAAGGAGTTAAGAACTGGAGAGAGGAGACAGACCATCTAAGAGGCAGTTAATATTTGAACAAGCAATCCTCAATCTGTTGTCACTGCTGAGCTTAAAACAGACTAGGGTCACTTGGGTCTCTTAACCCATCACAGAGCTAACAGGGTAAACCAATGAGACTACAGTAAGTGACTCCTTCCTGGCTCGAAGTCAGAAGGCAAGATTGTGATAATCAATCCTGTTAGCTATCATTCTGTCTCTATCATCCTATCTCAAATACCCATCTTGAGTTTGGAGCTACACAGAACAGACTTTAACAGATCCAAAGTTAAACCAACAGTAACAGAATGTAGTTAATCATTGTTTTCCTCAGTTGGCCCAGGGAGGTGGAGCTCAGTTTTCAAGTCCAAGGCTCACATGCCAACCTGGGCAGTTTTCACACCCACTTCAATAAAACATCAATGGACAAAGATTTGGGGAACTTGGATCTTTGTTCTCTTCTGTGTACTCACTTTGCCCCTCCAAGCTCTGTCTTTCTACTTCTGCCAAATTCAGAGCTCTCAACCTTTTCTCTAGCCTTTGCCTCATGCCTTGGCAAGCTGCTCTGGGGGAAGCATCCCTAACCTTAGGTCTCACCCAAGGGTAAAATGATATTCTAGTTCTCAATTAACAGATCTCCTCTGCCACAGCTTCCTGTAGGGCTGTGGGTAAGTCACTGAGCACCCCAACTTTCAAGTCAATGGACAACAGTGAGTGGGTTAGAGATTGAACCCAGGACCTTGTTTGTCTCTGCCACTGAGCTATGTCCTGAGGACCCACTGATCTTAATGACTGGGAGCCCCATTGGGTGGGAAGGACTTCTTGATTTCTGAGTGCAAGCCAGGCCAGGCTTGGGAGTCAGCAGCCCCCACCTCCCACCCACAGCAGCCATGGGTAAAGTGGAAGATAGGCTACTCACAAACAGCAGGAGACACTTGTTCTCACGGACGGCCCCACAGCAGCCCAGGAAGCCAAGCAGAAACAGCAGGCCACCCATGGCCAGGAGGATGTAAGCGCCTGTGACCAGCAGAGGGTTGGTAGCCACGATCTCCCGGAAGCCGGTGGGGTCCACCAGGACCCAGATGCCGATGCCCAGCAAGCATGATCCTCCCAGCTATTCCCAGACAGGTGTGGAAAAGGGAGGAGAGGTAGACAGGCAGGGAGGTGAGGTGTTTCTTCCACACCCTCCCCTGAACCGGGCCTGCAGGACTGGGCAGGATCTCCACTCGAAGTCCAAGCCCATGTTGCCATAGTGCACTGGTCACTTTGGGACTCTAACGAGCTCCCTGGCCTTCAGTGCATTTCATACACTCAATATAATTTCTGACTCGTGTGCCACCTCAGGTCAACCTTGGTGTCACTCCCCAGGAGTCATCCTTCTTGTTTTTTGAGACAGGGTTTCTCACTGGCCTGGAGCTCACTGACTGGGTTGGACTGGCCGGTAAGCCCCAGGGATCTGCCTGTGTCTGTCTTCCTAGCACAGGGATTCTAAGGACATGCCACTGCAACTTGGCTTTTTATGTGGGTTCTGGGGATTGAACTTGGGTCTTGAGTCACCTTCCCAGCCCCTCTAGCCTGCCCTTTGCCAGAGGCTGACCCATCTCAGGGTCTGCCTGAAATGTTTACTGTGATGGGGTGGGAGCTGAGTCCCAGAAGTGGGATAGACAAGGCCAGGCCTCCCAGAAAGACTGCTTGGGTAGATGTACCTGCCTCTAGGGCATTGGTCTCATATGACCATTTCAGAGTGAGGACAGTCGGCCTAATTACCTGCAGAGGCCAGGAGACCCAAGGGAGACCCAGGGAGACCCAGGGAGACCCAAGAAGCCCAGAGAGGACCCAAGGAAGACCCAGGGGAGATCAAGGTGAGACCCGGGGGCACTTACAAATATGAAGAAGTTGAAAACAAACATCAAGTACTTCATGCAGCTCAGACAGTCGCCCTCCATGCTGTTCCACCTACAAAACACAAAGCTACCTCAGTCCTGCTCCCAGATGGGGCCACCCAGATGGGGCCAAGCACCTGTCCCACTCAGGAGACCTATTATGATTCCCCCCTGTTGCTCCCTGTTGGGTCAGCACCAAGCAAGGTGGGCCCAAGGAGCAAGTGGGCTGGTGTCCTCCAGGGGACTGAATCCAAGCTCTGCCAGGTGTAGCTGATGGGGAAATTCCTGAACTGCCTTCAACTGAACTTCCTTCTCTGTAGAAGTTAGATAAAAATAATGCCTTCCTTATCGTGCACAGAAAATACTGAGCACAGGCTTTGCATACGGTAGTGGAATAATCTTAACATTTAAAAACAGTTGCATTCTCCAGTTCTCACCGTGTGCCAGGGAACATGCACAGTCTCACTCAATCCTCACAAAGCTCGGAGCCACAGATAATGCCACTGCATTCTTCAGGTGGGGGAATTGTGGCTCAGAGAAGGGGACCACTTCTCTGAGGTCACAAAGCACAGACAAAGTGAGACAGCTGGAATTTTAATCCGAGTCAGTCAATCTGGAGCCCAGCTCTAGTCAGCCTCCTGCTCTGAGGTGTGCACTTGGCCTCACATGTCTTGTGTTACTACATGTCCCGTGTTACTACATGTTCCACTCTCCAGGGGACATAGCCTCCGGAGCCAGACACATGACCTCAGTCAATTAGCCAGACAAGAATGATTGACACATGGGCCTACCAATCTTTGCTTGGATTGGGCTGTCAGTCCTACCCACTCTCTCAGCCTTCTAGATGTTGGATCATCACTTCACAGTCCTCCAGCTCACCCCTGAATTGAGGGATAGGGAACTCCCTCAGAGGGTGGACTGTAAGGCTCAAATATTTTGCAGGTTCTGAAAAAGATGTGAAGTTGGGGATGGAGCTAAGTGATAGAGTGCTGGTCTAGCATTCTAGAGGCTCTGGGTTCCATCATCAGCACAATGGATACCAAATGTACAACACAGTTTGTACCACAAACATCTCACACAAATACCATATGTATCCAACACAATACATACCACACACACCACAAAAATACCACACATACACCACACACGAATGCTATATGTAAACAGCACATTACATATAATACATACTACATACAAATGCAATATATATACTGTATACAAATACCACACATACACCACATATAATACCACATATACACCACATACCACACACAAATACCACATATACACTACATAATACATACCACATATACATCCACAAATACATATACACACCACACATCAATCCCACATGTATACTACATATAACACATATACACCACATATATTGTATACATGTACCACACACCATATACCACATATATACCACACACATACCACATGTAAATACCACATATACACCACACACATACACAACAAAACCATACCAGACAGGCCACATATATAAATACCACATATATACTACACACATACATACCACATACACACACATATCCTGTCCACACCACATACGTACTATACGCCATACACACAGCATATTCCACACACTGTACACATTCTACATATACAACATATACATATGCACACACTACATATACCACACACAGAAATACCCACACATTGCATACAAACACACTACACATACACAACATACACACACTGCATATAGCACATACTACTTACACACCACACACATTCAAAAGGTACCAGGGAAAGAGACTGCAGTAGAAGGGCCCACTCCATGAGCCCACAGGACTGAAAGAGCAGAAGTGTGGGAGACTGAGAGGCCAGACCTGCCCTGCTACCCTCTTCCCTCAGAGCCTTGGTGTTTAGTCACACAATCTCCTTGAGCCTTTGCTTTAGAGTCTAGACCCAAAATGTCCCAGAAATGCTGGGCTTCCCAGGACTTGCAGAGACTGAGAATTAGAAGGCTGAGCCCATGCAAGCTTCCTTCCTCCATACCTGGCTGGCAGCTCTGGCCTGGCCTGTCCTCCCTCCTGCCTACCCACCCCCTTAACAGCAGGCACCTTGCTGCAGTGACCAGGTCAGAAGAAGGGGGCTGAAGGGTGGGGACTTCCCTGGGAGTGTAGTCAGTGGCTCTCTAACTGGGTTCCCTGAGGCCAGCAGGCCCCTAAAATCATCTTCAGTGTTTCCCCTCACAGCTCAGAATTCAGCTCCTCTCTGGCAGGCTCAGGGCAGCCATCTTTGGCTGGGAGCAGAGCAGCCAAGGGGGAGGAGGAGATCCTGTTTCTCAGATTGCTCCAGAGCTCTGGCTCTGGTCTGTGTGACTTTGCAGAAGAGAGAGTGAAGAGAAAGGGTGGCTTGGTAAAGGCAGTGGCCATTAGCAAGATAAAGTCCTTCAATCCTGGCCCAGAGAGAGAAAAGCAGGGCCAATATCCCCAGCCAACCTGACCCAGTGTGAACTCAACTCACAGTGGGAGTCTGCAGTGCAGAGCAGGCCTTGAGCTGCCTCCTCGGAGCCCTTCCACACACATGTCAATCCAAAGAGTTAGGACTGACAACAGGACAGTTCACTGGACAAAGTGAAGCTGCCTGACTTGTCACAGTGTTGGGATCATCCGAGATGTGTGGTTCTAGGGATAATCTGTGCCTGGTTCTTGGGTTCAGGGGAACAGGACTGGGTCATAGGATCAGGTGTCCATCCCAGAGACCCCTCACCCAGGTGTTAGAAGGTTCTGTGCTTACAGACGTGGGTCTTGCAGCAGGGCCTGCAAGTCTTGTGGGTTCAGTGGAGTGGAGACCGTGGGGGCTTTCTGTACTACACTCTCTTTACCAAGTGCCTTTTGAACATGTGTGTGTGTGTGTGTGTGTGTGTGTGTGTGTGTGTGTGACTGTTTCAAATAGAATAAAACCTTGGGGCACTTGTACTGACATTATGCTTATCTAAGTGCTGGCTTAGAATCAGCTCAGGACACCTCATGTCATCAACACCATCAGTGAAAGCCATTGTCTTCATAAGGGGTCAGGAAGAAGGTCAACAAACATCCGGGGAAAGGGGCTTGACCAAGCCACAAAGCCAGTCAGTGGATTAAACTTTCCTAGGGCAGCCTAGCACCCTGTGGACTGCATGGTTACTTGGGAGCACCCATCAGCCTCAGAGAGACTATGCTTCTCTCAGAGTCGTGCCTAGTGTGTTGTTCACTGACATACTCCTAGTGTCAGAGCAAGCCAGAACCTTCATGAGGGAGCAAATGCATGAATGTATGATAGAAAAGACAAAAGAGAGTGAATGGTGGAGTTAGCAACAGAGAAACAAAGCGAGGAGTCTGAATGAGACAGATGAGGACAGCCAGATGTCAAGGAGGGGCACAGAAAGGGACATACTGACAGGACAGAGTCAGAGGGGAGGGGGTCAGTGTTGGGGGCAGAGGCCTCACCTGGGCAGCTCTCCGGAGCCAGCAGGCCTGAGTCTCCTGGTTAAACAGGCTCCTGTGTGTCTCTCACCAGTATGGCCTGCCCTGGAGGAGAAAGCATCTCATTACTACAGGAAATCAGGCACTGTGGCATAATGGGTTTAGGGCTCTTGAGGTCCACACAGGCAGAAGCTCCTTAACGGGACCGTGGCACTAAAGAAAAGCTGTCAGCACTTGGGGCCTTGCCAGCTGAGGAGGGTTGCACTGGCTGCCACCTGCCTACACAGCAGGGCCTGGTGCTCTGACAGCTACACGGGAGCCAGGCCTTTAGGAGACTTGCAATTTCCACCATGGGCTTCATTGATGCTGACCTGGATTGACGTTGGAGTGGGAGGAGGTGGCAGGCTTGGGGGGTCATTCATCTGATGTCACCTGGCCATTCACAATGACACCTCTGCAGAGAGAATACCAGCAGGGACCTGCCACCAATGTTTTTCCCAGAAACTCAGGCTCCCAGCAGGGAGAAGTTTGATGTGGGAGCCTTCCTTAGCTCTGCATGAGGACTTGCCACAAGGTTCCATGAGAGAGCCAGCTCCCAGCAGTGGAAAGAGGCTGGGTTTAGTCAGATGAGTCCACATGGAAGCTTGTGTTTGATCACATCTGTGGGAGTTCCACGGCCAGACTTGCTCACATGATATGTTAGGGGAGCTGGATTGAGAGTTTCTCCTATAAGAACTGTAAGATTTTCAGGTCTTAAGACCTCAGATTGCTCTCCCAAGTGAAAGTCCACCTTGGGTCAATGAGGTAACCTGGGTGACAGATTCTACTCCCTCCTACCTATCTCCTTCTCTTTCCCTCCACCCATTCATCTATCCATCTACTCATCCATCCATCCATTCCATCTATCTACCTATCTACTTATCCATCCATCCATCCATCCACGTCTGTCCACACATCCACCTATCCACTCCATCCATCCATCTATCTATCCATCCATCCATCCATCCATCCATCCATCCATCCATCCATCCATCCAACCTATCCACTCATCCATCTATCCACTGATCCATCTACCCACAACATCCACACTTCTATCCACCACTTACATTTCTACCTATCCATTCATACATAGACCCATCCATCTATCTACTCATCCATCCATCCACTCCCCTGTCCATCTTGTCTGGCCTGTCTGGTGATGATTCCCCAGAAATAGGTGCCTGAAGGGTCCATGTATTCTGCAAGGCTCAGCAGGAGGGGGGATACCCCTGGAAGAGCAGAGGAGAGGGCAAGCCCAAGAGCTTTGGTCTGGAATTCCAACCAGAGACAGTTCACTGAGCAAGATGAAGTCACCTGACTTGTCACAGTGCTGAGGTCATTCCAAAAGGTGTGGTTCTGGGGCTAACCCGTGCTTGGCCCTGGGGCTCAGGGGAGCAGGTTTGTACCGTGGTTCCCCAAGCCCTCCTCTTCTCTTGTCCCATTTCATCATCACACTTGCCCAGTATCCCAGGTCTTTGTCCCAAGTGTGTCATGTATTATTTTCCTCTAAATATTGATGCTGGGATAGGAAATGTGGGTGACACAGGTGGTAACCCAGTGGCCAAGAGGACCAGCTGCCTATGTGGGTGGTCAGTCATTTGCTTCCTTTTCAGGCTCACCACTGCATGCTGCTTACTGGCACTCAAGAGCTCCCCCTGTTTGGAGCCCACCTCTCCTGTCCATCCCCCAACCCCTTTTCTCAGAGCCCATGTCCCACAGCCCAGTTACTGGGTGCTTAGAAAATACTCCACTCACTCCATCGTACCGCCTTAGAGCCCGGGATGATGCCGCAGGCTTCCTCGAGACCTTGGGAAAGCCGTTGCTCTGCTCAAGATGCCATGTTCCCATGTGAAGATAGGTTTTGAAACCAAACGTCGCTGACAGACTCTGTGGTTTTGAAACCAAACATCCCTCCATGCCCTCACACATCAGAATAAGTGGATGTCTGACCCAAATCACTGGTTATGAGTGAAGCAGAGTGTAGGGAGGACCATCAGGGAGGATCATGGATGTAGGGTGTACATAGCATGGGTTCCAGGGTGTTTTCCTTAAGTGGTCCCACATTCAGATGAATTGTTTCAGTTTTGTGCCAGTTAAGCCCAATGCTAACTATGGGACAGGATGGAGCACTTACCAAGCACTAGGTTGCTCTGCCTTACCCTAGGAGGTGGGCCTCAGTATCCCCTTTTACAGATGTGGAAACTGAGGCTCCAAGATGGTAACTAAGTTGCCTGAGTTTGGACACCTGTTTAATAAGATACACCTGACCCAGCTGCAGGTTATGGAACTGGAAATCAGAACCCCTGACAAGATGGCATCCATGGGGCATGGTGGCAGAGAGACCACCCAACAGAGGATGCGCCATGTATGTCTCCATCCCCAGGATCTCTGACCTGAGCCGAGTAGTCATGTACAAAGCCTGGGAAGCTGCTCAGATCCTCCCCCAAATCAGCTGGAGGCTCCAGGGGCAGGACCTGGCCCTGCCAGCCTCTGACAGATGGGAGCCCTGAGGCCCAGAGAGGGCAGGGATGGGGCCGAGGTCACTCAGTGCCACAGGGCTCTCCTCAGCAGGCTCCCGTCTGGACCAGACAGCTTTATTAATCTTGCCCCTCCCATGGCCGCAGATGGCAGCCCGGCCCATCTGCAGGGAGTGGGGGCTGGGAAGGGAGCTCTTATTAAGAAGAACTCCATTCATAAATCACTCTTTTCACCCTCACCGCACTGCCATGGATATGGTTTCTGGAGTAGGGGGAGCATGACCTGAGGAAACCCATGCAGGCCCAGCAATATTTTTGCATGCACCTCTCGGCCAGGAGAGGGCTCTGTGGGCCAGGGCAGAGCCATTGGAGGGTCCCCATGCAACTTGTGTTTGGACTCCACTCCAAAAGCTGGGGTCGGGGGTGGGGGGCTGCATCTCTAGTTTCTTCTCTCTGGAGGAGCCCACACCCCCTAGATCTGTGATAAGAAAATGCTCAGCTCCAGTCCCCACTGTTACTGCCTGGATGAAAGGGGTTGATGAGGTACAAACACACATGAAGCACATTCCTTCTTTTGTCCTCTCCTGGCACCAGCTAGAACCAGCTTGGGGTTTGGTCCAAAGCACAAGCCAGTGGCTCCCCTCTCCCCATTCCCCAACTCACTCAGATCTAGTGAAGATCAACAATCAGAGAGGAGGAGCGTTAACAGCCACATCTACAGAGAACCCTGGGCATACCAGGCAGGATGTAGGGAGCCTGGAGTTGGTGATGGTGGTGGTGGGGGAATGGGCTGACATTTATTAAGGAGGAGGATAACACCAAGAACTCTGTTACAGGAATTGCCTTAACAGAGCTCACATATTCCTCATAAAACAATACAAAACAACGACAACAAAAGGCAAAGTGCATGATCCTATTGTCATCCGCAGGCAAGGATGAAGCCATGAAGGCTGCAGGGGGCTAGGATGTTCCAGAACTGGAAAGGAACACTGAGCTGAGTGGGACACTTATACCCACACTGGCATGGAGGGGAAACCTGTGAGAACAGACTGGATTCTGGCCATCTAGGTTCGAGTAGGCGTGGAGGACTTGTTGGCTCCATGACTGTGACGCTAGGCTTCTTCCCAAGACAGACAGGCTGGGCTCATAAACAAGCAATTGAACTGAAATCGTGGGGAGTCTGCCCATGGGACAGGGCGGACACAGCTGAAGGGGGGTGAAAACTAATTAGGCTCCAGCCCAGGGTATCTGGAGGGGTGCTGTACCAGAGTAGATGCTGTTGGGCACACAATTGAATTCAAAAGAACAGGAGAGCCTTCCCTGCCCTGCGTTCACTGAGCCATGCATGTCAAGGGGCCCCCTCTGATACGTGAGTCGATGGAGACTGAGTTTTGTCTCACTCAGGCCCATCGTGGGACACTTCTGCCAGAGAATTCTCAAAGAAGAATTACTTGATGGAGGATGCCTTCGGCTCTCGTTTCACATTGGGTGTGCTGAGGCCCAGAAGGGGATGAGGTCTAACCTGAAGCCACACAGCACAGCCAAACCCACAAGCTCCTGATAGAAAGCCTGCTGCCCTTCCCTCCCACCTGTGTCTTCCTAAGTGGGTGCCTCACTTGCACTGACTCCCAAAAGCATAGTGACATGGTGATCCTCTACTCCAAGAGGAAGCATGCCTGTGTTTCAGATGAGGATGGGGGCTCAATTAGTCCAAAGCACTCAACAGTTGGAAGAAGTACTGAGACAAAGTTCCTCTCCCCAGGCAAAGTCCTCCAAAGGAATCCCTCACTCCATGAATATCCAGCCTGCTGGACCTCCTGTGGTTCCATGGGATGTCAGCTGCAGAACTCCAGGTCCAAGGCCCAGCTCAGTGGGTCATCTCTGTCTCCTGGAGCATCTCAGTCTCCTGGGGCATCCCTGCCTCCTGGACTGTTTCCTCCCCCCATCTCCCCCACTAGCTATCCCTTTCTTCTTTTCATCCCTCAGAGCTTGAAGCTGGAAAGAGAACCTTTGAAAGGCTTAGTAATCCACCCCAAAATACTCACAGGGCTGTTGCTGGGGCAACCTGGCCCACCAAGCTGTCCAGATTGAAATGTTGAATGGGTTCACGGGTATTAAAGGGGCCTGGGAACTGGGAGGGCAGGGGCACAGGTCTGAGTGGGATAGAGAGGCTAGGGGATCTCGGGAATTTTTATCAGAGTGGCCCCCACCTGAGCCTCCAGGAAATGGTGGGAGGGCTCTTGGTCATCCCTGCTATGACTGAGTGCCTGACTGGCTCAAACAGGTGGTATTGGTGAAGCCAGTGAGAGGCATGGAATGCCCAGGCTGAAAGGAAGTTGGGGGATGGGGTGGTCCTGAAAGAATTCCCCACCTGCAAGTGGGAAAAAAAAAAAAAAAAAAAAACCTCCTGCATTTCCCCCAATGCTCACAGTGCAGCAAGCACTGTGCTGAGTTCTCAGTTGTCTCTGAGTCTCATAATCCTACTAAGCAGGTTTATTATCACCCCAGCTGAATGCTCAGAAGCTGATCACAAAGGTGAAGCGACCAGGCTGAGGTCACACAATGGCTGAGCAGCAGACTAGAAGTCAGAGGACAGTGCAGCTTGGAAGTCTGTGCTCCATCTATGCTGCTTGTCTATTAGGAGCCAAGTTGGGAAACCAGTCACCCATGGCAGCTCACAGGGAGTATGCTCACAGACATCTTAGGGTCCAGATCACTGACCCACAGTGACCCCACAGGGTATCCACTGTGGCTCCTTTTGATAGATGGAGAAACTGAGGCCTGAGTGGAACTTGCATTCAGGGCTCAGCAGACAGACACTCGTTATAGACAAATACACACACCTATACATGCACAATGGTCGCACTGCTGGTCACTTTCCCTACTGACCTGACTAGAATGCAATGAAAGCCATATCCAAATCCCTTTGACCATCGTCTCCACCAATATCAGCACTGTCTCTACACAGCCAAATGGATCTTAAAGCCCTTCAAAGAGGACAAAACCCCACAGCCTCATTCCCATGCCTCCTCAAGCTGGGAAGTTCTTCCTGACATCTGACCAAATTCTCTTCTGCTTTACATCAACCACAGTGCAATTCTCTACACCAAACTCTGCCTGACAGCTCCCAAAGCTCTCATTTCATGCTCTTGTTTGATCCTTACAAACAACCAAGAAGGCAGAGGTGATGGAGAGTGGAGATGTTAAGGAGCTGGTCTGAGCTGGCTCAGTGGCTGCTGGGCTTGCTTGATTCAGCCCAGACACTCAGTTTTACTGCCGATATGATATTGTAGTTCCTTCACCATCCGGGTGGCCATCAGTGTTCTGTGTCTTATCACTGACTTTTCTGCAGTGAGTTTCCTATGGTTCACATCTCTTGCCTGAACCACAGGGAATTGTGAGGGTTCCAGGGCTCCGTCTGAAGTTCCCAGAGACAGCAGGCACCTCTGGTGAGAGACAGCAATTCTGTCTTGGGGAGATGAATTTGCGATTCTGGGGCCAGGCCCAGGGGAAGGCAGGGGAGCAGGGCCTTGTTTCCTTTCTTCCTCACAGGGGGGTTGGCAAGATAGCTCAGGGAGTAAAGCTTCCAGTTTTGGGTTTTCAGATCAGGAAGGCTGACTCTGAAACAGTCATCACCTTCTTGGAGTCTGAATCAGTGGGGCTCTCCAGACAGAGGCCCCCACCTGGCTCCTTCCAAGGGCTGGTGCTGGTGGGCTCAAGGACTGAGGAAGGAGACAGGCACTTGAAGGGAAAGGAGAGCAAGGCTGCCAACGGCTCTGCTCTGTTGCTGCTGCACTGTTTGGGCTGTAGCCTCCCAGCTTTTTGAAGAGAGCAGAGAATAAAGTGGACCTGGTTCTGGGCTAGCCCAGCCTCACAAAGAAAGACTGGGCAGGAGTTGTCCTAGGCTGTTGTCTGAGGAACATTGCAGGACTCAGCTTGAGCCAGACAGTTAGACATGAGTGTATCCTCCCTGGTGTGCAGCTGTGGGGACGGGCAGAGCTGCAAACCCAGAGGGCTGGGTTCAAGTCTTACGTTCAGGCTGTGCAGCATCTTCTACCTCTCCGAGCCTGGGCAGTCTCTACTGGGTGATTAAGATGGTACCCATACCTTATGGCTGTCATGAGGGTCCAATGATGCCCTGAAGGGGGATGGAAATGCACTAGGAGACAGAACACACTGAGAAAGCTGTAGTCACACACCACAGCAGGAGCCCTGGCTGCACCTCCTGAGAGCTGGAGAGGCTGAGTTAAGGGTGCCTGGTGGGGAATGTCAAGTTGTGGACAGAACTGCATAGGCAGGTTGAATCCACAAAAGGGTGATCTCTGACTGTGGTGACCCTGGGCTTGATGTTGAGGCCCCGTTGGAACCCAGCAACTTGGGTTCTGGGTTCTGTCCCATGTTAGGTGCAGGAGACCAGGGAGAGGCCACATTCTCTATAGGGACTGACTGTGAGGACATCTACATGGGCAGCCTTGGCCAGAATGGCCAACACAGGCCCTGTTCTCTGCCTTTCTAAAATAGGAAACTGAGGCAGTAATGGGGTAAGTACAGTGAGACAAGGTGACACTTAGGAGTGCTTACTGAGGGCCAGGCACACATCAACCCTGCATCTATTAACATACTTAATTCCTGTGACAACATATGAAATATGTGTGTGTGTGTGTGTGTGTGTGTGTGTGTGTGCACGTGCATGTGTGCTGTGCATCTGAGCTGGGCAGGGAAGGTCGCACACTTGCTAACATACTTGTATATATCCCCTGCGAAGCCCTGTCAGGGTGCTGATGGAGGGCTCCAAGAGAGAACCAGAGTCCAATCAAGCAAGCTGGGGCCTTTCCCATGGTTCTTACGGGTGTAAGGATAAAAGGCATCAGATCCTTGGGGATCTGAGTTCATGTTTAGACTTCAAGGCCATCCAGCTAGCTCTGTGGCTTGGCCGGGCTCTACTCACTTGGCCTTGGTTCTCAGCTGGCAGGTTCTGCCTCCACCCCTTACCCAGTTCTCATCTCTTGGTCCCTGCTGGCTCTCCTTCTCCCTTCTGAATGACGAGTTTGTACATGCAAGTGCTTTCACGTACACACACACACACACACACACACACACACACACACACACACACACACATACCTCTTCCTGGCCAGGTCAAGGTCTTGGTTTCTTACCAAAGCTTCACTCACATGGGGCCTGGACACTAGTCCCCTTGCCCTGCCCTGGGGCTGTGACCTCCAGAGGGATCTGGTGGCCCTTCATTTAGAGGCTCTGTATGTGGGCCCCACTGTTCAAAGTCACCCACCTAGATGAGGAGCACAGGGCCTGCTGGGATCAGAGGGGCTGGAAGCCTCCTCACTGGGAGAGGAAGAATGTAGGAGGTGTTTCATTTCCCCCTAGCTGCCCAGTAATTAGGGGACAAGAAAATCCCACAAGCTCTGACGTCTGGGTTCCCAGGGACCACAAGGACCCTGCTGTACTTCTGCTGGGGTGGGAGGCAGCTTTCAGAACTGGCTGTCCTGAGTGGGTCTCACCCCCACCTGTGGGTGCTATATGAACTTGGGGGAACCACTTCATGTCTGAGCCCCATAAAGCGACCCTAGAGGCAACAGAGTGTTTGTGCCAAGCAAGGAGGGCTGCAGGCAGCAGAGCCCTGGGGTGCACCTTCCTCCTATGCAATATGGAGGGGTTTACTCCACCTTATCACAGGGGCTCCACAAATTCTCTCTTTCTGCTCTGTCCCCACCAGGAGACCACACATGGAAGAGGGGCTGGAATGAAGCTCAGAGGCTCAGAGAGCCCAAGGCAGGGAGGGGCAGAGGGCTGGGACAGGGCTGGCCAGGACCCTGCTGCCACTGGGTTTATCTCCCCACCACTCAGGCCTGTGGCAGAATCCCTCATGGTAGTCTTCCCTGTGCCCTTCCACACAGCCCTGCTTCTGTCTGATCCTGTGTTCAGTGTGATGTCTGCTACAGAGTAAGAGGTGAAATAAGGAAGGGAGAGAGAGAGAGGAATTTCTGTATCTCTGTGTAGGCCTCTTCCACAGGGCTCTGATCTGGCTCTGGCTAAACACTACTGGGAGACACAGGACCAGCTGCACAATTTGTGAGGCCCCATAAGAAGGAGCAGTCCCAGGTTCAGATGTGCATGTGCATGTAGTCCCAGCACTTGGGTGAATGAAGCAGGAAGATTGTGAGTTCCAGGCCAGCCTGAGCTGTATAGGGAGTATGAGTAGAAGCCAGCCTAGAAATATAGTGAAACTCAGTTGCAAAAGAAAAATAAAAGTAAGTGGGGCTGGAGAGATGGCTCAGTGGTTAAGAGCACTGGCTGCTCTTGCAGGGGACCTGAGTTGGATTCACAAGCAGCTAACAACTGTCCATAACTCCAGCTCCAGGGAATCCTATGCCCTCTCTAGCCTCCATGGACACTACACATGTGGGTGCAGTTACATACATGGGGGCTAAAAACATTTATACACATAAAAATAAAGTATAACAACAAAAAAGAAAACTTTTTATAATATGTATTTCAAGAAGCAAATGCATTATAGCCAGTGTGGGGTGCTGTGTCACTGGCTGGCCCTGGGAAGGTATCATCACCATCTCCCTCACACTACGGAGAGATTGGAGGGCGAGAAAGGTTGGCAGGCTTTTCTGACATCACACAATGTGGAAGTGGCTGAGCTGTGGACTCATGACACTGACTTTCACAAACTCTCCCCTCTCAGAGCCTGCAATACCCACAAAAAGATACAAGTCACTCCCAAATTTCTGCAAATCTAAGGACCCTGCCCAGAGGTGAGATTGGGAGGACATAGTTGCCTCTAAATCCCCTCTTATCTCACACGTTCCTCTAAATACGTTTGCATTTTTCTTTAAATCCATCTACAGTTGTTGGATGTAAAAGTCAGGTGTGTAAAAGCCAGATGTGGAAGGCGCCTTGGTGTTGTGGGATACCAATGACTAATCCTGAGGCCCTGGGGAGGAGCCTGGGGGACAAGTCCTCCTACAAATCAGCCCAGATGCACAGCCCTCTCAACAGCTAGCCCTCCTCATATAGACCAAGTTCATACCTAGTTCCTTTCTCCCTCCTTCAGGATGGCCACAGATCCAGAGGGCTGGGAGCTTTCAGGGAGAAAGGCTAGACACCCTGCCTCATCACCCTGCCTCCTCCTGTAGCTGTGGGAAGACCAGAAGCGTGTTGTACTGCTGTGTGTATGTGTGTGTGTGTGTGTGTGTGTGTGTGTGTGTGCACATGCAAGCAGGCATCCAGGGAACATGGTAGCCAGTGGGCATGTGCATCTGTGTATCTGTTCCCAGGTGCAGGGCAGAAGGAGCTGGCACAGTGGCACAGGGGAGGAGCATCCTACCTGTGATAGTCAAGGTAGTTGCCCAGGTCCACTTGCACACACCACACAAAGCTGCCTACTCTCCCAGTCCCTAGTAATACTAATTAGGAGAGCTGGGAGTTCCTGTCACTTAATTATAAAGAACAGACTGCACATGGCCACCCAGCCCTTCTTTCTTGTCCCAGATGATAAGGTGACCTCCAGGTGGCCACATGTTCCTCGTACTATTTTATTGCCTCTGACTTTAGGCTCCAGATGCAGGGACTGCCAAGGGGGACAGTGTGACAGAGGTCCTAGGTATCTGGGATGATCTGACTGCCCGACTTAGGTGAGGAAGCAAATGAGGCTCCCACAGGGAAAATGGCTGGCAGTGAGGGTGGGAGAGCAAATGGGTGCATAAACCAAAGGAGAGCCCTACGGCCCCACAGCCTATGGCTTGTGCCTCTGTCCCCATATAACCACCCTGGCAGACAGGAAGATGTTCTAGATACATTGTGTCTCAATCTGTCAAACTACTGAAATGGGACTATCCCCCCAGGAATCTCATGGTGGGAAAAGGAATGGGCACCAGTCAGAGGGGACCCTTGTCTCCTGAAAAGAGATTTCATACAGTTCTAACAACTTGGCATCTTACCAGTGAGACTGAGGTCCAGTGGTGGACACGACCACACCTTGACCAGGACTGCTTAGATGTGCATGTTTCCCTCCCTCCATTTAAACTTGACTTTCACTTCAGGACCCCAAGATGAACTTGGGGGTTCCCTACATCTCTCTGTCCTTCTTCCCAATGTAGTCACACTGAATATATCTCTTTTTTCTGTTTCTACTGTTAATTTGGCTCTTTTAATTGGCTTATTGAGAAAAGGTGGCTGAACCTGGTTTGAGGCACAGGCTGTGACTTCCAAATTCAGTACCACCCAGGAAGACCAAGGACCATCTTTTGTATGCCAGCACAACTGCCACTGCTGGCTCTGGCCCTTCCTTGACGTCACACCCCTCTCCTAGCCCATGGCTGTTAGATGTCCTGTATCTTGAAGGGGATGCAAAGACTGGGCATGGCCCCAGCAATGGCTTCAGTGTCCCTTCCCAGCCACCATAGCATGTAGCCCAATGTCTTCAGGAGCTACAGCTAAGCCATTTGGGGATTTACCATGCTCTGCACACCTGCAGCTGCTTGGTCAGACAACAGGCCTACACTGGTCATTGAAGAGGCCAGACAGGCTCCTCCCACAAGATTTTCCTTGTTCATGTGCTCAAAGACCTTCCCCAGGAACTGAGAATCTCCTTCCTCCCATGAGGGCCAGTGCTTCCCTATGGGTTCACCCATCATCCCCACAGCCCTCAGGTCCCAAGCCAAGAATGCTATCTGTCTATCCAGGCCTGACTGTGTGTACAGAAAACAGCTCTCTGTTCCTTCCTTTCTGCCTGGAATCTGGCAAAGTCTTACCTTAGATGTTTTTCTTACTTACATTCAAAACCATATCTGACATTAGCTGACTTTTGAAGGCTTTTATTTTATTCTTTATTATTGGTATAATTAAATCATTGTCAAAGTGCCATTAAATCCCACACTTAGGGGCAGTGTCCTGGGCCTGGAATATGTGTCCTCTTTTATCTACTTGGAGAACTCCTGCTCACCCTGCAAGGCCTACCATAAAGTCTCCTTAGCCATAGGCCTCACCCTATTTCTCCAGCTATCTAGAAAGACTTAGCCACAGAGAAGTATATAAGCAATGCCAGGCCACATAGCATGGCCTCATGGCAAGGCGGTCTAGATCGTGAGATTCGTACCTTGCCTTCTCTGTACCTGTTTGCTCATCTGTGCCCTGGGATCATCACACACTATCCCACATGCCTCAGGAACTCAGTGCAAATGTATACACAGTCAGTAGCCAGCCATTAAGTTCTTCCCTGACAGAGGAGGAGTGTGTCACAAAGACCAGGAGGCCACATGGGCCTGTGCTCTTGGGTACTCCCACACTCCCAGGTCCCTACATTACCACCTATTTGGGGGGTGAACTAGTGACACTGCTGTCTGGCCTACACTCTTACTAGGCCCACTACAGACCAAGAAACTGAGGCCAACTAGAAAGTTAACCAGGGGCCAGTCACATGTTCCCAGGTTATGCACAGGGATCCAGGAGACAACAGGACAAAGGGCAACACCATCCCTGTGCTGCAGATAGGGGATAGAGCTGGTAGAAGCCAGGGTGGGCACGGGGATGTGGCTTGGCTGGCCTATTATAGTGGGACTAGGCTGGACCCAGAAATGCCAGTCTTGGGTGGCCTAGCTCAGAGGAGGCCCCGGAAGGGTCACCCTGATGCCTCCAGATCCAGCTGTGTCTTGGGCTTGCTTTACCCAGTGGCTCCAGGAACAGTGCTTGGTATCCAGGCAACCACACATCCTGCCCTTTCAAGTCAGGGGCTTGAGTCAGGATGGCTCTCTGCAGAATTCCAGGGTAGCTAATTTTCAGCTTTGGCATCCAGGTCCAGAGGCTCCCCCAGGTTGTTGGGGGGCTTGCTGGGTCCCCTGAGTGGATGGTCCACTGCCCCAGCCTTGGAACATACTCCTCAAACCCAGCCCTTCTCACTTGACTTTCTACTCCGAGCATCTACTGTGTGTGTGTGTGTGTGTGTGTGTGTGTGTGTGTGTGGCGTATGAATCCACATATTCCTCTTTCTCCAGGCACACCAATAAGGTCACAGGACCCTGGAGCTGCCGTGCCATTCCCTGCAGCTGTCACCTGACCCCCAGGGTCCTGTCTGCAGCATTCCAATGCTGTCACAGGACGCTGGGTCTATCAGGGATTTCTGGGCTGTCAGAGGGTGACATGATCACACAGGTTCTTTGGGTACTGGAAAAAAATCCTGGCGTGCCATCGAATCTTGGAACCAATATGGATCCTCCAGGCTGCCATACACAAGGATCTCTAGGCTGCATAGAAATCCATGCTGCCACAGGGCTGCAAAGCCATCAGCTCACCATCCTCCAAGAACCCCCAACCATGTGAGTTACCACCTCTAGCCCTGATTCAAGCCTCCCATCCATCTTGTTTCCACCTCCAAATGAGACATTACTTCTTCTAGGAAGTCCTTCCTGGTGTGTCTCTCCACACATAACTCCCAGCCCCTGCCCTCCCATGGGCCTCCAGGCACTAGTGTCATGTACTGGTTGGCCCTGCACACTGTCCTCCTGTGGCCTGATCACAGATCTGTCTCTTCTACCAAACTCACTCTCTGGAGGGCAGAATCAGGTGCCCAGCCTGGCTAGGTGCCACCTACTGAATATGACTTGAATAATTAAGTGAATGCTGTTAAGTTACTGGGCATATGATGGCTGTGCGGTCTTGGGCAAGTCACTTCACTTCTCAGTGTTTCCTTTTTTTGATCTGCACAATGAGGATACCAAGTGTATACCCAAGTTGCCCTGAGGTTAAGGAACATGGTAAGCACACATACAATTCTATTATTAAATAATGTATATATGTACTAGGCAGTCACAGGGTGGGAAAGGACTCACCACCCACTCTTCTCTGTACTAAACGCTCCTCCAATTGTGCCCATTAACACAGCACACACCTAGTTACAGATGAGGGGGGTATTTACCAAGCTCACTTTAGTTTTAAGAGGGTACCAAATGCCAGAATGTAAACCACTGACTGAGGCACACAGCAAGGTGCAGAATTCGAACCCAGGGCCTGTGCAAGGCAGAGAAATAACTTTCAGAACACTCCAAACTCAGCTCTCTGGGTTGGAAGTGAGCTGCCTATTGCTAGAGGTATGTAAGTGGAGACCCAATGGCCACTCCTCAGAGAACCAAAGATAACCTTACAGCCTCTCCCAGCCAGTTGGCCTGTGAAGTCACAAATCCTCTTGACCCTTTACCTTGAGAGTTAAGTCTGTTCTGGGCCAAATGAAGAAAAGGTTTGATGCCACCCAAGGGAGGGTACTGGTGGGCAGGGCCTGACTGGTACCTCCCGGCTGGAGCCCCTGAAAGCATAGCACAAAGTTGTTTGGGGATATTGTGACACAGACCAGGGCCAGGGCTGGCCTTAGTGGGCTCTGACTCCTCACATTTTAGCCTAATTTAGCTGTGGCTGCATGTGGAGCAAAGGCTACCCAGCCCACCCTGCTGCCCCTATAAAGCAGGGCACTGCCCAGCGCTCCAGCTAGCTGTCCATTTCCTCTTTGCCCACCTCTGGCCTTGGGGAGCTCTGATGTACTCTAAGGACCAGGCTCAGACTGCCCTTTATGAGGGTCCTCCTGTCTGCCATTGCTAGACACCCCACAGGAGGAGCTTGGGGTCCCGCCGCAAGAGGAGTTTAGTCTTATAGGGTCCCTGCACCCATACCCCAGTCCAGGAGCCTAGAGAAAGACTGGAGTCTTGAGGAAGGGACTGGGTTGGGTTTTCCCCTGCTAGATTCCCTCCAGTTGTGTTATGTGTCTGAACACTTGGTTCCCCAGCTAGAAGAACTATTTGGGGACAGGTGGGGTTTCTGCCTAGCAGGGTCCAACCTGTGGCCTGAGAGTCACAGGCACAGACACCCTAGGATAACTATGAATTTGGCCCAACACAAAATTGTAAACTTACTTAAAACACGAGATTATTTTGTGATTTTTTGGGGGGGGTGGGGTCAGGGGCAACTTGATTGTGTAGTTCTGGAGTGTGGACTTTGTAGATGACAATGTAGTATCTCGATGCTTAAAGGGTGGACATGCTTGTGCCTCTTCAGCTGGAGTTCTGTAAGTCCTGGTCCACTGAGACTTAAAAAGTTGAGCTGCAAGCTCCTGCTGCCCAAACACAGCCCCAGCTTCTAAGCCTATCAAATAGGCTGCATCTCTCTAACCGTAGGGACACTGGTGTGGCAGCCCAGAGTCTCTGCAGGTGGAGTGCTTCGAGCAGCTGCCCTGCCAGCGTGTAAGAAGCTGGACTACACTGAGCCCTAGGGCGCCTGACAGGAGAGGGGGACTCGGCATGTGGCCACATCATGTCTGCCTGCTTGGCTCTCCTAGCCTGGTCTGAATGTGACTGAGCTCAGGCCATCCTCCTCCCTAGGATTCTGAGACCCCAGAGAGAGCTGGAGACCTTCAAAACTCAGAGCCAGCAGGTATGAGGGAAGCCAGACCCCTTACTCTCATGGGATCACTCTGCACTGACCTCTTTCAGTACTTTTGGCATGTACAGTAACTCCCTGTGGCAGCCACTGGCTAACAGACCCATCCTGACTGCACACCTGTCTTCTGCCCTTAAGAAGAGAAGGCAAGTATAGATATGGAAGTATAGCTCTCACTATGGCATAAATACATAAATAAAACCCTAGCCATTAATATATCTGATATATACTCTATATTGATTCATACATAAAATATAAAAATAGACATCTTTCTATAGATGCAAAATTACTGAATTATAATATTATATATAATTAATATTATAAATAGAGATCTCCTACATCTACTTATCTGTACAGGGATCTCTTTTATATATACTGATATATGGGTTTCAGTGTTGAGTATATAATAAACATATCTAAAAGATAAGAATTCAAACTAAGCTGGGCATGGTGGTACACACCTTTAATCCCAGCACTTGGGAGGCAGAGGCAGAGGCAGAGACAGGCAGATCTCTGAGAGTTCAAGGCCAGCCTGGTCTACAAATTGAGTTCCAGGACAGCTGGGGCTACAGGGAGACCCTGTCTTGAAAAGACCAGAAAATAAAAAAGAATTCAAACTATACAACAAGGAAACCATATTTTATGGAATACAAATTTTAAGTTTCATGTGTATGTATGCATATGTTGTATAGTCTCTATTAGTGCTACTGTTCATTAAATATTTCCATATTTCTTTGACACATATATGTACATAATAAATACATAATGTATACATAGTCAGAACTCTATCATGTGAGGTGTACAAGAAGAATGTGAAAATAAAAATAAGTTTAAACTTCAAAAAAAAAGAGAAGACAAGAAGACATGTTCCCGCCGGAGGGAGAAAGTGGAAAGTGGGGGTAGGAAGAAGGCGCCACCAGGTGAGGGAAGGGCACCTGCTCTCTGATTTCAGTCCCTTCAAATGGTTCAAATTTATTTTGTCGTTTCATTTATTTTACTTATGGTGCAAATGTGTATGCATATGTGTGTGCACATGTGTGAATGGGCACAGAGTCACATGTTTGAGAATGTAGAGACCGGAGGTCAACCTCAGGTGTCCTTCCTCAGGCACCATCTATTCTTTTCCCCCATCGAGGCATTTTATTTATACATATGTTTTACATCCCTAGAAAAAACATCTGAGGATTTTTCCTCTGGTATGTTTTCGTCTTCTTGATGGTCCATGATGCTGGCTGAGGTTGTCAGTACAATGAAACCAAGCTGACAAGATGGGAGCAGATTACTCTGCCACCTTTCTGGGTCTTTGAGCTGCACATCAAATCTAGGGATGATCACACCACACCACACTTGTTTAACCTGCCTTGAGGTTCACAACAATTTCCTCAGCTCTATAATCATCAATGATTTCAAATTCGCCAATGTAACCATGCTCCATGATCACAGTCAGGAAGCAGATGATGGCTTTGGAGCGTGACCGGATGAGGACCCTGGTGTTTGCCTCTGTTCTCTGCACTGTTGCTGCTCTTCAGAGCACCAGCCAGGACATTCATGTGCACCATGATGGTGGCACAGAAAGACGGTGGAAAGAGCTACTTTTCTTTCTTTTTTTTTTTGAGATAGTGCCTGGAGCTTGCCCTGCCTAGGGTAGTCTGACCTGCTGAAGAGCCCCAGGGATCCTCCTGCCTCTGCCTGTTCAGTGCTGGGATTACAAGCCTATAACTATGCCTGGGGATCAAACTCAGGTCTTCAAGCTTGCACACAGCAAGCACTTTACCAACTAAGCTATCACATCAGCCCTCTTTGGGATTTTAAAATAACATGTATTATCCTGAAAATAACTTTTGTAAAACATTTTGTCTTAAAATGCAAAGCAGTGAGCTGAACTCCATGGGAAGAGAGAAGTTTATGCAGCAAATAAGGGGAGCTGTGAACACCCCTCAGCATTATTCTTAAGTTTTACCTGGCGACCTAAGCACCATGATGTGCATATAGGCTTTAAATTTTTTGATTTATTTTTATTTTATGTATATGAGTGATTTGTCTTTGTGTATGTAAGTGCATCTGTGTTGTGTAATGTTCATGGAGGCCAGAAGAGGGTGTCAAATCCCCCGGAGTTACAGATGGTTGTTAGCCTCCATGTAGGTGATGGGAACCAAACCCAGGTCCTCCACAAGAGCAGTCAGTGCTCTTAATTGCTAAGCCATCTCTCCAGCCCTGGATATAGGGTTTAATTTAAAGCTTACTATAGTCCTACATAGATGTTATGAGAACCAGCCCAATGTCCTCCTGCTTGGGAGCTGGGATGGAACTCTCAGGTCTGATTGCTAGACATCCTAGGCTGCCTCCTGCCACTGACACAGAAACTGATAAGCTCAAAGTCATTTGTTCTTCATCTGCTGCACTACTCACGAAAACCACTGATACTCCCCAGGAGCCCAGATCAGATTGTCACAGGGACACAAAGTCAGAGACTGGTGTCTCCAGCCACATGGGCTGAGGCTTGGGAAACATGAATTTCAGTGAGCTACTGTAATTTGTCCATCTGTCCATCTGCCCATCCATTCTCTAGCCACTGATCGATACCCACATGCCAGCCTCTGTCTGATGTTGAAGACAGAGACAATGAGATGCCCATAGCCACCAGTAGGACCCTTCACACCTCCAAGCATGCAAGCTTGGGCTGTTCAGAAATATCCCAACCCCCTTGCCACTCAGGAGCCCACAGTGGTACAAAATGGTACACTATCATCCCTGTCCATGAGCAGGTCTGCCTACTTTCCCAGGACTCTCTTATTTGTAGGGAGTAGAGCTGGGACTTGGAAATCCAGCCTGCCCTTTAGGTTCAGGGATGATGGTATTTCGTCTAGACTTCAGCCTAGGATGGCATGAAGGGGCTAACTGAAGCCCCAGGAGTTACTAGGGCAGGAGTGGGACTATGTCCAAGGCTCCAGTATGTAGACACAGTGACTCAGCAAGCACGGAGCATGGTGTCCTCTTCAGGGAGACCCCACATGACTCTCAGGGGACCCAGGAATACAGCAAGGGCTCAGTGAAGTGTCTCATGAACAAATGAATGAATGTGACAGGAGAAGAAGGCTGCACCCCATAGGAAATGGGGGATGACTTCCAGCCTGTCACTAGGTTTTGAGTGCCTGGACCAATAACCCATACACTAGTCCTTGCCTATGATGTGCAAGTTGGAATCTAAGGGCCAGCAAGATGGCTCACTGGGTTAAGGTGCTTGCTGCCAAAGCTGAGAACCTGGCTTCCAGCCCCAGGACCTACATGGTAGAAGGACAGAACTGACTCCTGAAGGCTGTCCCCTGACCTTCATATGTACACAGAGCAAGCATGTGCACATGCATGCAGATATGCAAACACACAAATAAAAATAAATAAAATGTAAGTTCCAATGTATTAATGGCACCAATGGCATTAGCGTGCTTCCCCCCACAGTACTCTGGGAAGAACTTTCTCGCTCTTAGTCATCCTGGAGAAGGAATTAGTATTGCCTCCAGCATGTAGCCAAAAGTACTCAGGCTAGGGGTTAAGATGCAACAGGAGGTCAACTGGGGACCATTTGGGGACAGCACCATCACATCAGGGAGGGGCTTTGCTTGAACTCTGTGGATGATAAACTAGAGGACAGGGAGGCGAAGGTCACCAGGAGGAAGACTGAGACAAGGACCCAAAGGTTAGATGTGGTGACACAGCCCTGCAATCCCAGCACTTAAGGCCATGAGTTCAAGGCCAACCTGGGCTCCATCATGAGGTCCTATCTCAACAACATTACAACAACAAACCCAATCTAGCTGACATCCAACTCAGGGTCTGCCCTGGGACCTGCAAAGGCACATTCCTGAAACTCTAGCACTAGGAAGGTGGAGGCAGGAAGATCCTGATTTGGTGGTCAGCCTAGACTACATGGTAAAACCTGCCTCAAAAAAAACAAAAAAGAAAATCCAGCAAAATAAGCCATGAAAATCCTGTAGGCCACCGGGGAAGGAGTCAGTTACTCTATCTCCTCTGAAGGGCGCTACCGGAATTTTTCCTGGGCAAGGGTGAGAAGGAGGAGGTGAGGGGAGCCACTCAGCTTAGCAGAACAGCCCTGGTGACATGTTGCCCCAGCCCTTCAGCCAGCACCAAGCAGCACTAGGCCTGCACACTCAGGGCTCAGGACCTCATACCTCTGCTCCTGCCTTCTGTACACCCTTCCCAGCATCCTCTTCTGACCAGTATCCCAGCCAGTTTTCAAAGCCCAGTACCCTGGAGCTGTGCTCCTGATTTATCAGCCCTGTGTAGAGTTAGCACCTCCCTTTGGCTTTGAACCCGAGGTCTTCCCAGAGCAATCAGGAGCACTAAGCCTTGCAGTACTGGCCTCTGAAGCATCTGCTGTGTATGGCAGAATGGTCTGGAAGCAGAGAGGTCTACATAGAGATCTCTAGTGGGGTTTGGAATGCTGAAACTCTGAGCCCTCAAGGGTAAGGACCAAGTCTTTCTATGATTGCTGGAATGTCAGATGCAGGTGAGGCCTTTAAAAAATGATGTGGATGGGGCTGAAGAGATGGCTCAGCAGTTAAGAGCACTGGTTATTCTTGGAGAGGCCCTGGGTTAGGTTCCCAGCACCCACATGGCAGCTAACAGCTGCTGTCTATAACTCCAGTTGCAGGGGATCCATGCCCCTTCTGGTCTCTGTGGGCATTGTATGCACATGGTGCATTTACATACATGCAGGCAAACCACTCATACACATAAAATAGAAATAAATAAAAAACATTTTTAAATGATGTGGAAACTAATGGAGCCTGCATACATCCCCCAAGCCTGACCAGCGGTCTGCACTGAGGAGGGGTACTAAGAGAGTAGTGGCGTGTTCGACCCCAGAAGAGGATCCTGGGCAACAGGGCAGAGAGCCCAAAGGGCAAAGGCCTTTGAGCCCTGTTTGATCCCCAGTATCAAAGTGTAGGTAGGGCAATCACTCAGCAGCCAGAAGCTGGGGATAGGCAGCTGTGACCAGGAGGTGCTGAGCATACCATATAAGGCTGGGTCTCTGTAGTGACTCAAAGCTTGAGTGCTGGGGAGGGAGGGGAGCATTGGTGGATAGCCAAGAGGTTTGTAGATTTGTGGTTGACCAATGCTAAGCACCGGGCAGACCTTAAGATGCCTTTGACCACAACTGCCTGTGAGCAGTGTGCTAAGCTGTGCTTTTCAACCTTTTTTTGCAGAGTAATCTTTTTTCCCATGAAACCCTACACCGCACCTTAAATGCACAACAGAACTGCTGGAGAAGGATTCCCAGGTTGGGGCCTGTCAGGCTGGCCTGCTTCTTTCGGACTGTCTCTCTCCCCCATCCCTCCGTCTGTGAGGGTCTTTAGGGAGGCCAGGCTGGGTTGGTCCTTTGGGAAGCATCCATCCTAGGCCTGGGCCTTCTGAGAACCCTGAAGAGGCTGGAACAAGTCCCCCAGACAGGGAGGAGTAGGGAGAGCTCCTCCTAGCAAGTGGAGCTCAATGCAGACCTGGGGGTGGGAAAACACTAGGGCAGCCACTATTGAGCATAGGGGCAGCTAGGTAGAAGGCCTGTGCTACCTGGAGATCTGGCAGGTATAGGCTGCACAGTGGGAAAGTCTGACCTTTTAGATATTCTGATCTTTGGGTTCTCATGCTGACCAGGGGCAAAAGCTGGGTTGTAGCGGAGGAAGACAGGGTACCCTGATGATGGTCTCAGTGAGGACAAGGACAGAGAAGTGGTATAAGACCCCACACCGCAAGTCTGAACTCCCTTACCTGGTAAGTGGTGCTGGGGACTCTGTAGAGAGGCTATGTCCACAATTCTAGAAGGCACATCCAAGTTCACCTGTGGTGATGGCAATGGCAGAAGGGCTGGCCCCTGCAGGCTTGATCCTGTCCAGTATGTGTCCCCCTGTGGTGGGAGACAGAGACAGTAGTGTTGTGACTATCCAGTGGAGTTGATGGCATTGCCTGCCTCCCTGTGCCTTAGGTTCCTCCTTCCTGTCTTCAGTGTTCACAGAAGGCAGTGCCAGGAGACCCCGGGAGCCTGGGATCTGCATGCGGATTGGGGACCTGCCACCAGGTCCTGGCTGAAGTAGGTGGGAACAATTCTAAGACCCAGATTTAAACAAGTGAGTGTGTGCACACGAGAGTACCAGAGTAAATTACAAAAACATGTCTCCCACTGTGGAGAGCAAGGCGCCCTTTGAAGTGGAGAGGAGGCAAGTGTGCCCAGTTTGCCTGGATGTAAAACATAACTTCAGATGTGTGAATGAGTGGAAGTGTCGGGAGGCTGAGCCTCTTAGAGAAAAAGCCCTTCCTCATGTGAAAACACATTCTTGGGATGCTCAGACAAGACAGACCCATGGTCTCCTGTTACCAGTGAGGAAACTGAAACTTAGAGAAGGGCAGTGACTTAGCTAAAGTCACCCAGAAAATGGGTAGAGCAAAGTCTAAACCCTGGGTCTCTCTTAATGCACAGCCCATACTCTCTTCAAGGAAGGCCCCTCCTTTGTAGTAGTCAGACTTGCAGCACAGCTTCGGTAGGGCTCTCCTCGCCTACAGTCTGGCAGGTGTGGACCTACTTCTGCCCCACCATGGGCCACGGTAAAGAATCACATTCTGGCTCCATCCAAGCCCAGGCAAGGAGTAAAGGTCATGCCCAATAGTCAGGAGCATGTGAGGTGGGTGGACCTTGGCCACATGCAGGGACAACCTATTTCCAGAAGTGGGACCCTGGGTAAGTCAAGTGTCTTCTCAGAGCATCAGTCTCTTCATCAGTAAACAAGATGGATAACAGCATCTCCCCCAAAGGTTGCTGGGAGTTAAAATGCCTCATGGGTCTCAAAGCCCACAGGAGAACATCTGACATGGAGAAACTGCTTGATAAATGTAGACAGGTGAGAGGAATGTGTGTGTGTCGGGGGGCGGGAGTTACACATGGAAAGGAGATGGAACATGGTACTGAGAACCACCTTGAGTCCTGTCAAGTGTTTAGGCACACAGTAACTCTGAGCTTTTCCAGTGGTTCCTCCGTCTTCCTCCCAAAGCTGTCATGACCCCCATGTGGCTTGTCTGGCCCTCCCTCTGGGCCAACGCCCGTCTGCCAGCCATATCTCCTACCCCAGTCACCAAGCATTGCCTTTCATGAGCCAGTGAAATTCAAAATGTTGTTAGTGCTCTGCAAGCTGGTGGGTCCTGTGGTACCAGAAGGCAAACAGAGCTGAGAACTGAAGAAAGACTTGGCGGCACATGGGGTGGGCAGTCCCAGCTTTCTCAAAAGGGTATGGTGAAGGAATAAACAACTCAGGAGTGAGGAACTGAGGGACACTGTCTGCAGCAGGGTGAGCCACAGAGCGTCTGGCAGGCTCCCCACTATACCTATCCCTGCATCACCGGGTCCATTCCAGGTCTGTTTCTCAGCCCCTCCAGCATTTCCCCTCCTCTCTGTGTCCCCCACACACTTAAAGAAACTAATCTAGGGAACCCCTGCCTATACCTATCTCCCCTAGTCCACACCCATCAAACCAGCTGGGAGGCACAGATCACAACAAGGTGGAGACCTAGAAGGGGGTCGACTTGCAGAAGGAGGTGACTTGACAGTAGTGAGACCTCAGGGACAAGCAGGCAGGATTTTATGAGGCTTGAACCCACCCTAGCCTTAGATTTTCTCCATCCGCTTCTGTAGTCTCTCCCAGCAGCTCCGAGGCCTACTGCTGGAAAACTGACAGATGGAGAGAACCAGGAAGTCCCACTCTTCCCAGTCTCTCAGTAATGCCCAGAGGCAGGAAGGCTTCCTGGAGGAGGTGACAGCAGTGTGGGAGTAGGCAGGGTGCTTTGGGCAGAGGTGTGGGCAGGGAAAGGTATGAGATACCCAAGTGCAGGGGAGGACCAAACAGATGGGAAAGTCATGTGATCAGTGTATAGTCAGCATGTGATCAGTGTGCCATTTAATCTAATCGTTGTCATTCCGCTTCATGGGTGAGAAACTGAGGCTCAAAGACATTAGCTTGGCAGACACAGCTGTGATGCAGATTGCATTCGAACCCAGATTTGGTGACTGCAGGATGGTGCCACCAAACCTGTTCTAAGTAAACTGTGACTAGAGTAATACAGGTGTCACCCATGAGTGTGCACAAGGGCACAGAGCAGCAAGGACCAGAGTGAAGTTTCTGACCGCAAGAGGACCAACTGGAGAGGACATGGCCCAGCAGTACTTGGGGCTAGGGTGTGACAGTCACAGGCTTAAGTTACCCCACAGCCCCCCAAGAAGTCATCACTGAGGGCTGTGAGCCGGGCCTGTTCTCACAGGTTCTCACTGACCCTCACTAGCCCTGGCTGCATTGCAGGCCCCTGAACCCCTCACTCCCTAAAACCAGGCCCTACTGCTGCTCAGCCTCACACTGTCCTCAGGTCAGATCCTCCACTATCCCATAGGTGGCCTATCCAGCCTGGGAAATCAGTCCTGCAGATGGAGCCTGATATATGCCACACCCTGCTGTCCCATGTAGGAACATTCACAAATGCTGAGGAACCGGAAGGGGTTCAGCGGAGTGCTCAGACCTGCATTCCCATTCCTGTCTTTGCAACCGCATTTGCGGGGCCAGGGCAGGCAGAGCCCCTCTCTGAGCTTGTGGAAACAGCTCTGCAAAGGTGGCTCTGAGGAGGAGTGAAGGCACACCGTGAAGGGCTATGATCCCCAGTGCAGAAGTGAGTGCAGGTCTGAATTCCCAGTTTGCCTTGACTGAGAATCCAGCTAAGCCTTATATAAACTCCTCTCTTACTCCTCAACCCCAGTTTCCCCTTATATAAAACTGAGAGTTGGGCTAGGATATATCTCGGTGATAGACCACTTGCCTTGCATGCACAGGGACCTGGGTTCCATCCTAAGCACAATTAAAAAATAAAACCAGAATCATTCAATACATGAGGCACTCTGCTTCTAGATGTCTTATTTTTATCATTACATGCTGACCAGCTCCTCCTTGGAATAATTTGTTAGAGGCCAGAGGCCCTTCCTATAGCAGGCAACTGACTAAATGGTCCAGGGCAGGAAGACACAGAGGACAGCAGAAAGTTGTGTATGTCTGAGTTGCCGGCCAGGAAGGAGGGGTGTCACCCTGGGAGGGAAGGGAAACATGGGTTGGAGAGAGGGAGGAAAAAAGGGAGGGGTAGAGGGAAAGAGAGAAGGAGGAAGGGAAGGAGGGAGGGAAGGAGGGGAGGCGAAAGGGGAGGCTGGTCATGCTGTTGGAAGCAGAGGGAAACTGGACAGAGAGGACCCTTTCCTTAAGTGCACAGGGCCTGGTTCTGAACTCAACACCTGGGGGGCCTGGAGGAGCAAGAATCTGCATTTGCTTGGAAAGCATTAATTGAACACCTGCTGTATGATGAGGCTTCAGAGACTTCCAAGGAGCCCAGAATCCCAGGGAAAAGAAAACAACCCAGATGTGGGAATGAAGGAGGGTTAAGAATCACCTGACTGAGTTCAGAGGACAAAGGGCCCAGGAGGGCTCCTTCAAAAAAAGGGCAGATGTGAACATCTGGGGATTAGAGGAGGGTGCTATGACACGGACCAGGGTGAGAAAGGCATGCAGGTCCCTAAGTGTGGGATGGGCATTCAAGAGCATGTGCCAAGGCAATCAGCTGGCACAGATAGGAGATGACACGGGCAGAGAAGGAAGGAAGAAAGTGAAGGCAAAAGCAGAGGCTGAAGTCCTCAAATGCCAGGCTGAGGATGCTGGGCCATAGCCACAGGCAATGGGGAAACCGCTGGAGGCAGAAGAGCAGAGGTGTGCTTCAGACAAGGAGCCCAGGTTGGTACGTTGGAAACAGGATAAGAGGGTGGAGGGAAGGGAGGGCCAGTGGAGGGAGGGTGTGGATTAAGAGATGATGGAAGATAGGGGCTGTGGAAGGGCACTAGGACAAGCCAGGGTAGGGCAGAGATGTGGGAAGACAGTGAGCCTTGAAGTTCACATCCAAATCTGTCTGTCGCTGCACCAGCTA
>NW_008357051.1:895044-950212 GCF_000622305.1 Nannospalax galili
GTAGACCCTGGAGCTTTATATGGCACACACACATATTCTAGTGTGTTTTCCTGTGCGCTGTGTATGTCACACTTCAGGCTGTGCTTGATTATGAAGCAGATGTTTAATTACTACCTGAGTGTAATTAATCAACACGATTAATACACAAGCCACACCACAATTACCTTGCAATTACACCGAAACGAAATATTTTATTGCCGAGGGTTTGCTAATTACACGGCCTTGCCAGCGGCATGTGTGATGGGCAGGGATCTCTCCCCCTCCCTCCTTTTGTCCCTTCCCTGTCTCCCTGTGGCTCTTCTGGACTGATGACCCCACCATTCAGCAGCAGAGAGCTCAGCCTTCAGCCTCCTCCCTAGTGGCTTTGAACTCTGTCAGGTTTTTAAATTATTTTTAATTAAATTAATTAATTAATTTATTTACTTTATTTATTTATTTACTTATTTATTTATTTATTTATTTATTATTTTTGAGACAGGGTCTCACTTTGGCCAGGTTGGCCTGGAACTCAAGTAGGAGCCTCCTGCTTCAGCATCCTCAGAGCTGCGATTACAGGTGTGCCCCACCACATCCAGGCCCTCTGGAAGGACTACTGGGAGGGAAGAAGGTAGGAGTGGGGGCTCCCAGGTGGCTATGACCCTGTAGCAGGCCTCCCCTCTCGGTGACCTCACTGACACTGGCTCCCTCCTCTCTCCTAGCCTTCAGCTCTGGCTATATCATACTGGGCCCAGAGGGGCCAGCTGGGAACAGGCAGAGGATGGAAACACCTGTTCGTTTGTCTTGGAAGCACTGTCACTTGCCAAATCTGAATAGCTCCCAAGGAAAGAGGGGAATGAGGGGTCTGCGGAGGTGTCCAGCAGGTGGGAAACCTACCACAGTAATGGCTTGGGGCTCTCCAGTGTGGAAATCACAAGAGCCATCCTCCTTGGGAGGGCACTGGGGAGCCAGCTTCCAGGATCATAAGGCTAGAAGGGGTTCCAGTCGCTCACTTCAGCCTTGCCATCTGACCCTGGCACCCTAAGCCCTTGGTGCCCTGGGTGTTTACTTAACCGCCCACACATATCTCATGTGATAAATAACATTATCACCCCCACTTTAGGGACAGGGAAACAGGTTCACAGAGGTGCCATATCCTTAAGAATTCACAGAAATACCATGTGACTCAGCAAATCCACTCCTGGGTCTGTTCCAAAAAGAACTGAATACTGGGCTTGTACTCCAAGGCTCCCATTTCGTGTTCTCACTGCATCTAAGAAGGAATAAACCCCAGTGTCAGCAATGTTTCAAACATAGATAGATAGAAGGACTCTGCCTCTCTATAATAGGCTTCTCTCCAGATGAGGAAAAGGTTTTGGAAGTAGATAGAAGTGATGGTTATACACTGCTATGGATGTGCCAGAGCCAGATGCCGTGGAATAGCACAGTGTAGAGAACCAGGTGATATGTGAATTTCACCTCAGAGGGAGGGAGGGTTGAAGGGAGGGAGGGAGGGAAGGAGGGAGGAAGGAAGGAAGAAAGCAATTTACGATCCACTGAGGGTCCAGGAGCTGGCCTATGGTGAGCCGAGAGTCACCATTGGGTCTCTGACTCCTAGCCTGTGTCTCATACCCTCTCTGTTGCTGCTATGTGTCCACTTGCCTCGGGGCCTTTGCCTCTGCTGTGGCCTCTGCCAGGATAGCCATCTCCCCATTTCTGCTGTCAAAACCCTACAAGGTCCTTGGTTGGAAGCCACGTCTCTCTGAAGCCTTCCCAGGCTCCTGGGAGTCCACCTGGTAGCCCCATAGTCTAGTGTCCTGCCCTCCATGTCAAGTACCCCTCAGTTCCTGATGGAGTGGTGCTGGATGTTAAACAGGATTAATATCAATGGATTCTCAGCTCAGCGTGTACACCTGGCAGGAGTGTGGTTCAAGAAAGGGTCCACCTATTTCCTGGCCAGGTGACCCTGTAAGTGAGAGATCCATGCTTTTCTCTAAGCAAATCTCTTGGTCTATAACGTTCTGTAACTGATGAACTCAACTCTCATGTCGCCTCCAGTGTAAATCTCTCCCAGCAAGCTGGCCACTATTGTACTGTGTTTCACCTTGCAAGCTCTGGAAGGGCAGAATCTGAGTCTGGGGTGCTCTCTGTAGTGTCCCCAGAAAGGAACATGATTCTGGCATGCACATACCATGCAGTCAAATCCCAGAATCATGAATGAGTCTCTGTGACATCTCATGGGATGTTACCTATATGTTACTCACCAGACCCTGACTTACTCAGCTATGTTTCCTGCCCCAGGTGGGGCCCCAGTGAGTCTATGGGTTGTGAGAGTTTCCAGAGAAAAAAAGCAGTTAGGTATTGCCCACCAGGGGACGTGAGGATGCTGGATTCTCATGTAATTCTCACTGCAACCCTGGATGGCACATTAATGAGGAAAGCTGAGGCTCAGAGCTGAAAGATGTCCACTGACATCCACAGGTAACCAGGAGCTGACACTGGAAGCCAATGACCGCAGGCCTCTGGCTGGCTGAGGAACACAGGTGTATAAGTCAGACTCTCCACATTGTGCTTTTCTATCTGCAAAGTGGGACAACCCAGTGCAGGCTGAGGCACGAGTAAGTGGGGTGGTTAACTTACTGCGCCAAGCAGCAGGCACCTGGGCTGATGTTGAAAGGGAAACTCAGCTCAAGGCCTGCTTTGCCCACTGGAGTCTATTTTGAGTCTTCCAGAAGATAGCCCAGGGGTGGAGGAGAGTGCTTGCTGGAGCCAGCCTGCCATGGGTTGGAATCCGCCTCCTGCCTAACTCAAAGTTGGGTGCCCTGGGGCACACACACCCTCACCTTCTTTTGAACTTCAGTGTTCTCATTTGCAAAATGAGAAGAATCGTTTCTCATCCCAGGGCTGCTGGGTGTATTAAGGGCTATTATCTACCAAAAGAGCTCCATTTTTTTTTCCAAAGCGCAATGCAAATGTTCTTTTGATATCTTACACATCTAGTTATAATTATATCAGTTCTCCCTAAAGAGCAGGAGGGACCAGTGAGATGGGTGAGGTTGCTGGAGGCTGCCTACTAATGAGTCTCCACATTCTCTCCTGACAGGTGCTGGGGAACCTCTCTGCACAGCACTTGGAGCTTGAGGCAGGCAGTGTGATGTCACTAACCCATTGTGCAGATGGGCAAATGGATCATGCAGTAGCTTTGCTCAGTAGAAAGCACTATTTTTGCTTTTTGCAAAGGAAAGCCCAGGTTGGCTGGGAATCCTTGTACCTGAGGGGGCCTCATGCTGTGGGGAGATCCTCAGCCAAGGGCTGCTGTCATGGCTCTGCTGGGGCCAAGGATGGCCACCCACCCTGAATACGGCACCTAGGATAGCCTACATGTACTTGGGAGTATGGGACCTGGCCACCTAGACCCACTGCTAAGGATGCTCCTGCCGTGCGGCTGCTTATAAGCCCAAGGCTCCTTTGATCCTCAAACTTCTGTTCCTCCCCATGCCCAAAGCCACATCTTGGCTCTAGGAAGCAATCACACAAGATCAGTGAGGCAGAGAGAAGGTGAATGCAGTGAGGGTTTTCCCACATATAGCTCTGTGGAACAGTCTATGGAGGAGAGGAGAGACAGACAGACAGTCTGGATGAGAGGACTCTGAGAGCTGTGCAGAGGAACAGCACAGGACCCAGAAGCCTGGTGGGAGGGGCATGAGATGATGCACAGGCCCAATGAAAGGTTTGAGAGAAGGGCAGGAGGTGTTCCTTGGGGGATGGCAGACATAGGCTTGACATAATCCCAGAGTGTCTGAGAAATGCTCCCTGGCTACAAGCCAAGGAGACAGGCTTAGAGGGAACAAGGCAGGAGGGGGCTGGAGCATTGTCTAAGCCACTAATTCTTGTGCCACGGTGTCCCACGGGATAAGTTGGAGATGCCTGGGTGGGTAGACAGTAGCTAAGAACTGGGGCAGAAGCTGTGGCTGGATCTGGTAGAACCCCTTCTCTTCAGGGAAACTCCATTTTAGTTCTCAAAGCCTCTCACTGGACTAGATGAGGTTGTCCCTGATACATATCCACCTGGCTGAGGTTGTCAACCACCAGCTACATCTTGGAAGCCTTTCTTGCAATCCTAATCTGCCTGTAACCAACTAGCTGGGCACTGTAAACTCAACTAGGTCACAATGAAATTGAATTACCGCATGTCCTAAGATGGTTTCCTATGCCTCTGTACTCAATCACCACAGAACTAGAGGCTTAAAACAACAGGAGCATGCTACCCCACAGCGGTACAGGTCTGTCTATGTGGGTCTCATGGGGCTAAGGTGTCAGCTGGGGCTGTATTCCTTCCAGGGACTGGGCTGGGGGTCAGGATGTCTGTTTCCTTGCTGTTTGTAGCTTCTCTAAACAGCTCAGCATCCTGGCCAGTCTGGGACAGGAATGCCTATGTCCCTCTGACCTCCCTTGACCTTTCTGAAGGTCCCATATGATTAGATTGCACCACAAGGATATTCCAGAACATTCACTGTACCTTGAGGCCTTCAACTCAATCATACCTACAAAGTCACCTTAAAGGTGGAAGAACACCCAGGCATTCCTCAACTTCCAATGGGGTTATCAGCCCTGTGAGTCCATGGTAAGTTGAAAATATCTTATGTAGAAAATACCGGTAACCCACCAATCTGTTGATTTTGGCCTAGCCACACAGGAAGAGGCTGAGTGTGGGTGACACAGGGCAGGCTGGGAGCCTTGTAGTACTGGGAGAAGATCTGAGTTCAAAATTCAAAGTATAATTTCTTTATTAATATTTTATACTTTTATTTGTTTTGTGTTTTGTTTTGGTGTAGGGCATGCATGTGGGAGTTGGTTCTCCCCTTCCACCATGTAGGCTCAGGTTGTCAGCTCTGGTGGTAAATGTCTTTACCCCCTGAGCCATCTTGCTAGCCCCAAAGTATTTTTTGTATTGAATGCTTAACATTTTTCACAGCACCATAAAGTACAAAAAAATTCACATGCTGATCCATGCAGGGATGGATCTACACTGTCTCTACACTCACAGTCCCCAGAGACCAGGACAAGACCATCTTAGGGAACTGTTAATCTGTCTACACACCACCCAGAAATCTATCACGTGTAAAGCAGGTGCATTCAAGGACTACCAGCCACCAGTCACCAGGAAATACGGTGGACAGGGAGATGGGACGTGTGACGAAGCTTGCTCATGGCACTTTCTCAACAGAATCAATTTGGACCCAATGTGGTCTCACTCAAACTTGCCTCCTTCCCAGGGAATGCTCCAGACTCAAAAAAGACCCTCAAGAAATAAGATCCCAGCCTAGAACTCTGACTCAAGCTGTCAGTTACAAGGGCTTTCAGCTCTAGTACTAACTCACCAGAGCTGTTTACCTACATGCCAGCAGCCTAAGGTTTCTATGACCCTGAACCTAGGTTCCAGGTATGGAGACCCCCTCCAAGCCCTTCTAAGCCTGTGTGCCTCAGAGGCAAAACTCCCATGAGAGGGTAGTTTTTGGGCTGCTGGAACCACCTCCCTTCTGTCAGAGGTTCCTGGAAGCTTCTGGAAAGTCCTGGAAGCTCCCTTCCCATCTTACCCTCAGGTGGTCCTCAGCTAATGTGAATGAGTAGGAGTATGAAAGCCTAGCTCACTTGAAAAACTCAGGGGTGGGGACACACATAAATCTCAGATGAGCTGGGCATGATCCTGGACTCCTCTGTTTCCTTGTCCACAGATGCAAGCCTTGGGGCCTACCTCTGAGCACTGGGACTGTTAAGCAGATATTGTCCCAACTGCCAGTGGTCTTAGAGTACTACTATCATGATTCTAGATTCTCAGAGGAGGAAACTGGGGAGAGCAAACAGTTGTGTCTGTCTAACTCCAAGCCTGTACCTAACTACCTCTGTAGCTTCCCAAGGCCCTTCAGATATGAGAGTCCAGAAAAAGGTGTGCTGTGAGTTGATAATGAATGGCAGTAAGAACCCCTCATGGGGCCTCAGGGCCTCATTTGACCCCTCAGCAGCCAGGCACACTGGACCCCTCAGCAGTCATGAGCTCTGGGACCCAGGCTGGCAGCCATCCTCACTCACCTCTACTTCCACAAACAGTCTGCCTGGTCTCTCTGCAGCTCAGGCTAGGACTTATTTCCTAAGCTGGAGATGGAGGTTCCAGTTGGGAAGGACTGAAGGCATGGTATACCAACTTCCCCCACCATCCCTGCTCATTCTTACTTCCCCGGGGGAGTGTGAGGGGGGAGTTGAAAGGGAGAAAACTGAACACAACCTCCCCCCCCAATCCTTATCATCCTTGCCTAGAGCTAACCTTAGGAACAAAAGCTGAGCCCTGGGGCCCAATGACTAGGCTGGGTCCTTCTTCCTTTTCTGGGGAACTCCACCCAGCAGCACTCTTGGGTGGCATCACTCAGGGGGTAGACAGTCACATCCACTGGGACAATGTGTGGGACAAGAAACACATCTCTTCAGGTAATAAGGGTGCTCTAAGTCCCTTGATTCCCCAGCACCCTGAGCCCCAACAGGCACTGTTAGAAAGGAAAGATGGAGGTTCAGGAAGGATGTGGATCAGACCCAGGTCACCATGTAGGTGGAGGTAATGTACCCCTTCTTCCTGGTGGGCCTCCTCACCCTGGGGCTCACTTGCTCACCTGCCCGACAACCCCGACTCAAGAGGGTTGACAATGACCCACAGTGAAATGAGCATTTATACATAAACTCTTTGAAAGGAGACAACCATCGCCCTCTTAAACCTCATCCAACATGAAAGAGATGAGCTGAAGGAGTGGGCCCAGATCATGAACAAAGGGCTGCCCACAGTAGGACTGAGGCTGGCAGTCAGGGAGGCTTCCTGGAGGAGGTGGAGGCAAGACCCTAGGCACCAAGGCAGCTGGAGCCAAATGAGGGCTAGTCACCAGAGAGCTGGTAGTGTCACCTGCCACTTCAGAGTGATGGCTTTGTCTTTGATCGGACCCCTGGGGAAGGCAGGGCTCTAGCATTCCATTTCACAGATAAGGGATAGGGCTCAGAGAAGTTAAGATACTTGCCCATGCCCATTCAGATGCAGAGGAAGGAAGCTGAACTCAGGCCCACAAGTCCACCAGGACCCTGCTGTATTCCGAGTCAGGGATAACCCTCCCTGGTGGACAGAAGAAAACAAGCCTTGAAGCACAAGTTGGAGAATGTTCTTGCTGTATATAACAGGCCTCCTGGGAGAAGCATCTTCTAAACACGGCAGAAGATGAGCGGACACATACATACTGCAGGGAAAGGAGGGAGTGGAGTTAGACAGTGAGCAGCCTCATCTGACTGGCAGCCAGAGCACTGGTGGAAACTAGAGTGCCCAGGACCTCAGCCCCTCCCCTCCCAAGGTCTTGAAAGAGCAATGCTGAATAGTGGTGGCGTCTTTATGGTGCCCTTGGGTAAGCAGCTGTCTCCAAAGGGGCACTCTGCAGGACCAGGTAAGGGTGGGTGCAGAGGACTGAAGGGCAGTGTGAGCAAGGATGGGTCAGCAACTTGGCCTGGGGGATCAGAAAGGAAAGCCAAGAGGCCCCTCTCTGAGTGAGGATGGGGTTGCAGGTCTGCCAGAGATGTAATGGGGTGGCTTAGTGGGAATATGACTGTCTTGTACTTGCCCCAGGTTCCAGGTGTCATGGGAAGACACAGCTCAGGTTTGGAAAGATGATTCGGGTAGCCAGGAAGGAATCTGGTTATAGCTGCAAAAGAACAGGAGGTGCAGAGGGAAATGAGGGCAGGAGAGGGGCAGCTGAGGGCAGAAAAGAGGTTTGTCCTCCATCCCAAGGACCACGCACTAGGGTCATTCATTCCTCTATAGTGTGGGCTGTACAAAGCATTGGGCGGAGAGCCAGAACCAGACACTGGTAAGATGCGCAGTACTAGTGGATGGATAGAAAGGAAGGGACACAGGCAGCCTACCTCAGTCTTCCCATGCATTACTGGCCTAGGCCCGGGTGTCAGCCTGGCCAGAGGTACCTGGTCTCTGCCTCTCTACACCTATCTAATGGAGTAAGAACAGGGATGCTGTGTCATCAGATAGGGGTGGAAGAAGATGCCTGTGACAAGTCAGTGTCTGGTCCATCAAGCACTAATCTATGGAGTTGTGATTTCCTTCCATCTCCTCCCCATCCCCTCTCTGATCCTCAGCTTCCAAGCACTGGTCCTTGAACCCCAGTTGTTCTGAATCACGGCTGGTGCAAACACTAACCACCCAGCCTTCTCTATCAGGACCAGAGTGCTCAAAGATCATGTGAGCAAGCCTGGTATTATTGGATGGGCCTGGTTCTTTGGAAACTGAGTTCTAGGTTCCCCTGAGCTTGGAAGCAGGAGGCAGAGTAAGAACACCAGTCAGCTCCACTAGACCGTAAAGTACTGACATCTCCAGGCCACATCTTTTATCTGAATGCTGAGCTTTGAGCACTCAGTTTCCCAAGACAGGAGACTGCCTTTCAATAGGTCTGATGGAGTGGGACAGGTGGGGAGTCCCAGGAGGCCCCCCCTGAATCTCTGCTTCCTACTCAAAACTGGAGTTGAAACCAGCATCTCTGGTGGATCCCAGCTCCCTTGGCTGAACACAGCAATGGTGCAGGACCATTTATAACCTTGTGAATTAAATTGGCCACATTGAACAACAGAGAAAACCATCCTTGAAAATCTGAGCACCTGATTATAAACAGTTCAGAAGATCTGAAAATATGGGGCTGAAAAGTAATCCCATCCTTAAAATAGAGCATGTGCTAAGGTTGACCACAGAGGTCTCTCCATGCCCTGGTGACTTCCAGACACTTGAGTGTTAAATATCTTTAGCTCAGGGCTAGAGAAATGGCTCAGCAGTTAAGAGCACTGGCTGCTCTTACAGAGGACCCAGGTTTGGTTCCCAGCACTCACATGGTTGCTAACAACTGTTTGTAATACCAGCTCTAGGGAATCTGACACTCTTCTGGCTTTTGTGGGCAGTGTATGACACATGGTATACTCACATACATGCAGGTAATACTCATACACATAAAAAATTTTTTAAATAAATAATTTTAAAATAATAAACATACATTTAAAAAGCATGTCTGGGTTACAGTGGGGACATAGAAAGGGTGGGAAGGTAGAAGTGGAGACAGGAGACCAGTCATCCAGGTTGCGAGGGTGATAGTGCTGAGAGCGGTGATGCGGACAAGGAAGTGGAATTAGCTCATCCCTGTTCAGAGGTGTGGTGGTCAGGATCTGATGGGAAGATGGGGAAAGAGGAAAGGCAGTGGGAAGGGAGGAAGGGCAGAGTGAAGGTTGTCTGACAGTGGGCACTGGGAGAACTGGGGCTCCTGTTCACACAGACTGTAGAAAGGGAACTGGAATGGGGGAGGGAAGCTGCTGCCAGGTGCCCATGGAGGAGCTGGATGTTGGGGTGCAGGTCTGAAGTGTTGGAAAGCGATCCAGCCAGCATCTGGGGACTTCAGCACACCGGGGTAGCTGAACCCACAAGAGCTCAAATCACACCAATTCCAGCTAGCCAGCCAGCCTTTCCTCATCCTGCCACACTGGTCACAATGGGGAGTCCCATGATGACATCAGCCCTGCTGACACCTCAGGACCTCTTTGCATGTTTCCTGTAGAAACAGAATCGCTATGGATCCTGCATGCCAACTGACAGAGTGAGTGAAGGCCCCCTCTGCTGTCTCCATGTAACTGTCTTTCCAGTCCCCTGTGTCCTTCCCACAAGCACATGCAGGTGTGCCAGACAGAAAGTTCTCCATGTACAGTGCTGTGACACATGGGACCAAGTGCCACCAATGGTCTGCAGAATCCCAAGTGGGATCATCCTGCTTCAGAGGATAGGCAAGTGTGACCTGTACTCAGACTTTGGACAAAAACGAGCCTGTTACCATACAGCACAGTCCTGGGTTCATCACCCTCCTCAACCTGGGAGACCGCCTGCCTGGACACCCTCACAGCCCTCCCTGAGCCTTGGCACCTCCCTCTTCCTTCCACTTGCCCAGGCCCTTTGCAGAGTCAGCTCTGGCCTTCAAGGTCCTGGGCTTGCCCACCTGGCTATTCAGGGGCAGAGGCTCAGGAGGGACCAAAGGAAAAGTGAAACTGAGACCCAAGGAGCAAGGGGTACAAACTGGAACCGGGTGGAGGGTATGAGCCAACATGTAGGGCCTCAGTCTTTCAGGGTGTTGGCATGTCAGCCAGGGAAAGAGTTATGGCTGACCTGCCTATACGGTGGAGTTAGCACTGCACCCAGCTGTCAACACAAAGGCTGCTTTCATTGCTGTCATGAGTGAGAGTACAGGCTGTGAGTGACAGGAAACCCATATGACCACCTGATGGATTGCCATCAAGCCGTGAGCTGAGTCACAGATGAATCCCAATCCCTTGGACACCTCAGGTCTGTAAGACCAGCCTTCTTGTTCTGGCTCTACCTCAACAGTATTGTGAACCCAATGATGAAGGGGACTAAGAGGAAGAAGCTCCAGGTGCTAGAGTGCCACAGACCCAGGCTGCCCAGAGATCCAAGCTGCTTGTGAAGGAGAGTGCAAGCCAGTACTGGCTGGAAAATGTCCTAAGTAAAGCAGGAAAGCACCTCCAACCAGGAGTAGGGAATGGCCACGTACAGGCAGGGGCCCACCATCTTCCTTCTTAGGGCTCTAGAACCACCTACTGTGACATCCAGGAGCCATCAGGGCCTGAATGACCACACTCCCCAATAGGGTGATTGGCATCCACTCTAGAGAAGAGTAGACAGGGGACAGGGATACTGGTGTTGATTTTTATGTTCCCAGATGCCTTTGGCATCCAACTGGTGCCTATATTTTCTCATGGAACAAATGGATGGATGCAAGGAAGGAAGAAAAGAAGGAAGGAAGGAAGGAAGGAAGGAAGGAAGGAAGGAAGGAAGGAAGGAAGGAAGGAAAGAGAAAGACAGATGGGTGAATGAGTGGATAGATGAACGAGGACAGGTTGCTCCTGAGCATTGGTGTGTAGCCTGCTCTAGCTCAGCAACTTCTTGGGACAGAAACTAATATCCCTAACAACACAGTAAGTCTGGCCTGGTCAGCAAAGCTGGAAGCCTGGTCTTTTGTCTACTGAAGGCCTCCTCTTCCTTTTACTTGACTGGAGTTGAGCTAAGGGAAGGCCTCCCACATCTGAGACACAGGTCAGAGGTTTATCTCTGAGCTTTTCCCTTTCCTCCCATGGTCCTCTCCTGCAGCTCAAGACGCAGGCCAAGGGCACTCTATGTGGAGGTCACAGGAGCCCTGACTACACGGGAAGAGTAGGCAGAGAGGATGGTTCCCCTCAACAGTCCCTCTGACCTTTCCCAGCTCACTTCTGGTTGCAGCCGGATTACCTCTGACCCTGCCTTCATCCACTCCAGTGGCTGGTGATCAGAAGTCCCCAAAGAGGCCCACTGATTAGCCAAAGAGGGGGGAGGTGGGCCACAGATCACCCTGCCAAATCAATAATCAAGGCCAGTAAATTAGGACATTAAATAATGCCAGTGGGAGGCAGGTTGTGCCAAGCCCTCCCCCCCAGCAGAGGAATGAAGAAGGTCTGAGACCCAGTATCACTCCAAGCCAGGCTGGCCAGGCTATGTGTAGGATGTAAGGTAGATTCAGGCAGGAGTGGAGGCGGGGTGGTCAAGACCAAGGACTCCATTTGAACTGAGTCCCAGTAACTGGCTAAAAGCAAATTCCAGTGCTGGCTCTAAGATGCAAGGCTTAAACCGAGGCCCCTGGGCCCTCCTTCTGATAGGAGTGAGACCCTGTGCAGGGTGGCACACCCCCTTCTCCTCTTTACCTCTTCCTCTAGCTAATGGGCTCAAATGAGCTCATGGTTATCAAATGCTGATGGCACCCTATGTATTCTGTCTTAGCCCTGTACAAAGCCCTTTGAGCTGTGGTATGAGGTGAGGCAGAGGCCTAGTATCTCGCAGCAGAGCTGGGCAGCTGACATCTCTAGTTTCTTTAATCCCCTGAACTTGGTCCAACAGGACTTGACATGAGACAACTGGGCCTGGTCCACAATTTATCTCTCTGTCCTCAGGGGCAGGCACCTGATCTTGGGGTTGTCTCCTCCCCAAGACAGCCTTCTCCTGAGGCTGTTGGGAAGCACAGTAGAAAAAGGTTCAAGTCCCAGAAGGCCAGCTGCCCTTCCACCCCCAACCTCCAACATAACACTGGCATCCTTTCTAGAGAGAAGAGTCGTAGCTAGAAGGGGGCTGCCCAGGCAGGAACTACACTTCCCAGCCTGCCTTGCACCTGTGGCCAGGAGAATCATTCTCACAACTGGGAGTACAGTGTGTTCTTCAGACAGGTGTGATTACAGAGCAGAAGGGCCCTCTCTCCTTCCTTCTGTGATGATCTTGTGAGCCAGGTGAAGATGAGAACTTGGGCTCTAAATGCTATGAGCCTTTTTACAGACCTTGCATGGGCTAAGCCATAGAGACTTTGACAGTCAAATCATGAGTCTGGGGTCCTCAGTCCTTAGTGATTATCTCATCCGCAACATTTTCTAGAAAGCCAGGAAATGCCCTGGCAATGGGAGAGGCCCCAACAATGCCAAAAGCTCAGATGGGACCTTGTTTAAATCGGGACTCCCTCACACCTCCTTCCTCACCCTCTCTCCTCACTTGTACAAGCTTCACAGCATTGCAGTCACCTTCCCTCTATCCCATGCACACCTGTGAATCCATGTTTCCAGCATGTCATAGCCAGACTTCTTGGAGGAGGTGTCTCCACTTCCAGTCCAGTCCACTGACTTCTCCAGCTCTGCCTGCCTGGCCTCCCTCCCCAGCCTAGCACAGACCTCCCTTTTCCATCATGGTGCGGAGGCCCTTGACTCCTCAGATGCACACAGTTCTTGACCCCTTTATCCATGGGGGATATGTTTTGGTATGCCCAGTGGATTCCTGAAATCACAGATGTACCAAACTTTGTATATATTTTTCCTACACAAATAAAATTATAAACTAGGTCTAGGAGGAGATTAGTGATAACAACTGATGATGAAATAGAACTATCAAACCATGGAAGTTCTGTGAACGTGGTCTTCTCAATGTCTCATTTTACTGCGTTCACCCTTCCTGTGAGGGGTGATACTTAAAGAAAGCATCCTGAGGCTTCTCTGTGGTGTAATCCAATTGCCAGTATCTCTACTCTTGAGCATTGAACTAGTATTAAGAAATAAAAACCACTTGAAAATAAACACTGTGATTCACCCAGCAGGTAATCTGAAAAGCAGGATAACAAAGTGTGTACTAAGAGGGTGATACATCCAGTGTGGAAACAATAAACAATAGACGAAGGGATGTCTGTCCTCCGGACAGGATGGAGTGGGATGGCACAAGATTTCATCTCTATGTTCAGAACGGCATACAATTTAAAACCTGAGAAATGTTTTTATAGAACTTTCCATTTGATGTCTTTGATCACAGATAACCTTGATTGTGAAAAGGGGAGTCTCTGGTAAGGAAGACTCCTGTGTTATCTTAATACTTTTCCTGCTCCTGACAGATGGCCACAGATTGAGTATTTATAAAGAAAAGAAATTCACTTCTCAGGTCTGCGTGAAGTCCAAGGCTGAGGGGCATTCAGTGAGGACTTTCATGCTGCACCATCCTATGGGAGAAGGCAGAAAGGCAAAGGAACTCATAAGACAGGGAGAAAGGCATTGTCCCTGTTCTTTATTTTTTAAGTTATTTTTTGAGACAGGGTCTCACTACAGAGTTATGGCTGGCCTAGAATTTGCTACATAGACCAAGCTAGCATCAAACTCACAGAGATTTCATCTGCTTCTGCTTCCAGAGTGCTAGAACTAAAAGTGTGCACCAGCATCATCTTTTTCATTCTTTTATGAGGATCCCTTGCCAATGATGACTAGCTCTCTTCCTCCATAACAGTACTGACACACCTGGGAAGACAGGACCCTTACCAACTTATCACATTTTTTGAGACATGGTCTCAGGTAACCCAGACTGGCTTTCAACTTCCTGCATGGCAAAGGATGAAAGATGACCTAGAACTCCTGATCCTCCTGTCTCCACCTTCCAAGTGCTAGAATTACAGATGTGGACTACTATACCTGGTTTATGTAGTGCTGGGTATTGAACCTTGGGCCTTGTGTGAGCTGGACACTCACTCTGCCAGTGGAGCTATATCCCCAGTTCCCCAATCACATGCTAAAGGCCACCTCTTCATCCCATCACGATACAGTTCATTTCAAGAAGTTTTGGGAAGTGACAGTCAACTCACAGCTTGTGTGGAATGTCTCAATTTTCAGGAGCTTTTCTTCCCTCAAACCCAATCCCTAGCATCCTTCCTATCTATCACTCAAGGCTCTATCATTTCATTTCCAGAAGACTTTGCAGCACCTTGGTCTGTGCCAGGTAATGTTTCAGGGATGAAGACCAGGAAATGGAGGTAAAGAAGAAGCAAAGTTAAAAGCCTCTCTATGCTAAAGAGGCTTTGAGTTCAAGTAGGTAGAGGGCAGCTCTATCTCTCAGATGATGAAACTGAGGCCAGAGTTGTCCAGTATCTAAACTAGCATGGCCACTCAGCAAGCATCCTGATGCTTAAGATTCAACATAGAGTCTTCTAAAGAAGACCACACACTTCCAGAGAGATCAAAACATTTATATATGCCTGACATGATTCCCAAACTCCCAAACAGAGACAAAGGAGAGAGTGTGTGGTGGTTTGAATGAGAATATCCCCCTTAGGCTCTAAGTATTTGAGCATTTTTGTCCCGAGTTGGTGCTGCTGTCTTGGGAGGTCTTAAAGGGTGTGGCCATACTGGAGGAAGTATGTCTCTGGGAGTGGGCTTAGAGAGTTCTTAAGCCTTGTGGGATCTCCAGTCATTCTGCTTTCTGTACCTGCTTGAAGATGTGAGAGCTCAGCTTCTGCTCCTACTCCAGCCACCTCTGCCACCCTGCCTCCCCACCATGATGGACTCTAATTCTTCTGGAACCATAAGTCAAATAAACTCTTCCTTTATAAATTCCCTTGTCGCGGTGTTTCTATTACAGCAACAGAAAAGTGACTGCAGAGAGGGAGAGAGACAGAGACAGGGAAAGAGATAGAGACACAGAGAGACAGAGACAGAGACACTCTGGGCTCAGCTTCTCTTCTGCAGATATTACTATCTATAATGTTCTAATTAAAAGTCAAGCACTCTCAATAATCCCCAGTGAGACCCAAGAAAATGTTTTTAGTCTTAATTTTACTCCGTAAGAAATAGTCCAATATATCCTATTAGCCAAAAGTATTTGACCTTCAAAAAGATCACCTACTGTCTCATAGTCTCAACATCCCAGGGTGAACCTCTCTGGCTCTTGCCAGTTTCAGTGTCTGCAATTCCATAATATCCTTATTTGCTTTGTCAGACACTAGGAACTGCTTCACCTATCTCCCTGTACCCTGAAAAGTGAATATGTATATTGCAGGTTGATTGTGTGTCATAAGATCTAACTCAATTATCTTTCATAACCATGCTGGGTAACAGGTGTTGTCATTGAAAAAAAGAAGATTCTAAGGCCCAGAAAATTTAAGTAACTTATCCAAGGATGAACAGCAAGCAGGTGGCCCCACCAGGATTCAAACCCAAAGCAGTCTACTTGATGTGCTATGCAGGCCTTTCACTCAGTTACTTACAAATTGTGGCTTCGGAGAAGATGATGGATGATGAGACCCACCCAAGCCCCATGGCTGGTGGGATCAGGGAGCAGACTTGGACCCAGAAAGCCCACCCTTGAGCTTAGCAGCCTAAGGCTGGGCCTGATGTGACACCTACCTGGAAGAGTCATTCAGGTTTCCCCATGAGACAGAACTAAAAGCCTGAGGACTCAAGGCCCAGTCACCAAGTAGAGCAAGGTCAAAAGAGTTCAAGCTGGTCCAAGCAGAGAGGTCAAGGAGCCACTGAGGAGGATGGCCAGAGACGGAAACTTAGTGCCTCAGTGCAGGAGCTCCGAGGTGCCTCATTATTGTCCCTGGGATTTCCTGGAACCTTTATCTTACCATGACAGCTACCTCTCTTGAGTGGCAGAGATGCAGGTGGCCCTCTGTCTCCTGCAGGCCTTGGAACCTATCAAAACCAAACCTCTAAGCAAAATGATTCTCTTCCCCCCACCTCATATCTCTACTGAGTCTAAATATATCTTTACAAAACCAATATTTGCAGCAATTGAGCCATTGGTTAGGCTCTTGACTTCACTATAATATAGAGATTTGTGCTGTCACAATATTTTTTATAAGATTTGATAAACAGAACACTGGTATGAGAGACAGTGTGTACAAAAGAAAAAAGAGACAGGGAGGAAGGAAAAAGAGAAAATCTTCTCAGCTCAAGAAAATGGAAAAAGCAGAGTGCATAACAGAGGCGAGAAAAGTCAATTAAATCATGATAATTACTTCCGCTGCCGTGCCCACGAGCAGCGGGAATGGCTATTAATTAGGAGTTCTATGTTGGCTGTGGCCGTTTGGCTTCCACTAGGCTGTCAGTATGTTCTGTAATGGCATTCTCGCTGAGAGCTGATGTGTGAAAATATTTTCACCTTGACAGCAGTTTTAAAGAACCCAGCACACACACACACACACACACACACCCCACACACACATGCGTGTGTGCATGCCCATGCACACAGATGCACGTGCAAGAGGCCAGCCCATGTAACTGGCATGAAATACAGTGATTTCCACTGTCCCCAATCCCATTCCCAGAGTCCCGTAGTCACCAGCTCCTCCCTACTTTCTAATTAGCACCATAAGAAGCCAATTACTATACAAAAGGTGCTCATTCCCATACTGAAGCTCAGACTCCAGGCTGGGAGACTGAGGGGCAACAGAGGGTGGCATGCCCAGCCCCTGCCTCAGGTAAAATGGCCCAGATCACCCAAGAGGGAGCCTGTGTGAAGGCCTGTGACATTAAAGGCCAGGCCTTCAGGAGAGAACACCCCCTTAGATCCTGACAGGCGTCCAGATTCCAACCTGTGCCAGTGGCTTAGGGACAGGGGAGGGCTCCAGATGACCATCATGATTGGGGTGGGACGATGCCTCCTCCTGTGATCTAACTCTGCAATGTCATGATCAGAATGGATGGGAGAGGTCACTAGAGCCACCTGGCAAGAGAGAAATGGAAGATAAGGAAATCTGCCCTGTGAGTTTCCTCCAGGGCTGTGGCCTGGGGCTCTTCCAAATATGTCATAGGCTAATCTTGAATACATTGTATCATCTGGTATTATTTCACTGTGGTAACTATTGCTACATTGTATCTGGCTAAGAAAAGCAGGTCAGTCAATAACAGTTCACTTTATCTTTTGCCAAGTAAGGATAAGAGGCATTGAAGGCCCTAGAGAACTGGGAGGAGAGATGGGGGAAGGAGAAAGAGAAAGTGGGGTACCCCAGTTCTTCACTGGGTGATGTATGTGCTGGCCTGCCCTAGTCCTTCTGAGGAGAGCAGTAGAGAACAAGGTCTCAGGAAGATGCAGCACACTGGGCGGCCACCTACTTATCAGCCCTGTTCATTTGATGCCATGGGGCTCTCCTGACGCTTGGTAACCTTGTAGACAGAACCAGGAAATCTTGCAGCTGTAGGTCCTGGGCTCTCTCTGGCTGCAGAGTCAGGAGACAGGAAGGTGAGGGTCAGAGGCCTGGGAAGGCCTCACTCTGAAGGATGTGTAGAAATAGTAGGCCCTGCCCCAGAGGGCTGCAAGAACAGAGGAGGGACAGAGCTCCTCAGAAAAATGCCTTTCCTGTCATTCAGTCACTTCTGCCCCAGCCAAGTTAAACAACAGGACTCACCCACACCATACCCCTTAAGTGGACAGGATATCCTGACTTACAGGCAGGTGCACCCTGCTCTCCTAAACTAAAGAGTGCCTAAAGCTAAAGGAGACAGAAGTCAGCATGCAACCTGGAGAGAATCCAACTTTTGTGGGCCCGCTCTCAGTTCTCACTCCTTGGGCTTGCCAAGTTCAGTGGCAGTAGCCACGGTGATCTCTGAGGACTCAAGTCAGGCCGAAGTTCAGTGAAATGAGTGAGAGAAGAGCCTGGAGTGTGGTACTAGAGGATTAGGGCCAGGGTCAGGAGCCCTGGGTGCAGCTTCAGATCCAGGGGCCTCCTGCCCTCAGGAACACAGACCAGAGGGAGGCCTGTGTGCATGCAGCACACTGAACATTCAGGAGTGTGAGCCTGGGTCAGTATCCACAGTCTTTCTGCATGCAAGTGACAGCTCCTGATTGCTTTGGTGCCAGAGCAGAGGTGGGAATGTGCTGGACAGTAGCAAGGCCAAAGCCCCTTGGCCTGCTGGTCAACAACTACGAGTATAGATCGCTACAGTGAAAGCATCTTCAGCCTGAGCCCAGAATGAATACTCAGAGAAACAGGTCACAGACTCCAGGCAGGTGCAAGTCCAAGGAGAAAGAGGGACACATGGGTCAGACTCAAACCCAAGCTGCATTGGGGTCTGGAGCCCAAAGTTTGGAGTCTAGACCGATGGTGAGGACCAGTGACTGCTGGACTGCAGCTCTTCAATATGAGAGTCAATGCTGTGGAGCCACTGGGCTTTGGAGCCTTTTGTTACTTGGAATGATTTTGTCGGTGACTTAATCATACTCTACTCTGAGAAAGACGGACCAAGGGACTCAATCAAGTACATCAGCTGTTCATCAGATGGCAGGGCCAGAGCTAGGACCCAGGGCTGCCCTGACCTCTCCAGTAGGCTGATCTGGTGTTGCCAGAAACCAAGGCAGACACACACTTCCCTTGGATTGAGATTTCACCCCAGCAAGGTGTCCTGATGGCTCATGTAGCTCTGATACCAGAACCCACCTAGTCACAGCCTCCCTGCCCTGGAGATCAGCTGCATTCCAGCCTGGGCCTGTCTCTGATCCAGGGCCCTGTCACCCTTCCATGGCAAGATTAGAACCTGGCTGAAATGGGGGTTGGGAAGCAGCTGCTTGTGTGATAATGCTGCCAGGCCCCTGCCCATTCCACATACCCAGGGGATAGCCACTGAGAGTCAGCTCTTCCCAGCAAATCTGCATTCAGTTCTACCTGTCAGCTAGAGTGGGAGGGGATAGGGGCATCTAGGCAGTGGTGGCTCATGGCTGACTGATTCCTCTAGTTACCCCTTAGGGTGCAGCCTTCCTTCTCTACCAGACATAAAACCTCTTAGACCTTCTAAGTCCTGATCACCACTTGTCTTTGGAGCTGACAGATCTACTGTAGCAAAGCTAGTTAGTGATGGATGAATGAATGCTGTGCATGAATGAATGAATGAATGAATGAATGACTACACATATGAATGGGCACATGAATGATGAATGGACTTATGAACGAATGGGTGCATGAATGAATGTTTGCATGCATGAATGGATGGGCATGAACATGAATGAATGAATGACCGGGTACACAAATGAATGAGTGGATTCAAGAATAAATGAATGAATGAACAAATGTATGAATGAGTGGGCACACAAATGAGTGAATGAGTGGGCACACAAATGAGTGAATGAATGCACAAATGGAAGAGCGGAGAGCAAGTGAATCCAGTGGGATGGGTCCATCTGGCTGACCCTTCTCTCATTGCTGTCCCTACTCAGGCACGGAGTAGGGCACAAAGCTGACCTAAGTGTAGCCGCTAGCTGTCATGCTTTGAGAAACATCCATGTCTGCAGCAGCTGGCATCAGCTCCAGATGTCTGTGCAACTTCAGAGCTGTTTTACTGGTAAAGGAAGTGGTCTGGAGCCTCCACCCATACAATGCCTCCTGCCCCGCAGAACAATGGAGGATTAACCTTCAGAGCAGGCCTTTCTGACTTTTGTCTGTCTTCTATTTTGAGCTTCCTTTGAAAAATGCTTCTGCTCCTTTGTGAAGTTTGAGGACTCTGAAGCTCTGCTCCAAGGTCCCGTTCCCAAGGTCCTGTTCCCAGGGTCTCTGTGTCCTTGATTGTTATTTTCATGTCTCAGCGCCCACATTGTTGGATGTTTCCCCACTTCTGAGTGTAGCTGGATCCCAAGCATGCAGAGGGTCCAGGGGGGCTCTTCCCAACTCAGCTTGGCTTCATGGTGACCTGAAGGTACCACAGACCTCCGATCCGCTCTCTGTTCTAGCCTTCTCTGTGCTAGATTGTGGCACCTTGGAAAGGAAACATTTTCTCTGTGCATGTGGCTAGGACCTGGTACCTGGCAGTGTTGCACAATCCCCATTTTCAGCCTCATTCAGAGATACCAAGCATTTTCGTCAAGGTCACACAGCAAGAAGTACCAAAAAGTCAGTTTTTGGAGGTCTCTCCCACTGCTAAGCAGAAATTTTAGAAAATGCCTTCGGTAGTTTTCCTTAGGCATGAGAAAACACGACCCTGGGTCCAATCTACATACCCTCTGCTCACAACTGCCATACAGTGGGCATTCAGGCTGCATTTGGTACTTGCATATATTGTCCCAACTGCAGAAGGCAATTATGCATTATGATCTCCATGGAAACCAAGGCTCAGCGAGGATCTGGAGTGGCCTGAGTGGACACAGTAAGCAACAAGCAGGACTCACATCCACTCAAAGTACACCCTGTCCTTTGGTCTGGTCCTTTATCACAGTGCATAGGTCCCTGCCCAAAGTTGTCCAGCTGGCCCATCTCTGTTCAGGGTCATTTCTGAAAGCAGCCTAGCTGGGCACCTGTTTAGTAGGAGGAGGATGTGACAAGCTGCTGATACCAGAAGAGAGTGATCAGGGCTGCAGAACATCGAGGGCACCCACCCGCCCCCTAGGAAAGCCAAGGAGTGGGACGCAGGGCCATACAGTGGCTGCTGGGAGGAGGCCACCCACCAGCACACTAGGAGAGCCAGAGAGAGATGGTTTCAGCCTGGAGACTCCACTGGGTGAGGTCTTTGAGACTTGCTTTGATGACCCCTGAGAGCAACCCAAGTGGGGACCTGGAGCCTCTTTCTATGGGGGGTGCAAAGAGAGTCGGAGGCCCCCTAAGCAGGAGCTGCCCCTTCTATGCTCTTGCTGTGACTCTGGGCTTCACAGGGGCAGATGTTCAGTGAGGCCTGGTGGCCCAGGCAAACACTCCCATCACTGACCACTCAACAAGCACTCAGTAGCTCCAGGAGTTTTGAAAGAACACAAATGTGGTGCACTGGTGGAGTTCATGACCAGGAGAGTCACTGTGTTCAGACTTAGGACTCTATCTGAGGGCTCACCTCAGAGCGCACCTCCCTCACCTTCTTCCCATGGACTCTGAATGGCCCTAAGAGCCTCAGAGAAAAGACCCCAAAGATCAGATCACAGCTATGGGAGGCAGGATGAGGTGCGCGCACGCGTATACACACACACACACACACACACACACACACACACACGTTTAAAACTCTAATTATGGAACAAGGAGGTGGAAGAGCTTCAACTCTATTTCAAGAACAAAACGCCTATTACCATTATTTGGGATGAGATGGTTATTAACCAAATTATTTAATTATAAATGCCTGCTGGGTAATATTAAGAAATGACAGTGGGGCACATATCTGCCTGTTCTTTTAAAACAAAGGGGGTTGGGCCAGCAAGATGGCTCAGGTGATAGAGGTGCTTGCCACACAAACCTAACAGCCTGAGTTCGATCCCCAGAATCCATGTAATGGTAGAAAGAGAGAACTGACCCTACAAAGCTGTCCTCTGACCTTCACATGCAGGCCCCAGTACTCATGTGTGTACACACACATCACACATATACTATAAGAACTAAATAAATAAAATGAAGGTGTATAGCTCAGCAGTAGTGTGTGCTTAGGATGTGTGCGTCAGCACCTGGGTTCAATTCCTGGTGCCCCTAGAAGAGAAGGCTACTTGGTAAACCCTAAGAGATGAAAATGCCTAACCAGGCAAGCCTGTTTTCAAAGACTGAGGAAATATAAGTCTCACATAAACAGGGCGATTGGCAGTTCTCACACTCCATGATGAGGAGATAAACCTGAGACCTGCAAATCCAGAGCCACCTAGGGAGTAGGAACACCAATTTTCAAGAAATGTCAAATTCTATCCTCCTCCCCATGGAGATGCCAGACCGCAGGGAGTCATTTCCTGTTCAAATTGCTTTCTAATCCTACAAGATTATGTCCTCCCTCTCCTCAACCTCCAGGGCTTTCTCTAGAAGGGGTATGTGGACAGTGTCACTTACCCTCACACCTCAGAGGAAAGTGAAAGTTGAGGTTCCTTGGTGTCTCAGAGTCCCATCAAGAGAAGTGAAGGATCCTTCTGTGTGAGAGTTTTCTTTATACAGTTTCCTGTCTTTCCCATGCTAGATCTGTCCAATGTCATAGATGTTCTGTGAACCCAGGTTCTAAAACACACACCAGGGCAGGTGCTGGGGGAAAGATAGCAGGGGCATCAGTTCCTCTCTGTCTCTTTGTCTACCTGTGTTTCCTTAGCTTACTTCATGTCTCTGAGCCTCAGTGCCTTTACTTATAAAATAGCAATACTCTATTCCTCATCAGGATGGTGCAGGACAAAACAGCATTTGTGGGAAGCTGGGCATGGTAGCATGGACCTGTAGTTTCAGTGCTCCTACAGTGAGATGAGAGGCAGAGACAGGACAGAGGCTGTCCTCTGATTTCCGCACACATGCCATAGTACCCTCCTGCCTACACACACACACACACACACACACACACACACACCACAGAATCAAACCAAAATCCCTTGTATGATTAAGGCAGTGTCTTCTCTTTTGGGCCCTGTTCCTCTCCTGAGCTCACAGATGGGTGCGATCTAGGACCACACCCCAACATCTATCCTTTAAAGATACTCCCTAGCTCAGAGCTCTGGAACCAGGGGCTCCAGCTGGCCCCTCCCTCAAGTACTAGGGGCTGTATCTGTCATCTTGTCCCACCAGAGCCATTTTAGAGTTGATTGCAACCTCCACTCATGTGACTGCTCCCCTATCCCATCCATAGGGCTCCCCTATGCCCTATGCCATACCCCATTCTGCAGATGGGAAATGGATGCATAAGGCCAACAAGTGGCAGGTCTGTGGTCACCAAACTGGTAAGCAATGCAGCAGAGTTTCAAACCTCAGAGTGAGTGCCAAGTTTATAACTGTCCTGAATGGATGAAGATGTTCTCAAGACACACTTTGGGTCCCTACCTTGGCTGTCAGACTGTTGAAGCGATGCTCCTCAAGAAACTGAAATTCCCCAGGAATCTCATGCTGGGAGGAAGAAAAGGCTGAAGCCTGGTGCCAGGGAGAGGGGGAGTTTGCATCCCAGGAAGACTTCAAACAGTTCTGACAGTTTGTCAGACCACCTTGCAGGAGAGACTGGAGCTCAGAAAATGTTGGTGGGCGGGACCACACCTCAACCAGGACTGCTTAGCTGTGCATACCTCTTGCCCTCTTTTAAACCTAAACTTCACGTCAGGACCCTAAAGATGGACTCGGGAGAGAGGGGCATCAGTGAATCTTTGTTCCTCCCAGTGTGGCCACATAGACTAATAAATCTGTCCTGCCTCTCACTGCCACTTGTCTGATTGGCCAATCGTGGATGGGTGGCAGAGCCTAGCTTGTTAGGGCTACCAGGACCCAGGCTCTGGCCCTAAAACCTTGGGGAACCGTTCCAGAATGGCCAGTATGAGGAGTCAGAGGTCCCCATACTTCAGCTGCTCCCTGCAGCTTCCTGATGTTTGAATAGCCACACTCACTGTACACCACCTGCACATTCTATCCCCCATAAGCCACCTGTACTATCTTTACTGAAACACCTATCTTTGAAATGATGTAAAAACAAAGTCCTCTTCTAAACATACCCTTGTTTCAGTACACTACCCAAGAAACCACAGGTTCGATGGGCTAAATATACGCTACCAGCAACTCATTCAGACAATTCCAGACTCATCTGAATCAGGAGGGTTCTAGTCCATGTGAGTCTGACAAACCACACATGGCACAATGGATGGCTGACATACTTCCTCCCACTCTGGAGGTATTGTGGAGCCAGACTCTAGTTAAGCTTGACTCAGATCTGCCATGGATTTCTTAGAGGCATTCTTTTAAACTCTCGGTAAGTGACACAGATAATTACGGAGGGGCAGATGACATTAAAAGTGGAGTTCTAGGGGCTAGAGAGATGGCTCAGTCAGTAAGATGCTGGCCTTGCAAGCACAAGGGCCTGAGTTTCAGCCCCAGCACCACATCAAAACACCAGGCATGGTGTGCATGCTGGTACCTACAGTGATAGGGAGGCTGAGGTGGGAGGACCCCTGGGGCTCACTCAGCAGTCGGCCTTGCCTAATTGGTGAGCTTCTGCCAATGAGAAGCCCTGTCTCAAAGGAGCTGGATGGCCCTTCTGAGAATGACACCTGGGGTTCTGTGATTGTCCTCTGGCCTGTACATGCATGCATGCACACATCACACCCACTTATGCACATATATATTTACATATGTGCACATATGTGTACACACACACATACATGCACCAGAATTTTCATGATTTGTTGAGATATCCAAGGAAATTTGTTATGAGCCAGGCTGGAAAACCCCAGAAGAGCATCTGGTTCCCCATGGCCAGCCCCTTCCCTGAACTGAACTTTGTACCCAACAGGCACTTAAGAATTGTCAATGAACTACACAACAGTGTGTTGAAGGCAGTATGCTGAGTTGAACAGCATCCCTCTCTAATTCTCATTCATCCAAAACCTCTGAGTGTGACCTTATTTGGAAAAATCTGCAGATGTAGCCAGCCAGGATGAGGTCATCGCAAATCCCCGCCTGTGTCCTTAAAGAGGAGTGGACCCAGAGAGAGGGATGCACAGGGGAAGGGCCATGAGATTAGATGATACGGTTACGGGCTAAGGAATGAACACTAGGAGTGGCCAACAGTCTCCAGGAGCTGGCACAGGTGGGGAAAGCTCCTGTGTGGAGCCTTCAGGACTGCGCCCCAGCACCACCTTTATTTCAGGTGGACATTGAGAGACTGTATTCACTTCGCTTTACGGAACCTAGCTGGTGACTTGTTACAAGAGATAACTGACACAGGAGGTGGGTACAGAAGCCTAGAAAGATCAAGGGACCAGAACTAGTTCCTTTCAGAACTAGGTCTAGGGCTTAGGTTCCCAGTTTGCAACTTGAGCTTATCTGGAAAGGACCAGGAACTTTCTGAACTCCATCAACCAAGCCAGTGCACAGGAGAGAGGGAGGTAAGGAGATTCTGCCAGCCTTCCCCACCTAACACATCTCAGATCCCAACTCTGGACACCCTCAGTGGAAGCCGCTTTTTCTAGATGTCCACACCACAGAGAGCTTTGCAAACAACCAGGGAGGCCCTGTCCCCAGCCAAGTCCCATTGTGTGTTTTCCCTGGTTTTCTGCACAGATGCCCATATCCAGGGCTCCACCTTCAAGCTGCCCTTTGGATCCCAGACTGCCTCACCCAGCAGTGACAGCCGGAATTTCACTGGGAACAACTAGCTGGGCCTCTCCGGAGTAGCACTGCCATTGCAGCCAGGGAGGAGAATGGCTCCCAGCAACAAGGCAGGGCAGAGGGTATCCCTCCTCATCCCCTTCCCCAGGGTAGCTGGCTTCTCGCTACTAAATGCAACCACATAAAGAAAAGGTCTATTATTTCTCTATAAACTGATTCTCCTCTTTGCAGACCCTCCCAGGGTTGGGCCTGCAGCTCACCCCACTAAACACCCCATTGTGTTTTTATAGCTCTATCCCAGATCATTAATGGGTGGGGGAGTGGAGCAGTTCTTCCATTCCTCCTCTGCCTCTCCCTCCCCTTCCTCCTCAGAAATGCAATCCAGTTGTTGTTTTAGGCTGGGGTTCGTAAAAAAGCCTTTGGACTTGAAAGAAAAATGTGAATCCAGACCTTACGGATAAACACACCACTGCCTGCGCAAGCACATAGCTACTGCAGGAGCCCCAGACTCAGACCCACAATGAATCACTCACCCTGACCACTGCTCCCTGAACATTAGCAAAGGGGCTTCTGGGGACCAGCTTTGCAGAACTGGGGAGAAGAAGGCATTTCTCCTCCACTCCCTCCCTTCCATCCACAAAAGGTTGCTGACCTTTCCTATGTCCAGGCACACACCATGCTATACTCCGATGTGGCCCTGCAGCGTAGCCCCACAGGAGGTCACCATTTAGAAGCAGAAGGACAGAAAGAAGCACTAGGGGCACAGTTGTGGCATCTGATAGAGATGCTGCAGGCAGGCTCTGAGGGTTGGGAGCATCCTGGTCTTAAAGGGCTTCATAAATACTGGTCAAACTTCCATCTGGGTGCTGAGGATGCCGCAGGGAGGGGATTCAGATGTAAGAAGAGCATGAAGATGAATTCTTACTTTTTTGCCCAAAGTTGGGCTCATCACTCAGCAACCACACCCGCCCTTCAGCTCTTCCCCCATTCTCCAATTTCCTGTTGTTGTTTCTAACGGCCCTAACAATTTCCTAGGCTCAAGGACTCAGAGACTCAAAGATTAGACATTTCTGACCTCGAATTCCAACTTGTCCCAAAGTCATCCTGTTGCCAATTGCATTGCTCCCTACACCCACCCAGGGACCCTGCTTGACTGGACTTCTATGTCTTCTAGTGCTTGGACCTCTTCAGTAGACAGCTTGTCCCAGGCACTCCTCTCTCCAGTCTGCCCTCCATTCCCATCAGAACCAGATCCTCCTGATTCCAGACCTTCAGAGGCTCCCCACTCAAAGCAATTCCAGCCAACTTCAGCACTCAGGGACTCAACAGCCTGGCCCTTCCATTCCCTCATGACTTCACTGTTTCCCACTTCTCCACATGCAGCACAGCTACTGTGGGAAGGGAGTGTGCCTTGGCTGGAGTATACCTGAGCCTCCTAGCATCCGAACATGGGCATGCTCTATTCCACCACCAGGCTGCCATTGTCCCAGCCTCGTGGCTGGGCTTCTAGTGACGTCATGTCCCACCTGCAGTTCTTCAATCATTTTCTTACTATGAATTCCTAGAGGGCGGAAACTTGGTCTTAGACCAAGTATGAAAACTTTTTACACCTAGGAAATACCTGGTGCTCAACTGATGTGTGCCCTAGGAAAACATGTGGTGCTCAATTGATGGGTGGCCTAAGAAAAATAAACCCCTCCACTGTCCTTCTCACCAAGGGGCTGCTGCCCCAGTTACTATCAAGGCTCAATGATAAAATACCAACAACACCCCGAGCAGCTCAGTAGAAAACAAACAGGAGGAGGCCTCTGGACCATTCTTTCACCATCCCTACCTCACCTCAGTATCCTGGGGACTAGTCTGGACACACTGAGTTTCCCTAACCTCCTGGCTCCATGCCTTGGGGTTCCCAGCCACAGCCTCTACCTCTTAGGCTCCAACCACCTCTCCTACAGGCCCTGGTCACAGGCAAGACATGTTTGTGGGTGTTGAGTGTGTGCTGTGTGCAGCACCCCACCCAGTGCAGGGGGCTCTGGAGCAGCTGGGGAGGCAGCCTTGACTTCTGCTCCCCCCTTGCGGGGTCTCAGTTCCCATTACTGTTTCTCTAATTCATTCTCCACACAGCAGCCAGAGGGATTTATTTAAAATGCAAATTAGACCCTGGAGCGCCTCTTTTTCAAACCCTAGGAAGACTTCTCTATGCACTTAGAATAAAATGTAAACCTCAGCCCCAGGCAGCTGCCTCCCCTACACAGCCTCACTGGATCCCCAATACAGAATACGTTATCCCAGAGCTACTTGTGTGCCAGTCCCTGTCCCAGCAAGGTTCACAGTCCATCAAAGATGCCAAAGACACCCTAAGCCACCTCCCAGGACCCTTGTAACACTTCACTCTGAGGGGGACATCTAACCCAGTAGGAAGTGCATGGGTAAGAGCTTCTAATCCCCTAACCCTGACAGTCAGAACTATTGTCACCATTCCAAAGGTTAGATAGAGGTGAGGCTCAGAGCAGGACAGGACCTTCTCCAAGCGTGCCACCCCGCTCCCCAGAGGAGGGGGTTAGAATACAGCTAGGGTTGGAACGTGGCAGTTTCCTTCTGGGTTTGACTCTTAACTACGCCCTGAGGGCCCTGACTCCTAAGGGTACTGTCGTAATCACACCCGTTGTTGCTCAGCCAGGTGGCAAAGTGGCAGCTGAGTCCCCAGATACCACACATACATCTTTCGTTAAGTCAAACAACTAGTGCAGTGTTTAGGGAACTTGTTAGATGTTAGCAGGGTTAGACGGCAGAAAAACTGGAGCTCAGTTAATGGCCTGTAAAACCCTGAACTGGAACTTCTGGATGCTCAATTATTGGTCAGGTGGGGCCACAGAGATGGGTCAGCTGGTGAAGCACTTGTGTGGAGAGCCTCAGATGGGAGGCAGAAGGTACGAGATCCAGGTCTGGCTTCTCAGAATTGTGATTTTTGGGCTGTCATCAGGCCCCAGTCCCTCAGCCTGGGTGGGGTTTGCATGGAAGTCATTGTGCCCCCTTGACCTTTCCCCAAAGACAGACTGGATCTACCAAGTTCCTGCCCTCATCCCCTGATGGCCCACAGCTCCCCACTGGAGCCTAGAAACTTCTGCAGACAGGTGTCACCCAGCATCCTGCCCAGGAAGCAGCTTTGGGGAGAAAACAGTTGATAAGGCACTTGGGAGCGCAGCACCTTGGAGCCAATCAGCTCAAGGGAGACCTGAAAGCACATTGTAGCTTTAATCAGAGGCAAGGCTGTCTGATGGGGGAGTTTTGCCAAAAGTTCAAATAAGCACTGGGCCTGCTTGAGGACAGCTCTGAATCCTCCCTGCCTCTTACAGTCCTAGCAAGGGGCAATGCTCCCTAGGCCTCAGTTTCCCCCTCTGCAGAATGGAATATAGTGACACCTACCTCCTCAGCAAGACCTACCTGCCTGAGTCAGGGCAGGCACACAATACACACTCAGTAAACACAACTCCACATAACATTTCTGGGAATGGGAATCTATCTGCTTCTCTCAATCTGAGTCTCTCTGGCTCTATCAAGCCCACCCCTGCAGGGGCTGATGGATGTTTCTGGAATTGAAATGCACTTGGATAGGGCTAGGAGACCCTTGAGAAGAATGAACTGGCCAGTGAGTGAGGAATAAAGAATGAATCTGAGTCCAGGCTGTTTGGGGGTTGTGACCTTAGACCATGGGTTTAGGGTGCCCCCAGGGAATGAGAGGCTCTGGAGGTGGGGAGGAATAGGAAGGGGGCTTTGGGATAGAAAAAAATCCCCTCCTCATCAGACCAGTTTAATCCAGTTTTCTGAAAGAGACAAGGGTTCAGGAAGGTCTTGGGCAAGGGTGAAGAATGTTCACAGGGCCCTGGGGAGGGGGCGGGGGCTGAAGCCTTACAACCCTCCCATTGTGTCCTGGCCCCAGTTCAGTCAGACTCTGGGGAGCCCCCAGAAGAACAGAACTGAGAGAGGGCAGGGGTGATAGGGAGCGAGGCCCCTCAGGGACAGAGCCTTCTCTCAGAGGGGAGGGTGAGGGGACTATAGAGTGACAAAGGCTGGGGTGTGAGGGAGCAGGGTGAGGGTGAGTGCACAGTAACAGAGGTAAAACTAGTCAGCGCTCCCACTTGCCCTAGTGGCCCCTGTCGGGCTCAATTGGATCATCAGGGATATAAAAGACAGTCAGGCCTGGATGGGGCTAAATAAAACTCCTTTATTTGTTTTAATATCCCTTAAACGTACAAACTTGAAACCTTAAACTCTATTTCTCTTGAATGTAGTCCTCTCTGACAGAGCCTCCCCACCCCTAGCCCAGCTCCTGACCAAAATTATACTAGTTTCCTGCTGAAAGCGCTCCAGTTCCCTGGGCTTCTGGTATGCTCTGTCTCAGCTCCAGGAAGGCTAAGGGAGGGTGGGGGCTTCCTGGAGGGAGTCCAGACCCAAGCTAGCAGCAGACTCTAATGTGGGCCCTGTGTTGCTTGGCCAGGGCCTGGGATGGATGGGACAGTGGATGGAGCCACTGGCAGGGCAGGCTGGGGGGGCCAGGCTAGGGGAAGGGCTGTAGCCAGCCTTCCTGGGCCCACATCTGGCACTGCTGCTTCCAGAGGTGAGATCCTGGGTGAGCAGCCCCATTCTTGCTGGCTTGCTTTTCCCACAAGTTTAGTGATGACAAGGTCCCTCACACAGGGCTGCCAGGAGACTTAAGGACCAGGCCTCCTTGCCCCACCCAGTTGAAGCACTGGATGAGTTACAGCTCATGCCAGGAAGCTATACCAGGGCATCTCCAGGGTAATCCTAAAGAGCAGAGAGGGACTTCCCAGGAGCCAGTGGGAGGTCACTGTTCTCCTCTGTCCCTCTTCAGGGACAACCAGCCACCGAACAGACACCAAGGGGCCTCTGGAAGCACTTGCCATGCCAGAAGAGGATACAGAAGGAGAAAAAGGCATCACGGCCCTCAAGTCTGGGGACTGTAGACATACCCTGAGTTAAAATAGGCCCCTCCATGCAGGACTTGTCAGAGCCTTTATTCCATCTTACATGCACTCTGAACTCCTGCAAACAGGCAGAACACACATTAGCGCCTAGACTGCTCTATCACAAATCCTTTAGGGCTGAGGGTCAGTGTTCTGTGTCCTGTCAGACCCTGTGTTGGTCACAGGGTAAGTCTTTAAGAGCTGGGCACAGGGTAAGTCTTTAAGAATCTCCTGGTCCTGGCAGGGAGACATTGCTTCAGGGGTGCTGGCCCTGACCTCCATGTTTGCTACAGTGGGGTCCTCCTTCTCGGTGTTTAGGCACAAAGTCTATGAGTTATACTCCATCCCCTGTTCATCTTATCTCACAGCTCCTAGCAAGCCCCACACCAGATTACCTTCCTGACTGCCAAAGTGGGAGAGGAAAATGGGGGTCCCACCAGAGCTTTCTGGTCTCCCCTCTCAGCTCATATGCAGACTCCAGTCTGTTCTCTTCTGTCCCCACCACCCACCCCATCACACTGTCCTGAGACTATCCTTTCTGCCCCGTACTCTGGGCTCCATCCTACCCCTGGGAAGGCTGTCTATTAAAGTGGAAGAGGCTGGACATGGTGGTGTATGCTTAATCCCTGTGCCCAGGAGGTAGGATTTATGTGCAATTGAGGCCAGCCTGGTCTACATAGTAAGTTCTAAGCCAACTGGGCTATAGGGCCTATCTCAAAAAGACCAAAAAAAAAAAGAAAAAAAATCAGAAGAGAAGACAGGCTGGGGACAGGATCAGTGATTCAGTCAGACCATGTGACCCTAAGCATCAGGTTTGATTTTGTATCTCCAGGGTTTGCAGATAGAACAAGTTTTCCAGGTGGTGGAGGAATCCCCAGGTGGGACAGCCTGGGGCAGAGGTCCCATTTGTCCCTGCCTCAGAGTCAACTTGGAAGCTGAGAACCTAAAAGCTGAAATTCTTCATTGTCACATCCTCTTCACTGCATGGAACTACACTGCGGGTCAGTGCCAGCGAACTCTGAAGCGTGATCATAAATAATTAAAATGAAATTACGGTTGTCAAAATAAATTAGCAAAGAACCAGGATCCTGTGTTCTCTGCTTCCCCATGCTGTGATCTCATCTACTTATCTTTGAAAGCTGGCAGTGGGCACCAGGTCTCTTGGACATGGGGCAATTGAGTGCAGTGAAGCCATGGCACAGAAAGACAGGGGACATGGTCGAGGGCTGTGCAGCGTGGAAACAGACCAGGTTGCGTACAAGTAGTCAGGGTGTACCCCGAGGCCTCAGAAGGCTCCTAAAGGAGCCCTGGCTAGTCCCAAATCACTCTGAAGTCAGAAGCCCTTGGAGCAAACCCACAGCAATCAGAGCTCAGAGCACCTCATATCCAAGACCCCAAACTACCTTGGAATAAATCAGATTCTGAGAGGTAAACACTCCCCTCCAGGAGACCCTGTTGCTAGGATAGGACCTGGGGACTCAGGAGCCAGGAACCTAATAATCAGTGTGGCAGTCTTCAGCTGTAGACTCTTTACTGGTAGCATCCTGCAAATCTAATAGTCACAACTATGTGAACAGGCTAGAACTATTGCAGCAGACTTCCTACTGTTTGGGGGTGTATAGATAGGACTCTCACTGAGCCCATGTCACAGATGGAGAAACAGAGTTAGAGAAATCACTTGGTTCATTACTCCTTGGTTAGGAGGTGAGCTGTTGGGTCTGAATCCATGCAGGCTGGCTCCGGGTGGGCATGGTGAGCACTGGACACCAGGATGGAGAGTAGGTGTTCGTAGCAACACTGAGATGGTATCAAAATGCTTCCCCATCAGAGAACCCATGAGGAAAACGCCAGAAGAGAAGAAGTCAGATGGCTGGTGGAGGGGAGTGGGGGAGGCCATGACTGAAATAAAGTAAGTGAGGGCAGGAGCCAGCTCGCAGTGACAGGAAGGTTGTGTGATGCTGAGAGCAAAAGGAAGATCTGGGGGTCTCAGGGCAGAAGCCACGGCAGCTCTCAAGGCTGTCAGGTCAATTTCCCCAAAGCCACTCAGGACACCAAACAACATAGGTACCATTGTTTTCACAGGACAATTTATAATAATTAATGTTAGTAACAGGCATTTATTAAGCACCTACTGTGTGCTGAGTACTGTGCTGAGCACTGCCACACACAGTGTTCCTCTCATTTAGTCCTCACGCCTCGTGGAAGAGAGAGTGCATACATTATCACCTACTGTATACACAAGGAAACTGGATTCAATGCAAGGGCTCGCTCACTAACCAAAGAGTCATGAATCAGCTGTGTTCTCTAAGCTCAGCTTCCCTAACTGGGTGGGTCATGCAGTCCCTGACTGCTAGCAGAACCCCCCTGAGTCCTTCTTACCTACCCCCAAATGAACAACATAACACACACATGAACATGTCTGTATACCTGCACACATGTGCACATACCACACACACATGTGCATATGTGTGTACATATGCAGTTCCTGCTGTGCTGGCCAGGCACTCCCAGGTACTAACTTGGGAGCTCTTGGTAGAAGTAGTGAAACCGAGTGGTTGGTATTTCTCAAACTAAGTTTCAGTGTGGCTTTCTTTTTTTCCCTCTTGATGTGTGTCCAGAAGCAACCACAGCCCAGCACTCAAGATGGGATGCCAGGAAGGGCTTCCTGCTTCTCCCACCTCAAAAGTTTTGCTTTTGCTCTGGGATGGAGTGATCAGGGCTCTTGGATTAATGGACACAGCTCCTGCTTCCAAGTCCCACCTACTGACAGCACTACCTGATTCCTTCACCTCCCTCCTCCTCAACCTTTAGAAAAAAAATACAGGCGTCTTGCTTATCTTAGTGTGGGTTGCTGTGGAAACGGCATCCCTCGTGAGATGCACTGTCATAACACTTCAGTGTAGTTCAGAACACTTAAAGACACAGTCTTGTCTGTCTTCTGGCCTCAGTTGTAGGGCAGCAGAAAAACAGCTGGGGAGAGGTAGGTAGGAGGGAAAGAAGCAGAGGGATCCTGGCTTTGGACAAGCTTACCTTCCTCATTTGACCTGTAGAGTCACCTGGCAAGAGAGGAGAGGGCTTAAGGAGCTATGGTTCTTCATGTGCCTCCCTGGCCAGGCAATGGGCAATGCTCAAGTGATTCTGGATGTTCCTTACCAGTATTCCCACAGAGTTGGCTTGATAGTGCCCATTCTGTTACAGAGGAGGAAACTGAGGCTTGATGGGGTTGTCACAGTAGATACCCTCTCTTCCCTCCCACCCTAACTCAGCACTCATTCTGACCTTCATCCTAAGAGTCCACTGTATCTTGTCACCTGGACAGCAGGTGACATATGTATTTCTGAGCACCTCCCACAGCTGAGCATTCTCTTAAAATGCCCGTTATGGTTCAGGGGCCTGGGCTGTTCACTGGGAGCAGAACAAGAGAAAAGCTCAGGATGGCCAACCTCCCTGCTGTGACCCCTGCCAATGACAAACAGAGCAGAGGGTGGGACAGAGGTGTGATTTGCTCCCCAGAGTTCCCCTATGGGATGGGCTGCAGCAGATTTTGTGGAGCTGGGCCTTGTCTTCACCCTTAGAAATCCTTTTTGTGATAATTCATGCCTCAGGCTCCGCTTCTGAGATTAAGTCCCCAGTCACAAGCCTCTGGGGACTGAAGCCTGACCCAGCCTCAGCTCCTGTGTCTGCAAGGAATTCTGCCTTAGCCCACAGTCACACCCTTGCTCAGCTCTGGGCCTTGGCATACACTGTCTGTCTGTCAGTCTGTTTGGGTTCTTCTTGATTCTTCCCCAGGGTGAGGCGACTAACCTTCAGGACTAGCCAAGGCATCTTCTCACTTGGGAGGGCTTCTGGACCCTCATCCCTCTGCTGACCAGAGCCAGGGGCCCCGTGACATAACTCCCACCTGGTTCACTAAAACCCATGGTGGGGACACCAGCAGCACACTTCCTGCTTCCCAGAGCTGTCATGAGTCTGCCTGATGGCACTGTTTGTCTTCATCACTGAGTTCCCACTGCCTGCCCATGGTCTGACATCTAGGAAGTGCCAAGGAAACAGAATGATTGCATGAAAACACATGTATACAGCACCTACTGTATACTAAGCAACCAGCAAGACAGACACCGAGTCCCACAAGTACTTGCAAGGCCTCACATGGCTGTCCCTGGCTGCTTCCGCTCCACCTGTTTCTCCTGATCCCCACTCTCTGTTCGATTACCTGTCATTGCTCCCTGCCCTAGGTGCCTGCGAGTCCCTCTGTCCACAGTCATCACAGAGACCAAGCCCTGGGAGTCTCTGCGTGGATGTCACTGCACAGAAAGGACTCCCAGCTTTTTCCATCATTCATTGGTGTTCCCAGGCCTGCATATATGTACCTACTTCAATTTATAGATCTATATATAACTAGGATGAGCCAACAATAGATACTTAACTAGATACATAGATTTATAAATACACAATATTGCATAATATGTAAAGAACTAGTTATTGTCTACAAAGTAATTCATATTGAATCTACATTGAGTTGTCGGCCTTCCCACTCAAGTGGAGGGAATGTGTCCATTGATGTAACTCTGAGATTCAGAAAATGGTCTGCAGTACACTGTAAGTGCTCAATAAATGCTTTCCAATGAATAAATACAAGGCTAGCCCCAAATTTCCCCCTGTGACACAGCCCTGTGCTGTCAGAGCCCTAATAGACTGAAGCTGGCTGAGTTAAATGACTCACCCAAAGTCATGCAGTTTAGGACCCAAGGTAGCAACACCATCTCAGGGGTGGGGTTCTGGATGGAATAAAAAGAGAAATTGAGCTAAGTACTGTCTTCTTCCTGACTGTGGATATAGTGTGGCCACTTGCCCCATACTCCTACCGCCATGCTGCCCCTCACATGATAGACTGTACCCTCAAACTGTGAGCCAAAATAAGCTTTCCCTTCATTAAGTTTCTTTTGACAGGCATTTTGTCATAGTAATGAGAAAAGTAATTAATAAAGCACCCATTTGTGTTCTGGGCCAGACACCTGGAACTTAGCCCCCAGCAGGCCACTGTCAGCTGCCAAGGTTCCCCTCCAGCTGCCAGTGAGCTCCACTGACAGGTGAGGAAGATGTGCCCCAGACAGGAAAGTGAACTTGGTGACCTCACGGGTCTGGCTGGCTCATCTTAACCCTGTTTGGCTTGGTGCCAGGTTTAGACATCTGCCACCAGTCTCCTTTCTTGTTTTCCTTTAGCTCAGGGCAAAGAAGTATCTGCATGGTAAACAGGCGTATAACTCACAGGCACCACAACCACACTCCTTCCTGCCCCTTACAGTGCAGTCACAAAGCTGCAACTTTGGTGGCCAACCAAGAGTAAGGAGTGATATCTGAGGCCACAGATTTAGGGACTGGATGAGGACACGTGTGATGGTGTCCACCTGACAGTCCTGAGAGGCCCATGGCCCTGTGCCCATGTGTGTTACCCTGCAGGTCCCCCAACATGCAGCAAAAGGCCCTGGCACAGGATGTGGATCTGAGGGAGCTTCTACATCCTCCAAAGTCCCCACAGATAAGGCGTGGAGGGGAACAGCAGAATGCCTCTTCCCAGAGCCCCGGAGCTATATTTGAACATGCATCCTTTTTTTCACCCTTCCCAATGCTTGTGGTGTCCCACCGACAGACAATGGAAATAAAGACTTTTCCTGCTGTTCCTAGGGATATTTTTTCTTTTCATCCCCAAATAACATAATTCTGGGTGTTTTGCAAGCATCCCACCCCTGGTTGGCCTCCAGATCAGCATCACCAATACTGACACATTCTCAAGAGCATAGTTTCCTGGCATAATGCCATGGCCGTGCCCAAGCACTTTACAGATGGACTGGGAAGGGCTTCACAGACTGACCAGCAGAAGTCTTGATCAAGATTTGTCTCCCTTGAATTCCTAATAGCTCCCTGAGGAACATCCTTGCCTAATCTGAACTCAGGAGTTAAGTAAAATGCCCTAAGGATTTTAACAAGGAGATATCTTTTAACAAGGATACCCAAAAAGTCAAGGAAGGGCTGGGGATGTGGAGGCAGAAGATCATTCAAAATCATCCTCACCTACATAATGAGTTTGAGGGCAGTCTGGACTACATGAAACCCTGGAAAGAAAGAAGGAAAGAAGGAAGGAAGGAAGGAAGGAAGGAAGGAAGGAAGGCAGGAAGGAAGGAAGGAAGGAAGGCAGGAAGGAAGGAAGGAAGGAAGGCAGGAAGGAAGGAAGGAAGGAAGGGAGGGAGGGAGGAAGGAAGGAAGGAAAGGAAGGAAGGAAGGGAAAGAAGGGAGGGAAGGAGGGGAAGGGAGGGGAGGGAAGGGGAAAGGAAGAAAGGAAGAAAGAAAACAAAAACCAAGGAAGCAATTTCTCTTCTAATAATTATCCACTGGACAATTTAGTTGAGGCTAAAGATAAGAAGACTCTTAAAGATCTGAGGTTGGATGGCTGGTTTATCCCATACCCATGGTGTGTGTCTGTTGGGAAGTGAGAAGTTAAGCTCCTCAAGTGATTCAGGCTTTGCCTCATGGAAGCACTTGGTTGGGCAAAGACCAACCGATGAAGCCATGTTCATGAATAAAACCCAGATCCTGATAGGAGGGTATCCTGTGCAAGTTGCTCTGGGGGCAACCCAACAGATCTTCTCACACTTTTCCCACCCTCGGAGATGCCCCCTGTGGCTGTAGTGGAAAGCTCTGGAAGGAAGCCCTATGGGGGAAGGGGGAACAGCTGAGTTACTTCTTATAGGTTTGCTACCTGCTGCCCTTACATAAATGTCACGAAGAGACCAAGCCGAACATGTACAGAGTCCTTTGATCACTTGGCCTTTGCTTCTCTTCGCACTGTGACAGGGAGGGAATGAGTGTAGTGTCATCACAGACTCATGACCTCTTGACTCCTGATCAGCTTTTCCAGGAATAGCAGAAACAAAGCCACCATCTTGGTGCCACCAGAGTTTGAAAACACGTCCCTGTGCAGGAAGTCTCTCCTCCAACTTGCCTATCAACTCAGCAGCCACTAGCGATTAAGTGAGAATTTTAAAAACTTAAAGGGCCAGTCCTTCTGTCCTACTGGCCAGAAGCATTCCACATGGCAAATGGCTCTCGGGTTGGACAGACACATTTAGAGCATTTCCATTGTCACAGAAAGTTCTATAGGATAGCTCTCTGCCAGGGCTGCAGAGATTCCCGTGTTGATAATCACAGTCCTCTACTCGGGGGAATCCTGGGTGCAAAGACTGCTCCCTGGTTCCCAGCTCTCTGAAGTTTCAACTTGTCATTTATTTTACAAAGCTCTGACCTCTGAACCGCCCCCCCCCAATGTGGCCCTGAGAAGACAAGACACAAAGTTAAATATTTTATTTATTATTTTTATTTTATGTGTATGCATATATTGCCTACATGTAGATAAGTGCACCTGTGTCATTCAATGCCCACGCAGGACAGAAGAGGCTGTTGAATCCCCTGGAACTGGAGTTTTGGACAGCTGTTAGCTGCCATGTGGGTGCTGGGATTCAAACCTGGGTCTTCTGCAAGAACAGCCAGTGTTCTTAACCACTGAGCCTCTCTCCAGAACCCCAGACTCTGAATTCTTAGCCTCTTCATCTACAAAATGCAGATAATGATATTAGCTCTGCCAGATAGAATTTGTGGCCTATGAGGCCTGTGTCAGGCTCCTGTGGTCCTACAGTGAGTGACTGGGGATATGACTTAGTGGTACAGGGCTTGCCTGTCATTCATGAAGCCCTGGGTTAAATCCCTAGCACTGCATGAACTGGACATGATGGTGCATGCCTGTAATCCTAGCACTGGGGAAGTAGAGGATCAGAAGTTCAAGGTCATTTTCAGCTACATGGTGATTTCGAGGCCAGCCTAGGCTACTATAAGACCCTGTTCCAAACAAACAGGATGCTAAGTCTAGTCAATGCCCCAGTGTCTACATCTTTAAAAGGAAAGGAGGGAATGCTTCCAAACAAAGAGACATTATGAACGGTAGAAAGCCACCCACCGTGCCAAAGCTGCACACATTCCGTGGAAAGTGGAAAACACCCCCAGGGTACAGTGGGCTGAAACACAAAGGAGGTGTTTGAGGGGAACACACCATCGTTAAGGGGTGGGGGTGGGGTACACAGCTAGAGAAATTTATTGTCAGATTTAAAGTTCCCTATCTCTTGGTTTTCTAACTCTGGGGCTGGTATCTAGAATGTTCTGGAACTCTACCTACAGCAGCAGTGCTCAACCAGACTTGCTGAATGAATACAAAAATGGAAAGATACTAACGCGGTGGCTGGGGTTGTGGGGTGGGGGGAGCCATCTGCTTTCCAGAAGGCAAGCTGCCTCTAGTGTGTTCTTGGGTCTGGGGACTGAGGATGGGTATGCCTCATGGACTGTTCTCCTGTACCCTCTGCCTCTAGTCCATTAGAATCCTTTTGTATCTTATGGACATTTAACAAGTCCTGCACTACACAAGGTCTCTCAAGCCCTGTGAAACATCTGGATTCCAGTGCCTGCCCTGTTCAGATTTAGCACACAATGCTTTGTCTCGTTACTGTGGCTAGGGCGATTAAAATCACCACAGAGATTTTTTTAATGATTATTTATACAACACTCTGAATTTTTATAACATTCGCCGCCAGCATTATTGGTGAATGATTTAGAGTAAGGAGTGCAGCTGACTTAGCATAGACTACTCAAAACCAGGTCTACTGTCCACTTCTAACCCTGTTTGCACCTGCCAGGAGACCCCTGAGCAGGCCCTTGCGCTCCCTGAGCCTCAGTTTCCCAATGGGGAGAAGGTCCTCACACTGTACAGCTTTATGTACTAACACTGATGATTAGCCAAAGATCCACTGAGTGTTCTGTGCTCTGGATGCAGCCTGGAGCTCCAGGATACAGGGACCAGCAAGGCAGATGGCTAGATGCCTTCAGAATCCACCGTCCAGGGAGAGGAGAGGATGGTGGATAGACCTACCACAATAGTACTTATTTGTACTGATATAAACAGGAGAGAAGACCCACCCTGAATGTGGGCAGCATTATCCAGAGGGCTGGGGGCAGAGACTGAATAAAAAGGAGAAAGCTGAGCATCAACATCCATCTCTCTCTGCTTCCTGACTGTGGATACAATGTAACCAGCTGCCTCATGATCCTGTCACCATGCCTTCCCCATCATGATGGACTGTACCCTTAAACTATAAGCCCAAACAAACCCTTCCTCACATTGTTTTTGTCAGGTATTTTGTCACAGTAACAAGAACAGCATTCAATACAGTCCCTGGAGAACTTGGAACAAGAAACCTAACTCAGTTTAGAAGCAGAACTGGGGGAATTAATAGGCTTTGGGAGATGGTAACAGGTTGACACAGACATTGTAAAGACAGGAATAAAATGGCTTTAGAGAAAAGTAGGGTAAAAGCAAGACAATGAGCTGGGTACAGAAGCCAACAGAGCAGAGCTGAGAGCTCCCCTGTGCACTCTGGAACAAAATGCTGGCATCCATGGAGCTGGCTGGTAACCACCCACTATTCCAAACCCATGTCCTTCCTAGCTCTGGCAGCTAAGGTAGGAGGTATCCCGGGAGGAGCCTTTGAGGACAGCATGGTGGCCATTGTCCACTCAGCCTATCAGTGCCCATACCCCACTTTGCCACGAAACTATTTATGTTCTGTGCTTGAATCAAAAGATGGGCTTCCAAAACAAACCTCAGGCGCTCCCAAGCCAATCACAGGAGTTGTGCCTTGCTCCATTCACACTATGCTCCCAAGGTCTCCAGAAACTTCCCTAGTGAAGGCACTGGAAGGTAGGCCTTGTCAACAAAGTGAAATGGCTGTAAGAACATCCAGGGAGTTCTTATAGTGTATTCCTGGGAACAGCTTATGTAAGGGCAGGTCCCAAGGGAAAGAAGCTGGAGGGATTGGAAGGCAAGACGGGTGATAAGGAAGACAGAGCCTGTGGCCACAGCAATGATATTAAGACTGGTCTAGAGGGGTGCATGAGTTAAACGGGGCCGGTCATGATGGATGGAGGCTCTGCAGGGCTCTCTGTATGCAGGGAGCAGCATTTGTAGAAGCAGGTGAGTGCTGGTGTGAGCAAGCTCAGAAATGCCTATGGGATGTCCCAGATATACATGGTGTGTTCATTGCCTCCCATTCTGCAGTTTTCCTATTTGTTTCCTAACAGTGTGGAAAAGTTTTTCATTTTAATGAAGTCCAATTTCTCAAATCTTTTTATGGTTACTATTTTTAATGGCCCAAGAAATCTTTTGCCTACTAAAAGGTCTTGAAGAAAGTTCTCTATATTTTCTTTGAGAAGTTAAAAAATTGCCTTAACTTTAAGAATAAAACAACAATCCAATAAAAGCTGGGCAGAAGATGAACAAGAAGATATTTCAGGTGAGAAAATATCCGAATGACAAGAAACACATGAGGGAAAATGTTCATTAACACTAGATAAATGAGGTATATTCGAAGACCAAAGGGAAGTGGGGAGATGGCTTGTAAAGTGCTTATCACACAAGTATGAGGATCTGGGTTCAGATCCCTAGGACCCATGTAAAAATCCAGGTGTAGTAGCAGGAGCCTATAATCCAAGTGCTGGGGAGGCAGAGACAAGAGGACTCCCAGCGCTCACTGGCCAGCCAGTCTAGGCAATCCTGAGTGCCAGGTTCAGTGAGAGACTCTGTCTCAAAAAATAAGATGGAGAGCAATGAAGAAAGACAGCCAACATTGACTTCTGCCTTCCACAGTCATGCACATGCATACGCACACACATGAACACATAGACACATACAAACACACACACGCACACACAGGGAGCTGTGCATGGTGGCACAGACCGATAATCCCAGTACTCAGGAGGCTGGAGGCAGGAGAATCCTAGCCTGGGCTATTGTAGAAAGACTCTGTCTCAAAAACAAGTAAAAACACCAAAATTACAAGCTATGATGATGCAGCTAGTGAAGATCAAAAGCTGGCCACGGAAGGGCTGACCAGTAGAGGGACAACAGACAGAAGTCTAAAATGCTACTTGCGTTTTGCAAACCATTTTGGGTTTTCTTTTAATACCTTAAACCTACACTTACTCTCTGATACAGTTATTACAATTCCAAGACATTTACCAAGAGAAAAGAAAGTACGTCTCCAAGCACAGACTTGGACTCAAATGTTCATGGCAGTTTAATTACAATGTAGCTCAAAATGGAAACAATATAAAGGCCATCCATATGAGCAGATAAACAAGTTATTATACATACACACAAGAAAAGATACTGCTCAGCAAGAAAAAGGATCTAACTACTGATGTGGGCACTAGCCAAGAGTCTTCGAAACGTTAAGCAAAGTGGTGGAAGCCCAATGTAATAAATAATAGGATTGCAATACTGTTGAATTCCATTTGTAGAATGTTCTAGAACAGGCAAGCTAGTCCATAGGACTAGAAAGCACTGCTGCCTGTGGGGAGGGATCATGGAGAGAATGGGAAGGGATGGGAAAATTTTCTTTTTTAATTTTAATTGCATTTATTTATTTATTTATTTATTTATTTATTTATTTATTATTTCTGTGTTCAAGCTTTTGTGCATGCACATGCCACAGTGTGCATGTGGAGGTCAGAGGACAACTTTCAGGAGTCGCTTCTCTCCTTCTACTATGTGGGCCCAGGGGATTGAACTCAGGTCATCAGACTAGGAAGCAAGCACCTTTACCCAATACAGCATCTCAATGACCCAACAGGAGAAATTTCTGGGCAAATGGAAACACCCATATTGTGATGACACTGTACATATGTGAAGTCAAAATGGACTGTACAGTTTAAGTCTATATATTATTAAGGTCTGGAGTACTTTGGGGAAAGAGAATATAATGGAAGCCCTGGGCTAGTTTTAGAAGTTCTGTAGCCCTATATTGTTTTGGGGAACATACCAGATACATGACATACTTGTTTGGAAATTCCATCATTATCCACCAAAGATCTGTTGACCTACTGTGTACTGTTGCAACCTTGAGAACAACAAAGATGGCCACACAGGGTCCTATCATCTACCAGCAAACTTAGCACATGCCTTCATGCTTGTGTGTCACTGTGTCAAAGAAAGCCTCCAATTCTCCAATTGAAGGTGTGGTATTAAAACATTTATTTAAAAACCACTTATAGCTGGGAATGTAGGTCAGTTGATAGAGAGTTAGCCTGGCATGCAGGAAGTACTGGGACCAATCTCCAGCACTGGATAAACTGGGCCTGGTGACACGCACCTGTGATCCCAGAACTAGGGTGGTAAAGGCAGGAGGATCAGGTCTTCAAGGTTACCCTCAGCTATGTAGGTAGCTCAAGGCCAGCCAGGACTACCTGAGATAGTCTCTCTCTCTCTCTCTCTCTCTCTCTCTCTCTCTCTCTGGGGAGGATGATGTCCACAGGTTCCCTCCGCGCTATGTGTGTATCACTACCAGACACGGCTCTCCGAGATATTCTCTCTCTCTCTCTCTCTCTCTCTCTCTCTCTCTCTCTGGGGATCCACCCAGTCCTGTCTTGCCTCCCCCATGCCCTTGGCAGCCCCAGCATCTGGACTCATGTGGAGGAACACCACCCCTCCCATAGGAAGCAGGTGAGGCACGAGGAACCTCTGGCTGGACCTTGGGTGATGGTGGGCAACCACCGAACAAGGTTCAGCACGCAGACACTGGTGGAATCTGAACCTTCACCAATGTAGTTCACTCTGTACAGATGGGAACAATTGACTTGGGCTTCCAGCAAGGTTATAGCTACAACAAGGTGGCTAGGCCACCAGTTTCCAGCTGCCCACAGTTCTGTGCAGACATCACTAGAATGCTGTGTTCCCTAATGCATGCACCAAGCCAGGGATTTTCAGGTGCTTTCTCTTAAAGGAACAGAAGAACGAAAGCAGTGACCATAACTGAGAAGTAGTAAGGCCACAGCAACAAGTTCAAAGGCTCACCAGGATGCTCAGGCCCTCACTGTGTCCTGGGGAGCTGACAAATCATGGCTGAGTTTTAAGGAGGGTTTCACTGATGGGCATGGAAGAGTCCAAGTCAGTGCTCATATGCCAACCACAGAGGGCTCCCCAGGAGTGAGGTACCATGATCTCTGTTTAACAGAGGGGGAAACTGAAGCTCTGGGATAGCAGGATGTGGCCAAGACCACCACATGGGCAGCAAGTGGTAAGCCCCAGGAGGGCACCAGCTATCATCTCAATATATCCTGGTATGATAGTGAAGCTGGATGATAAAATGGATGAATGAGTGAATGAGTAAGAGAATGGGTGAGTGGGGTAATGGTGTGACAGCCTGGTTTTCTCCTATTCCCTCGTCCTGGCTTTCCAAAAGGGAGAGAATCTTGATAAACCTGATTTTCTATGGAGGCTGTGGTTCGCCAACTCTGTTCCCTATCCAGGAAGTGCATTTACCTGGCTAGCTGCAGAAACCAGACAATCTGGTCAATCTCTCCCCTTACTAACATCTTTCTCCAGCTCAAACTCAGAAGTTATCCATCCCAGGAGCCCCCATTTCTAGCTCTACCTACTCCATATTCCCACAGGAGTGAAATGAAGGCCCCACCAGGAGACCCACTGTCTCCAGTACCTGCACCTTCTAGTCTTCCTCTTCCCCTGCCTGGCTTGTAACTTCATACTGAGGAAAGCATCCTCCAAGCCCTGAGAGAGCAGCACCTCTTCTGCTGAAGGAGCTTTTCCAACCTTCCTACATGCATAGTGTTCACCTTAATACTCCCAGCACTGAAGCCAGGCCTCTGCATACAGTAAGCACTCAGTGAGCACAGGGTGCATCAAGTCAGCACGCCTATCCAGTTCCCACCTCTGGAACTGGCGGAAAGACTACAAGGAATTGCAGAAAGAAAAGGGTGGGATGTGGGAAGCTGACTTCAGGGAGCCACAGCATGATCTATTAACAGTGGGAGAGGAAAGAATGAATTCATTTCCTCCCCGTAATTTGCCTGTAAATATTCACAAACCATGCAGTTTCTCTCAGCCTTTCCATTAAAGATAAATGCATAAATAAAGCAGTCGACCCAGGCATTCTGTACACAGGCAGCGTTCTTCTAAAACACTGGCACTCTGTGTTGTTTGTTTATAGACAGTGTTTTGTATAGCCCAGGCTGGCTTTGTAGCCAAGGATGGCCTTGAACTCCTGGTCCTCCTGCCTCTACCTACAGAGAACTGGGATTATAGGCTTGTGCATCATCACGCCCAGTTTCTGCAGTGCTGAGGATGGAGTCTAGGGCTTTGTGCATGCTAGGCAAACACTACCATCTGAGCTACAACCCAGAGCGACTAATTAGTTGCAACTATCTCCATCCCCCAAAAGGTACAGGGGAATGTCGGAGTGGGTGAGTGACAGATGCCAGGCAGTAGAAGGTACTGCTCCCTGGGGAGGTAAACCAGATTCACTCACAGGATCTAAGGCAGGTGACCCAGGACCCCAAGAGACCACACCAAGTGGACTCACTTGGCTCAGCTTGGCTTAGCAAGGTGTGACTCCCACTTTTAAGCCTGCCCTCCTGGAGGGTCCGAGGTCACACACAGATAGACTCCTGTGTTCCCTGGGTCCCTTGATAAGTAGAAAAAGAAAGTCTTAATGTTCAGACTGCATGGCGGGGGAGGGCATGGAAGGTCCCCAGCAGAGAGGCCATTAGAGGGTCAGCACCCTCCCCACTACAGAGACCCTCACAAGTTGCCCACAGGTCCCTCTCAGGGTCTTTTCTTGGTACCAGGCAGAGCGGAACATGAGTAAGTGCTGAATACCAATCAGACAGCAGCAGGAAAGCTCGTCTGGGATGGAATGTCTTCCTCCTCCCTGGCTGGGAGTGTACACCCAAATCCCTGCTCTGCTCACAATGTGAGCGAAACCCACAGCAGCTGGAGGACTTGAACTCACTTCACCAAGTCCTGGAGCGACAGCCCAGAGTCAGCTATGGCACTTGCTTGGCGTCTAGCTCACTTCCTTGAATCTCATTGTGGCCCTCAAAGTCAGGTCATATGATCCTATTTTATGGACATGAAGCCCAGAACTGTAATCAGGCAGGGAGAAAGGGACAGAGTCAGGATTTGAACCTGGCCGTCCTGGCCGCAGAATCTTCCCAGAAAAGGGCGTTGGATCCACTGGAGCTGGAGTTACAGTTGTAAGCTACCCAATGTATGTGCTGGGAACTGAACTCTGGAAGAGCAGTATGCATTCTTTACATCTGAGCTTGAGCATCTCTCTGGGCCCTTCCCTGTAACGTCAGTTCCAGGGGATCCAACACCCTCTCCTGGCTTCCAAAAGCACCCGCACTCACATGCACACACATACATAATTAAAAATAAAAGAATAAATCTTTATAAATATGCAAAGGCCCTGGTGCCCAGTTCACTTGCACAGTCATCTGCCTCAGTCCAATGACAGACCCAATTAACAATTAACAGAGGAAGCAATGGAGGATCAGGAAGCTCCTAGATCTCCTTCCAGCAAGTGTCAGAGCTTCTCTCTGCACCAACACCCTGGCCATTTGTGTTCGCTTCAGTCCCAGCTCCTCCATCATCCAGACACACCAGGGGTGAGACATCCACCATGTGGACCCGACTTCCCACATTCACACAGTGGTTTTGATGCCCTTCTCAAGCTCTGTGGTGTCGGGTAGCAAGGGTGATAGAAAAGGCTGTTTGAGCTACAGAGCCACTGCAGAGCACATTGCCCACACCCGCAGGCTCCTCCAGCTCAGAACTGGGCCACACCAGGAGTACTGACATTCCCAGCGGTGATCGTGCCACTCGCAGGATCCTCCCCAGTACAGAGATTCAATTATAGTCATTATGGTGCACTTAGGAAAATCAGGGAGCAGGCTAATACAGTTTAGAAAGACTGGCAACAAGGAAGGTTGAATCAAAGCAAGTTTTCTACTTAACCCTCAGCTAAACAGAAACTCCATTTAGCCGCAAGGCAGCGCCCTGTCTTCCCGCCTCTGCTCTTTTTACTTTCCTTTTAACTGTTTGCCACTTAGTTTACATTTTTATTACCTAGAAGCTGCTTTAGAATGAAAATTCAATCCTTTGATGGACAGAAGGATGCCATCAATCTCCAGGGGTTTGCAGCCTGGGACTCGCTTCCTCAAACTGGCTTGGGGACTTCTGTCTTCACCTGAGATGCTGTTGGGCACTGGAGTTGGCAGCTTGGGCACCAAGAGGGAGCGCTAATACATACCTCCCACCATGTGCAAACCAAACATCCACAGTCATTGGAGGCTCCCAAAAGGAAGCTGGGGATGGGGTGTGTTTAGAGGGAACCCTCAGGGACCCAGCAAACCTCAAGTGTGCCAAACAACACCCAACTTAAGGAGAGTGTCCCTGTGAAATAGGAAAAAACAATCTATTGGCCATGGAGTTCTGCTATTAACTACAGCACCTCTGATTACATATGTTGCCTCTTGAAATGCTATAGGTACATGAGGGGCATAGAAGGTCTCCAAGAAAGACACTGGAGGGCCAACATGCCAGGGTCCTACAGTGGAACTGTGTTAGGAAGAACTCTCCCAGATAGGCCTAGGGCCCTCACAAGTTACCCATAAATCCCTCTTAGGACTTTTCTTGGGATTAGGCCAAGAGGATTTGGAATGATCCCAAAGGTCCTCATGTCAAAGCTCAGCACTGCTGAGAGGTGGCTGGTCCCTAGCTCAGCACTGCTGAGAGGTGGCAGAACTTTAAGAGGTGGTGCCTAGGGGGAAGTCCTCTGGTCATCAGGAGTGTACCCTTGAAGGAGATGGTAGAACCCTGCCTCTTCCTTTCCCTCCCTTTTGCTTCCTATGAAGTGAAAAGTTTTTCTTAACCATATACTCTTACCAGGATGTATACCACAGGCCCAAAGCAACAGGGCCAACCAAGTATAACCCAAACCTCTAAGATTGTGAGCCAAAATAAACCTTTTCTATTTATAAGTTGATTATCTCAGGTATTTGTTACAGTAACAGAAAACTGGCTAACACATGCATGCAAACTCCAGGGACAGAGTTGCCAGATAAAACACAGGATGTGGTATTAAGCCTAAATTTCAGATAAACAACAAATAACCTTTCAATAAAACTCAAATAGTACATGGAACAAATACTTCCCTGGGCAGACTATACTAAAATGTATTCCCTGGGGCTGGGGAGATGGCTTAGTCAGTTGTTTGCCATGAAAACATGAGTTCTATCCCTAGGCTATGTAAAAAGCCAGGCATGGTGGCACGCTTATAATTCTACTGCTGGGAGGTAGAGATAAGCAGATCCCTGGGGCTTGCTGGTCGGCCTGCCTTACCCTAATCAGTGAGCCCTGTGTCCTAGGAAGAGCATCTGCCTCAAAAAACAAGGTCAGCACCTCAGGAGGAATGACACCAGAGGTTATCCTCTGGCTTCCATACACATGAACGCGCATACACACACACACACACACACACACACACACACACACACACACACAGTGTTCCTTGCGCCTGTTCTCAGCAGAAAACCTATAGCCCAGAAGGTTGTATTTTGATTTTGTCACATGGTAGACACACACACACACACACACACACACACACACACACACACACACACACACAGTGTTCCTTGTCTGCAAGAAGTTCACATTTGGCTGAGCATACTGGCTAGATCCACAAAAGCTCCCAGGAGGCTAACAGACAGCAGTGGCCACTGGAAACCAGTACCATGTGCCTCAGCAGGGGCCATTGCATCCTAGGATGCCCTAGAAGCAGACATACTCTATCTCAAGGTCAGAGATGAGAGCAAAAAAAAAAAAGCAAGAAGGGCCTTTCCAGCCACAACTCCATGGAAGCCACGCCTGTGTGGGAACAAAGGCAGGAAAGGAGAGGGCCTCTCATCCTGAGGGGCGCCAGGGCACTTTGCTTGGTTTCCAAGATCTGAACTGCTATTTTGCCACTCCTGTAATAACAAGCAAGCTCACGGAGCTCTTGTTATCTTTGAAAATCACCCTGGTGGGTCTCCAGCACTGGGAGTGCTTTGAGGCCAGGGACTGGGGGATTTAGTCTACACCCTGAGATGCTAGGAATGTCTGAAGTGGGGGAAAGAGGAGAGGGAGGGGAAGAGGCAGGTGAAAGAGGCTCTGTGGGTACAAACACCAGGATTGCTCAGTCCCCCACCCCATACTAAGGGCTTCTTAAAGGCCATAATGCCCTCTCCAATGGGAGAGACTAGAATTGTCCCACTCTCCTCACTGCCTTGGAGATCATGGGCTGGATGCCATTTGGACAGTGGGCAACTCTAACTCCAGCCTCTGACCCAAACCTCTCTCTGCCACCATTCCCCTGCCTTTCCTGAGAGCCACTGGCCAGCCTGACATTGTAGGAAGCAAAACAACCCAGAGAGCTTACCATGGGTTAGCAAACAAGCTCTGGGCTTCATCACCCAGCCCCTGAGGTCTCCTCTGGGATGCACCTGCCTCATGGCTCAAGTTCAGTTTCAACAGATGTGTTCCTAAGAAGCCTCATCTTTGAGGTAGATCTCAGCTCCAGGGGGACCTTTTCTACCAAAAAGATTCACTGGGAAGTCTTGGCAGAAATACAAGACAAAACCTCTGGATCCTTATCTCCTGCTATTTATGCAATTTTTAATTAGAACAGCTGCCTCCACAGAGGGCAAGACTGAAAGGGAAAGGGGTGGAAAGAGAGGGAGGGGGAGGACAAGGGTCCTCCATGAGCTGAGCAGGTGGGACTGAAGTCCTAGAGGCATGCAAACTCAAGGCCACCAGCACAAACTGCCACTCTAGGGACCAAGCTTTGTGCCTACCCCCTCAAACACCAGGCCAGACACAAAGACGGTACTCTGACAGCCCTCAGGAGCTGGCAGCTGAACTAGTACCAGCTCAGGGACCTGTCTCCAGGACAGTACCTCCATCCCTCACCTGGAGACCACACAGTCATAAGGCAGGACTCAGTCACAGGTCCTTTCCTTATTCTCCCTAGCTCCAGCCTCATCCTCCTACAAGAACCCTTGGGATCCATCTCTCCATTGCTGGGGGCAGGGAAAATGGGGAGCAGTGGGCTGTCCTTCCAGGGGACCGGCAATAAGATGACTTTCATGTAAGGAATTTAAAAGCGAACCTCAAACCAACTAAAAGCTGACAGCTCTAAGCAGTGCCAAGGACAAAGTACTCTGCTCTAAGAAGCATCTTGTGATCTAGGGTCTAAGAGATTACTACAGTTACTGGCAAGTTTTAATATTATGTGAGTGTCCAGAGAGTTAGTCCATATGGCTTTTCCTTCCTTCTCTCCCTCTCTCCCTCCCTCCCTCCCTTGCCTCCCTGCCTCCCTCCCTCTCTTTCTCCCTCCCTTCTTCCTTCCCTCCCTTCCTCCTTTCCTCCCTCCCTCCCTCCCTCCCTCTGTCTGTCCCTCCCTCCCTCCCTCTGTCCGTCCCTCCATCCCTCCCCCTCCTTCTTTCCCTTCCTCCCTCCTTCCCTCCCTCCTTTCCTCCCTCCCTCCCTTTCAAGAGGGTCTTGTGGGCCAGCAAAATGGCTCAGCTGGTAAAGTACTTGCCATATAAGACTGATAGACCAGATTTTGATCCCTGAGGCTTACAGTGGAAGCTGAGAACCAATTCTCGAAAGTTGTCTTCCTACCTCCACATGCATACCATGGCACACGCACACCTGCACTCATACTCACACATCGTACACACATACAATAATAAATAAAATGGTTTTTTTTCAAGAAAGAAAGTCTTGTCATGAAGCCCAGGCTGGCCTGCAACTTGCTTCAATCCTCCTGCCTAAGCCTCCCAGGTGCTGGGACTACAAGTGTGCTCCACCACCCCCTGACTATTTAGCCTTTAAAGAGTGCTGTGCCACTGGGTGTGGTGGCGCATGTCTTTAATCCCAGCACTTGGGAGGCAGAGGCAGGCAAATTTCTGAGTTTGAGGCCAGCCTGGTCTACATAGTGAGTTCAGGACAGCTGGGGCTACAGGGAGATCCTGTTTCAAAAAGACAAAAAAAAAAAAAAAAAGTGCTGTGCTTACATGGGTGCTAATTTGGAGTACCAGAGTATATCCACACATCCCAACAGACCCAGTACCTATGGATTCAATGGCACATGTTCATTTCAAAAGCAAAGGATACATGGTGCTGGCTATCCTGCTCTTAAAACAAGAGATTTCAAATAAAGAGATGCAGTGACTGTGGGGGTGAGGACACACAAGGTGGATTGCTGCCAACACTGCTGTTCCCTGAGGCAGTAGAGTGCTGAGTTCGAAACCAGTCTGGGCTATATAAGGAGGCCCTGTCTCACAGTGTCAATTCATCAGTTTTTGTCTTCCTTTAAAAAATAAACTTATTACACATATTTATTTATTGTGGGGGGGCATGTGCACCATGGCACACATGTAGAGATCAGAGGAAAACGTGAGTGAGTTGGTTTTCTCCTACCATGTGTTTTCAGTGGATCAAACTCAGGTTACCAAGCTTGTCAGAAAGTGCCTTTAGCCACTGAAAGCCATCTAGGTAGACCTCACCTTCCTCCTTTGTGGGTAGTATGTCTGTTTACCTCCAGGGTTCCACATAGAAAGTTCACTACGAATTTCACTGTGTCTCTATTCAAACCTCTGTTAAAACTTATCTTATTCTGTAACAATTGGTGGAGATAGCCTTGATATACAGAAAGGTGGGTATTAACACCCTCTGCCCAGGGTGAACTATGTGGTGCTCAGCATCTTTCAGTGAGGTGACTGTGGGATGAGATTACATCAAATTAGGAGGTCTGTGTGAGGCATGCAGCCTCCTCAACACCAGTGGGCTTCATCCAATTGACCAAAGGCCCAAATAGAGCAAAACGTTCAGATTAGCATATGTCTCTTCCAAAATGCAGAAGCCTGTGTGGAGGTGATGAGGAGTGACAGGCCATGGGGCCCCTTCCTTTCTAGTAGGACTAAGGTGCTTTTAGAAGAACCTCCCAGCAGTACCCTGTCTCCTGCTTTTCCACCTTCCACCACTTGAAGACACAGTGTTCTTCCCTCATAGGGACACAGTCCTCATTAGACAACCAGACCTAAATCTGACACCTCAGTCTTAGGCTTCCCAGCCTCTATAGTAAGGGTGAAGGGTACATTTTTCTGTACTGTTCTTTTTCAGCTGGCCTTAGTATTTTACAGCCTCCATAGTCACAAGAACTCCTTATTTAACAGAGAGAGAGAGAGAGAGAGAGAGAGAGAGAGAGAGAAAGAGAGAGCTGGTTCTTGGTTCTATTCTTCTGGGAAACCCTGCCTTAATACACCTAGATACAGGCTTGCTATACCGACTACTTTCTCATACACTGGCAAGAAGCAGATGGAATTTGAAATTAAAAATAGAGTTGGAGATCCTGTCTCAAAAAAGACCAAAAAAAAAAAACAGAGTTAGGAAGATGGCTCAGAAGTTAACTGCATATACTGCTCTGGAGAAGACCCAAGTTCAGTTTCCTGCACCCAGGTCAGGTGGCTCACAATTGCCTGTGACTCCAACTCTAGGGAATCCAACGCCCTCTTCTGGCCTCCTCAGCACCTCACTCATGAGCTTACACACACATACACACACACACACAGAGTTAAAAATAAAATAAAAAAACTTTAAAAATTAAAGATTTATACTAATAGTCGAACAAAAGAAATACTTAGGTTTGTCCAAGAACTGTATGGAAAACTGAAAAGTTCTGATGAGAGAAATAAAAATATTAAAGAAACAGAAGGATAGTCCATGTTCATGGGCAGGAGGATTCACTATTGGAGGAGGGCTTCCCAGCTGGAGCTACAGTGTCAGTGTGGTCCAGCTGAAATCCCATAAAACATGTAGATATCAACAGACTGACTCTGAAAGGTACATGGACAGGCAAAACACAAACCCAAACTAGGCCAGACAGCCAATCTAATGTGAAGAAGAATGAGCTTGGAGGACTGACAGGAGCTGACTATGACATTCTGTAACATATAGTAATCATGGCTGTGTGGAGTTGACGAAGGTACAGACAAACACATCAATGGAACAGAATCAAGTTCAGACACAGGCCCTCATAAATGCAGTCAACTACCAAATGATGTTGGGAAAACGGGACACCACCATTTAAATCATCATCATTACCACCACCATCACCATCATCACTACTACCACCATTACCACCACCATCACTACCACCACCACCATCATCATCACCACTACCACTATTACCCCCACCATCACCACCATCACCACCACCATCACGTCATCGTCGTCACTGTGGTCATCATCACCACCATCACCACCACAGTTTGCTTCATGACCAGGGGATACCTTTATACCCTAAGCTCATGGGACAGTTTCTCCCTTGCTCTCCCATCATCATGCTGGGCAGGTGAATGACTCACACAGTTCCACTGCTGGCTGGGGCAGCTTATCCCTTTATTTGAAGGCTATATCATATATTCTATTTTATCCTTTTCACAAATTAAATGGGCAGCTGTGTGCAGTCTCAATCAGAAGACTTGTAGATGAGACCCATCTCCACTGTTGGTTGCTGTGTGGCCTTAGGACAGTCATGCCCATTCTCTGATGCCCTCCTTATCCTCCTTTGTTGCTCAGCTGTTAAAGTCCATTTCAAGCCGTGATTCATTACATGGATTCATACTGTTATTAAAATAGTAAGAGCCTCTTAGGGAAGTATCTGCTCATTTCTGTTATATGACAGAAGAGCATCAATTTGCTCACTGAAATGAAGACATTATTATCTTCCCATGATATCCTGAAATGGGTATCCCAATGAGCAAACGAGTCTTTCTGCCTTGGCTCTGTGATAACTGTGCCAGAGACCCACTCAGGCTCCTGGGAGAAACCCCATCAACTTTGCCTCCTGTCACGGAACACAAGTGTGTGGCTATGAATGAAACTTCTGGTGTAAACTTAAAACTTAACGAAAAGGAGAAGAAAGTAAAGATTTGGGCTGGAAGCCTCCAAAATGGACAGAAAGTGTAAGGGACTGTTTTGAGTTACAGGTAGAACAGGACTGGCCTGAGGCCAAAAAGTTCTGAAAGACACTGGGCTAAGTGAGCAACAGACCTTGGGGCTGAAACTCTGTCATCCTGTCCCCAGTGCATGAGTCTCAGGCACAAAGCCAGGAGAAAGTAGGAGCCTCCTGGCCAGACCTGGAGAAACAAAGTCTGATGGCAGTGAGATCTACCATCGCCCTTTGGAGGATACTGGCTCTTATCATGACACCCATCACCCGGAAGTGACAGCTGTCCTTGACAATTTTCACAGGCAGCAGGACAAGCTGAGACAGTCACCTGAACTGATGACCAGTAAGGAGGGGCCTGGGGTCCCCCCACCCCAAAGCTGTACCCTCCCGCATTGGGAGGAACTGCTTATAGTGTATGAACTCCCATGGAAAATGTGGCATCTCCTTTCCCATCTTGCAAACACACAGGGGGGATTGGAACCTCATCTAGATGTGGAAATTGCTGGACCCCAACACTACATTCAAGTACAGGGACAGAAAGGCCCCTCCCCCTGGCTGGAGGCAAAATTCAGCTGGAGTTGGGCTGGGCTCTGAGGCTGAGGAGGGAAGCGGGATTCAGGCAGAGTGTGCCCAGAGGAGGACAGACAGGAAGTGAGGACAGCATCTAGCCCTGTGTCCTGGAAGAAGCCAAGGTAGTTGAGTCCTCTTGGCCAGCAGAAGAGAAGGACTGGGGCAAGTATGTAAAAAAAATAGCTATTCTCTACAGCCCCATGGGGCAGGTTTCGGGGAGATATAGCACAAAAGAAGACAGAATCCAGTTCAGCCCAAGGAGACAATCTGACTCATCAGAGCCAGAACCTGGCAGTAGCATCAGCAACTACAGGAAGCAAGGAGCCTAGAGGGGGTGAAGGGAGAAACCTGGATGGAGACCTATTCAATTTTCAGGATGTTGCATGGCTGACCTGTTGAACCCCTGACCAATTCATTGTATGAGCAGGTACAGAGTTTTGAACCATCTTACTAAGGTAGCAATGGAGCTCAGAAAGGTTGAGTAACTTGTCCAAGGTCACACAGGGAGGCAGGGCTGTCACCGAAATCTAGGTCTAACTCCAAATCGTAAGGGGTGGAAAGGAGGCTCATCTGGACAGGTTTCTGCTGCCTCCAAAGCCTCTTGGAATGAGGAAGGATTGAGCTGACTGCCTGCCAGCCTCTCTCACCTCCATCACAGGCTCTCCACTGTGACTCCCCTCTTCCATCACCCCCGGCCTCCCAAATGTAACCCCCAAACCGAGCCTTATCTGTTGAGCCCTGATCAACTTTAGTTGAATGCTAGAGTCTCCTGGGGAGCTTAGAAATGTAGCAATGAGCCTTAAAATTACACATGAAGCTGCAGTTTGCAAAAAAGTAAGGCACCAGGCCAGCGAATGGCTCAGTGAGTAAAGGCACTTGCTGCCAAGCCTGATGACCTGATCTCCATTGATCCTGGGAAATCACATGGTGGAAGGAGAGAGCCAACTCCTGAAAGTTGCTCTCTGATATCCACCCATGCACTCTGTGCCGTATGCACACAAAATAAATAAAAATATACTTTTTAAAAAGTAAGGTACTCGGATCCTTGGCACCTGTGTATGTCTATAAAGTCACTGGGTAGATTTCAATGGTAATGTTTATCACCTCTACTAATTAATATGACGTAAACTTTTATGCTTCCTCTTGAAATATAATACATTTTTTATTTGTTGATTTTTTTCTGTGTGTGTATATCATACAGAACATCCCAAACCATCTTTTTCAACTATACACCCACTTCCCAGATGGCACCCTCCCATAGCCTCCCTCC
>NW_008357051.1:950233-950527 GCF_000622305.1 Nannospalax galili
AAAAAAAAAGTAAGGTACTGACATAAGGAAAGCTATACTGACCAATAGAGTGGAACCAAAAATCAAGAAACAAACCCCATACCTTTAATCCCAGCCCTCGGGAGGCAGAGGCAGATGGATCTCTGTGAGTTTGAGGCCAGCCTGGTCTACAGGGCAAGTTCTAGGCCAGCCAGGGCTCCACATTGAGACCCTGCCTCAATAACAATAATAGGAAGGAGGAAGAAAAGGAGGGGGAGGAGGACAAGGAGGAGGAGGAGGGGAAGGGGAGGGGGGAGGAGAGGGAGAAGGGGGAAG
>NW_008357051.1:950674-1009278 GCF_000622305.1 Nannospalax galili
GGATGAGGGGGAAGAGAATGGTGGGGGAAGAAGAAGAGGAAGAGGAAGAAGAGAAGGAAGGAAGGAAGGAAGGAAAAAAACCACATCAAACAATAATAAAATACAGATAAATTCATTTATCCACAAGCAATTCATTTTCAACAATGTTGCCAGGGCTAGTGGGGACGGGGGGGGGGGGCACCTCTTCAGCAGACGGTGCTGGAATGGCTGAATCCCTGCCTCATGCCATATAAAAAATAAATATCTCCAGAGGGCTCAACAACCTAAGTATAAAAACTAGAACTGTAAAACTCTTGGAAGAACACAGAGGTGATTCCTCGTGACCTTGAACTTTGTAATGGATTCTTGGATGGAGGCAGTGACCAGCCTCTGCTGGGGCAACTGGGCCTCCATCATCCCCTCTCCTACTGCCACCTCCTTCCTGCAGGCAGATCTCATGATGTTTTACAGAAGGCTGTAAACTCAGAAATCTCTCTCTCTCTCTCTCTCTCTCTCTCTCTCTCTCTCTCACACACACACACACACACACACACACACACACACACACACACACACAGCCTCTAGCCATCTATTCCAGGCTGGACTGAAACTGGATTTTCCTGCCTCAGTCTCCCTCCCCAAGTGCTGGCTGGGAACTTCTCTTTTTTCCTGGCCTGTGAACTCTGTATAAAGCTGGGTGGAGAATCCGGGAAAGGTGCCACCATGGGCAATGAGAGGGCCACCATGCATGCATGCAAAAAGTGCCCTTTGGGTGCTCAGGAAATAGTTCTGGGGGCAGGTGCCTGTGTTGGGGTTCTCCGCTAACCTCTTGGTAGGTCTGGAGTCTGGAGCCTATAACTGCTTCTCTGCCAGCTCAGATGAAACTGGCCTCCAGGTGTTGGTACCATCACTTGCTATCTGCTGAAAGGGCCCAGGATGGATGGCTGGGAGCCATTATGAGGGTGAGCTGGGAAAGGCAGCTCACACTCCCATGTCCCAGGGTCCTGATATATCAGAACTGAGAGCTTGATGACACAAACCAGACCCCTCTTCAAGCCATTTTTAGACTAGGCACAGAGGAGGTATGTGTCTCCTGGGTAACCTCACTGTTTGGTGACAAACATCCAACTCTTACATCCTGGAAAGCTGGGTATTTTTAGGGAGGTCCTCTGAGAGGCTACACATCCCCAAGAGGGCTGCCATTGCTCAAGTAAATGGGGTAACTCCCATTGGCCATTGCTGCCTTCCCTCACAATACCTGATAATGGTGCTGAGATCACAGGGTGATTGGGAGGAAAGGACAGAATGGGATGACTTGGGGAGTGTGTCACCTGAGCCAGCGAAGTACAGGCTGTTTGCCCATTTCAAAGATGAGAAAACTGAGGCTGAAGCACCCTCACTTGTCCTGAGGCAAACAGCTACTCCAGGGTTACTCTGTGTTATGTTGTCCCTGTGACTAGCTAGCATTTGTTTCTAGGAGGGCCCAGGCTCAGGTCTGGCTCTGTGGCTCCCTCCTGAGGATGACAGAATATTGGCTTCTGTGTTTAAAGAGACTTTTGGATAGAGAAATGCCCGGGAAGGAAGGTTCTAGGAAGGTGAGCTTTCGCCAAGTCCCTCCAGGTGAATAAAGGAAGTTGCCCAGCTCTGGACTCTGACTGCGGACTCTGTATACGTCCACCCCTGTGGACTCTGTATGCATCTGCCCCTGTGGACTCTATAGGCATCTGTCCCTGTAGACTCCAGGCATCTGCCCCTGTGGACTCTGTATGTACCTGCCCCCTGTGGGGCTCCAGTGGCTGCTGAAGGAGATTCACAGCTGAGATTGCAGCTGGGGGCTACAGAGCTATGGAGCTTCAGGCTGCAGTAGCAGCACATGATGGGTAGCCACATCGGTCACCAGTCACTTGAACCTCAGTCAGTCCCAGGTTTACCAGCCACCCAGCCAGACTTATACTTCAGCCAAAATCACCCCAGGCAGCCAGCAGCACACTGCAGGGTCCTTGATGGGAAGGTGGTCGAGTGCTAACAGACACAGACGGCAGGGCAGCTCAATAGGAAATGCCACCAGGCCACAGCACAGCAATTCATCTGCCCTTGCCATGCCCCACCGACAGCAACCCTGCAACCCTGCGTGAGAAGACAGGTGCAGAGAGGCTCCCACAAGGAACCATGTGGGGAGCTTCTGGAATCTTCCTCATCTCATTTTCCCTCAGAATAATCTATGAGTAGATGTTACACTTCCAGTTTTAAGTTCAAAAAGTCAAGATCCGCAGGCATTTAATTAAAAGACCAATGTTAAAATCCAAGCCCCCAGGACAAGGAGGCAAACAACTTTCATGTTTTCTCACACAGACAATGTAGTTAATGGCTTTAGTTTAACCTTTAGCTTTAAGTCACAGAACTAGAGTGAAAAGACACTGAACTGTGGAGCTATTCAGGCAGGATTTTCAAATCCCAGTTCTGTCACTGTTTTGCCTCTCTGAGGCTAGGTTTTCTCTTCCCTAAAATGGAGGTGGTAATAGCACCAAGATCCCAGGGTCATTGAGAGGGTGGGCTGGGGCAGCCCAGGAAGTGGTCTCCACACTGAGCTGACCTGTTTGCTCGTCTGGCTCTTCTACTTATCCAAAACTTGAACTCAGGTCCCTCTGTTCCACACACCCTGAGATTGATCCCAATGGGCCTGAGCCACATTGTTCTTGATTCAAGACCTGCCATCAGCTCTTCTGGGAGTTTCCAAATACCTCTGTTCTCCCCCTACCCTGCCCCAACCCCTACCTGTCACTTCTATCATCAACTCTGACCTCGTGACCTCAGAAGTGCGGGATGTGAGGGCTGGAGTGAACTTAACACAGCTGCCTGTTTAATAGGCAGGGCAAGGAAGCCAATGCCTCTGAGGTGTGTTGGTGGCCTCCCAACTTATGGCCACTTCTGGGGTCCTGAGCAGCCCTGGAAAATTCTCCCAGAGCTGAAGAGGCAGATACTCAGTGCATCACAGACAGGGGACAGCTCCAGTCCTGTGGAGTTAAATTTCACACTCCAGAGTGGTGATCACACCAATCCTGAGACCGGGGTGGCTGGCAGGGGCACAGGAGGGTCCCCCAAGAGTTCTGCCCCTTCTTGGAGAGCTAGCTCCTGCTTGCTGGATGGACCTCCAGCCTCCCCTGCCTCACACCCCTTGAAGCTGCTCAGAGTCTTTGCCTCACAGGGCCGGATAGATGGAATAAGTTTGACTGTCTTAATTAACATCCCATGATTCAGCGACCAAGCTGCTCAGTCTTACCTCCTTCAGCTCGTTTCTTCTCTTCTCCCTACAGGTAGGTACCCAGGGCCCTTGAGGTCTCTTGACAGCGTCAGGGCAAACTCTAGAGGAAGAAAAGACAAGCCAGGGTTATCAGAAAGAATGGCTTCCAAAGTCATTTCTGCCAAGATGTGGTGCCCACCCTCCCCCAAGCCTCCCTTTCCCTTCACAGCTCTACCACACAGGGACCTCACAGGATAGCTAGAATGAAGGATGGATCCCAAGCTTCCTAGGGTAGGCATGGGTCCTACTGGCACCCAGGCACCCATGACACCAAACTATGAATCAAAACATCAGCCTGAGCATTTTTGCTTTGAGATGGACTATTATCAACCCGCTGTGGGGGCTTCAGACTTCTCAGGCTCAAAAGGACTTTCTGAGAGACTGTGAAGATAGAGGAGAGAATTAGTGCATCATCATCTAAAGAATTCAGGCTCTGAGCCAGGCATGGTGGCGCATGCCTTTAATCCCAGCACTTGGGAGGCAGAGGCAGGCAGGTCTCTGTGAGTTCAAGGCCAGCCTGGTCTACATAGTGAGTTCCAGGACGGCTGGGGCTACAGGGAGACCCTGTCTCAAAAAGACCAAAAAAAAAAAGAATTCAGTCTCTTTGGCAGACCAATAACTTCAAGGACTGCTCATGATGAGATGAGTAATAGGAGGAGGGGCCTCGGATGGCAGCTCGGCCCCACAGTGTGGGCCAGAAGTCCAGACTCTTCAGCTCTCCTGTCACTTTGAGGGACAGTCACAGAGAAGGGTTACATTCAGTATATCCTGGTGGCATACCAGCCAGCCAAGGCTTAGGCCTATCCCCTGGGACTGGCTTGTCACAGCACATCTGAATAAAATAAGCAAGACTTAGAGCCACCATCACAGAGAGGAAGTGAGGTCCCAGTTGTGCTCCTCCTGCCTCAACCACTGAGCCACATAGAACAGTAGAGGCCCGGTCAGTGCCATGCCATATCAGACAGGGACAGGGACAACCACACAAGAAAGCCTGTCCACTTTATGGTTGAAGACCCTGAACACAGAGGAGCTAACAAATTTGCCCAAGGTCCCGCCAGAAATGATGTAGGGTGGGGACTAGAACCCAGGCCTGGGAAGCCCAGGATGGGACAGGTACCACCTCCAAGTGGGAGAGGTCCCAGTAGGACAGGGATGAGTTCAAGGTTCCCCAGGTGACAAAGGGATTCTCAGACTGTTAACTGATGAGAAATGGGAATGACTGGGGGATGTGGCTTAGTTTTATTTGGCTATTTGTGCCTTGGATGTCCATCCGGCAGTGCCAGCCCTGGGGGCCTCATGCATATGGGCCAGATCAAAGCAGTAGTCAAAGAAATCCCAAACACACACACACACACACACACACACACACACACACCCTATATATACGCACAAATGTGTGCATACATGTAGATACATGTATGCACGTATGCACACTTAGACACATGCACAAACACATAAATGCACAAATGTGTATGCATACACATGGGCACACATACATGCACATTTTGAATTTTCATTTTGGAGGACCTTTTTGGTTTTTTGAGACAGGAACTCATGTAGCCTAGGCTAACTTCAACTCAATACGTAGCCAAGGCTGACCTTGAATTCCTGATCCTCTTACTACCACCTCCCCAGTGCTGTGATGACAGATATACACCACCACAACTAGTGAGAATTTTATTTTTATTTTTTTTGAGAAAGGGTTTCACTATGTAGCCCTGGAAGGCCTGGAACTCTATATAGATCAGGCTGGCCTTGAACTCAGAGATCCACCTACCTCTGCCTCCTAAGTACTGTGATTATTTGTGTACATCACCATCAAACCTGTCTAGAATTTTCATTTTTTAAACACAGAGGTAAATACCCTTCCTCACCCACTCATGAGATTCAACAGACAAATCCATGACATAGCCTATGGCTCAGGACCCACACCTGGTGCTATCTGATTGCAAACACACCTCCATGACATACAGAGAGAGCAAATGGGATCTTGACACACAAGATTGACACCTGGTAAGTCCACGGGTCACACCTCATTTGAGTATGCCCACACTCCTGGGTCCTCTTTATATATCCCATGATGCGTGTGAGCCAAACCTATTCACCATCCACGTATCAGCTACCATGGCTGGCCATGAAGGGCATGGCCATTTCGTGCCTGTGTGGCCACACTAGCATTTCAGTATCAAGCAAACTCACAGCAAATCACAGGTGGAAGAAAGGTACCTCTTGCCTTGGTTCTTGGTTGTAAATTTGAACAGAGAGCTTTGCCTATCACGTGACCTGGTCCCCTCCCAATGGCTGCAACTCCGAGGTCCAGCACAAAGGGAGGGGTCGGATACTGGATGATGCTGACAGATGTCTAGGCTCCCACTGCTCGAGGCACCTCTGAGAAGCCAGGAACTGCATTTACTGGCTCAGAACTGATAATGAGTTTTTATGAGCTCAGGGGAGCGCTCAGAACATGTATTAATGTCAAGCATGCCCGTCAGCCATGCAGCATGGGTAATGTCACACATTAATGAAATTAAAGGCTGCAGCCACACCGGGAGCAGCTATGGGCCCTGTGTCAGGAGGTGTGAGCAGAGCCTGGCTCTGACAAAACTGCTTTCCAGGTTGGATGCTCCCTCTGGAACCTTGAACATCTCCAGGGTAAGCAGATCCCACCTCTCTGCAGCCTAAAAGAGATCAGCTATTATCAGGCAGCCAGGAGAGACAAACTACATGTCCAGTCTCAGTTCCATGTTGGCCACCAATGAGGGGCCATCTCTGACCTGAGCTTCTGCCTGTCCCATGGAATTTCATTCCAGGCCCATCAGGGAGGGTGGTTGTCATCCATGGTCTAGCCAGAGCTCCTCTGGGAGACAGAAAAAGGCTCTCATGAGGTAATGTGGAAAGATGGTACCAGGGAGCAGTGTGAGTGTAGGCAGTGACCCTTGACCTGATGGCCTTGGGAAAGGCAAGGCTGGGAGTCTACCAGGAGCAGCTCCAACTCCCACCTTACCACCCATCCTTCTAGGCCAGACTTGGTCTTGCCTTGTGTAAAGCTCCTCATTAGGTCTAAAGTGGCCCCTGCTGAAATCAGAAACCTAAAACCTAGCTCAGTATGGGCCTTAAGCTCACAGGAAGGACCTACTCAGAGCCTCAAGGTCTCACCCAGGAGGACAGTCAAGCCTGCTAACTTGTGGGTTAATGGAAGACTCCCTGAAAAACGCAAGGCTAGAGGCAGCAGAGAGCCTGGCACCCAGGAGCCAAGCGCCTGATGCTGGACTCCAAGATCATAATCAGTGTAACCTTAAGTACATCTAACAGTGCTGATTAATTAAGTTAATTATGACCTCACTTTTTATATGATGCAGCCTGGTTTCTGAGATACTAAGAATGTGTAAGAAAAAAAAAAAAACAGAAAGAAGTAGTGTCTTAAAATCCAACATAGTTAGAGTTTAGGGAAGGAGGGACTCGGATGAAAATCCACTGTGCCTGCCTATTTGGTAAGACCTGTATCAAAAGTCAGACCCTCTTCCTCCCCTTCTAAACCAAGGGCTGAGCTTGCAAATTATAGAGCAAATTCTGCTGGGTGTGACAGTGCATGCTGAAATCCCAGCCCACAGGGAGATCCCGAGTTCAAGGCCAATCTGTGCTAAGTAGTGAGTTTGAAGCCAACCTGGACTAAATATTGAGAGACTGTCAGAAGAAGGAGAGGGATGGGGGAGAGAGGAAAGGAAAGACGAGAGGGGAATGGAGGGAGGAAGGGAGGTCTGAGAGCCACTGGGTACTCCGGATCCTGGAGGCCCAGATGAAAGACTTTCTTGTAGCCCCTGATGTCCCAACCACACTTTTTAAACTTCTAAATTTAAATTCAGCAGACAGACACAGTGCCCTGTGAGAATGCCCTCTGGTGGGACTGCCCCCTGGTGGGAATGCCCACTAGTGGGAATGCCCCCTGCTGTCTTCACAACACAGCATCCCTAGGAAACCAATGCCATATACTGTTCTGCATCTTCCCAGCTAGACTTCCACTTCCAGCTCATTCTCCTATCCCCATGTCTTCTCCTGGTGCCTATCCAGGCTCAGGCTCCTGGATTCATTGCTAAGCTGCAACCTCTGTTCCTTCCAGCTTGCTTGGTCATAGTGTAGTGCTGTGTCTGCTCCAGTGGGTTCCATGCCTTCCATCTGCCTGTATACAGACCTTATATCATCTGACCCTTCACTGTCCCACAGCCCATCTTCAGGTCCTCACAGTATGCACAGACTCTAATCACCCAGGCTGAACACACACTGCCAGTATGCTCAGATTAGCCTTACTGATGTTGCCTCTGTACTCACTTAGGCACGTCGGGCTGCTACCTGTAGGAGACAGAGTGGGAGGCAGAGACCCTCAGCATCAGTGATGACAAAGCTGTGGCTAATTCTGCTGGGTGTGACCAGGCATGTGACTACATCTCAGCTCTCCCTTTGCCACCACATCATGAAGGGAAAGAGGAGCTTTTATTCCACTAACCCTCAGGACAGTCATCTGCAAAATGGGGACAGTTGCAATCCCATTTCATGCGCTTAAGTGAGTGGTTAGGATTGCAAGTGATTCCCCTAGTACCCAACATGCAATAAGCACGGGAAAAACAGGGGAATTGGGAAATCTGTAAAATATAATCTGCCACTATTTTGTGTTAAAAGAGTGGCAGTCAAGTATTAGCCCAATACCAAAGCAGACAGAAAACTCTAAACTCAGACCCAGATCCCTTGTGAACACTGATATGAAGACTCAATAAAACATTAGCAAGTCAGGGTCATAACACATGAAGGGTTACACGCTGAGACCAAGTGGGACCAAGAGTCCTGTAAGGCAAGGAAGGCTCAACATTTTATATGTATAATCAATGGATGTGAGACCATATTGTACAGACTGGAAGGGAAAACATGTGACCATCTCCACGGATGTAGCAAAGAGCATTTGACAAGATTCAAGTCTTTCATGACAAAGACATTCAGCAAATTAAGAACAGAGGGAACTGACCTCGGCATGAGACAGCTCAGAAATGAAAAGGCTGCAGTATCATTTCATTGCCAACCTGACTGGGTTTAGAACCATCTAAGAGCCGGGCTTCTGGGCAATATGTGAGGGTGTTCCAGAGGATTAATGGAGGGGGGGACGGGGGGACCCACCCTAAATGTGGGTAACACCTTCTCATGGGCTTGGGTGTCCAACTGAACAAAAAGGGCAGAAGGAGAAGCCAGCTGAGAGGTTGGGAGATGGCTGTCGGTGAAGGGCTTCATCTGTATCTCACTTTGCTTCTCCAATGCTGTAATAAAAACATTGACCAAAACCAACTTGGGGAGAAAAGGGTTTGTTTAATCTTATATCTCCTGGGTCACAGTTCATCATTGAGGGAGACCAAGGCAGGAACTCAGGGCAGGAACCTGGAGCACAGACCTTGAAGATACGCTGCTTACTGGCTTGCTGTGCTTCCCTGACACGTGCTCAGCCTGCTTTCTTATACTATACAAGACTACCTGCCCATGAGTGGCATGGCTCGCAGTGGGCTGAGCCCTCCCACATCACTCAACAATAAGAAAATGCCCTATTGACCTGGCCACATGCCAATCCAATGGAGGCAATTCTTCAATAGAAATTTCCTCTACCTAGGTATGTCAAGAACTAAAGCTGTCTAGCAAACCCTGCAAGCTTGAGGACCCAAGTTTGGATCCCTGTGACCCACATAAATAGCTAACTGTGGTGTGTATGCCTATAATCCCAGAGCTGGGATGGAGGGGATAAGAAGATTCCTAGGGCTTTCTGGACACCTAGACTATAGGAACTGATGAGGCCAAGGTTCAATAAGACACCCTGTCTCAAAAAATAAGGTAGAAGAGCTGGAGAGATGGTTCAGTGATTAGGAACACTGGGTGCTCTTGCACCCAGATTTAGTTCTCAGCACCAACATGGCGGCTCACAATCATCTGTAACTCCAGTTCCAGGGGATCTAAAACTGTCTTCCTGGCCTCTGTGGGCATTGCATGATGTGAGTTTACTTACATACTTGCAGGCAAAACACTCATACACATAAAATAAAAGTTAAAAATAATAGAGAATAATAGAGAAAGACACTCAACATCAACCCCACATGCATGTACATGTACATATACTTGTACCCATACATGAACACATACACACAAATAAATACATATGTAAATAAAGCAAGCCAACTTAGTGTCAACACTCCCCATGTCCCTGTGTCCTAGAGATCCTTCAAGATTTGAGAAGTCCAGCTCCAGACACCATGAACTCCACTATGCCTTCCCCACCACGATAGACTGGACCCTGTTTAACTGTGAGACAAAACAAACCCTTCCTTCCTTAAGTTGTTTCTTATCAGGTATTTGGTCACAGCATGGAAGAAAGTAACCAGTACCACTGTCCATGGTGAGAGGCTGACGGCTTTCCTGGGAGTCCAGGGCTGTCAATTCATTCAACTCATCACGGGAGGTTTCAGAAGTAGCAACTGTGATGTTTGGATTTAGCAATGATTCCTTAGGTCTGGCACTGAGGGCACAGGCAGCAAGAGAGAGAGAGGGAAAAAACACCTGACAAACTGTACTTTACACAACTTTAAAATTTTGTTCATAAAGGGCTATATAAACAGAACACTTGCCTCATCATGTCTTTAAGCTCCTGGGTTCCTCAGCATCACAAAAATATATAACAAAACAAGCAACACAATTCAAAAATGGGCAGAAGACTGTGGACCCCTTTAATCCCAGCACTCAGGAGGCAGAGGCAGGTGTATCTCTGTGAGATCAAGGCCAGCCTGATCTACATATTGAGTTTTAGGCACACTGGTGCTACAGGGAGACCCTAACTCAAAAAAAAAAAAAAATCCCTTTTACTTCCTTTAAGATGGCTGCTGCCAACTATGACATCACCAACAAAGAAAACGGGGGAATGACAAGCGTTCACGAGGATGTGTTAGAGTGGGACCCTGTGAGCTGTTGGTGGGAGTGGTATGACAGAAAACACCACAACAGCTTAGAAAAAAAAATTAGGAATAGAATTACTGTGTGACCCAGGAATTCCATTCTGGGTATAGACACAGCGGGTTGTAAGGGATATCTGTATCCGTGTTCACAGCAGCCTGAGGCTCCATCAATGGCTGAATGCAGAAACAGTGTGGTCCAGCCACGCTGCAGCATTCAACCTCAAAAAGAAAGGAAATTCTAACTCCACTTCAGCATAGATAATTGTGAGGACACTGTGCTGAGTGAAACAAGCCAGGTCATGATTGTACCTGTATGAGACATTTCATGTCAGACACAGGAGGTCAGGTGTGCTGGAGAGGGAATATCAGGAGTCTTTGTCAAATGCATAGTTTCCATTTGACATGATGAAGTTCTGGAGATGGATGGTGGGGAAGGTCACACGACATTATAAATGTATTTAGTACTACCAAACTGAATACTTAAAAATGGTCAAGAGGCTGGGAGGTGGCTTGGTCAGTCAGTAAAGTGCTTGTTGCATGAGAATGAAGGCCTGAATTCGAATTCCTAGCACTGAAGTAAGCACTTAGAATTCTAGTGCTGGTGAGGCAGAGACAGGAAGATCCTGGGACTCGCTGCTTCAGACAAACCAGCAAGCTCCAAGTTTAGGGAGAAACCTTCTCTCAAAAAATAAGGTGGTTCCAAGTCAAACTCCATGGAGCCCACCCCACCTCTGAGGCTTCTGCAGAGAACAGATATGTCTCTGTCCTATTCACAGGCCAGCACTTAATGGGAAACAGCTGGACTCTGGACTATTCCATACAATGTTTCCAGACAGTGTTGAAGAGCATGGGTTTGATCTCTTTATTCAACTGAACTCAAGAGGGAGACAGCCAGGCTTTTCCTGGGCAGTTCTTGCCTGCAGCCCCTCAGTTCATCTCCCCCTTCTCTCTCCCTTGCTGTGTCTTCCTTCTCTACCCTGGCTCTTTGCTCCCAATGTAGCCATCCCACATCCCCTCTGGCTCCTAGTGAGTCCTGAGATGAGGACTCTTGGTCTTTGGTCCTTGGAAGAGGCCAGACTCTCGATTCTGGATGCATTTTTCTCTGGTGTCTCTCTGGGCATTGATGTCAGGCCCCGGAACCCAAGCTGGCCCTGTGCCATCCTAAGGCATTGCTGTTGACAGGTAAACGCTCTGTAGTTCATGGCTCTAAACCAAGGCAGCGTTTTGTTTTGCTTTGTTTTAAATTAGCTACATAGGGGGTTGGCTTTCGGGTGGAGGGTGAGAAGAGCTTGGGCATGCTGTGCTCCTGCTGTGGCCTGCATCTCACAGTCCCAGGTGGCCCTTAATGAAGTTGCTGGGAGTGCTGAGCAGTGCTGAATGCATCCAAGGCTCTCTACCTTCACTAACCCCACCAGGAGGAGGGGTTTCCCCACCCACCCTGTCACTCAACCCCCAAGTCAAGTAATGAGTTCCCAAGTCAGCCTACTAATTGTGCCTCAGGGTCTCAATGGGATGGCAGTCCCCTCCCCGCCCCCCCTCGCCCAAATGCTCAGAAAGAGAGGGATAAGTGGCAAGCTGCCCTGACATACTGGGTGCAGTGCAGGGGGCTCCAGACACTGCAGTAAGGATCCCCAAGGGTCTGCCTACCCTATAAGACTTCCAGTCTGAGCTCATTAGCTGTTGGTGGCCTGGGGAGTAGGAAAGTACCAGAGAAAATAAAGGTGGACCAACCCGGTGACTTAGTTCAGAAGCTGTGGATTCCCAGTTCGAGTTATTAACAATCCTCCTCTCAGCCTCCCATCTGTTCAGGGGCTTGGAGATTTTCTGCAACAATGGTACAGGACAGCCAGAGTCTTCTGGTAGACTACACCATCTTCCTGTATAGTCCTGCCTTGCCCAGATGAGCAGGAAAAAAGAGAGTGTGGCCCAGGCATACCCCAGCCATTGGCTGACCTCAAGTTACCTCTGATCCTAGCTTTGTACTGTCTGAAATCAGCAGCTCATGGCCTGGAGGAGAGTGTGGCCAAGGATACCCCAGGACCTCACTCTACATTGGAACCCTGCTCTCATTCTTCCCCATCTGCAAGGGAAGCATTGCCACTGTGCCCATTTTACAGTTGTGGTGGGAGCCGCAGCATGCGTGGGCAACTGAACTCTGCTGAACTGTTTGTGTAGAAAGAAATGCTGCCATGCCAACCCTATTGTCTACAACTCACTCATGCTGCCAGACTGGCTGGGTTTGGATAGCAGAGGGGCCTGGAAACCTCAGTGGCTCAAGGGACTTGTCTCTGGAGATAGAGCTTAGATAGCCTGGCCCCAGGCCTGAAATCCCACTGTGCCATCTGCCTGAAGAAGCCAGTGGAAGATATGGGCTTCAGAGGACTTCCAGCAAGAGACTGGCATTCCTACACCAGGAAGTGAGATTCAAAGGGGACCAAGCCAAGGCCCTGTCCTCAGTCACAGAGTTAGGCCTGGGAGAGGGAGGCTCAGGACTTTAATGGACTTTACAAGTAAAGTCACCCAAGCTATGACACCATGACGTCTAGCCCACAGTAGGGGCACATAACCAAAACCATGGTATATGTCCTTCCAAGGAGAGAGCTGAAATGCTTGGATAAAGATATCTAGGGTCTCAGAGGCATCCAGAGCCTTCAGTGCTCTGTCACAGGGTTCAAGAACAATGCCTGTCTCTGCACTGGTGTTGGCTTGTCACACACATTTTAGACCTTGACGTTCACATGGCTGCAACGTGAAGTATTAAACCTGCAGCCCGCATGTTGGAGGATAGCCTGCCTCTCAGAGAAGCAGTATTTAAAAAGCCACATGATGGTGACAGAGATATTTAAAAGTGGCTACCCTGCCGCTGGAAAGGAAGCCGAAAGCTGAGAATTTAAACCTGCAGCTGAGGGAAGAGCCCAGCCTGTGGCCAACCACAGCTTTCCTTTGAAGCTGGGGTCATTAACTCAGACTTCATAACCTGCAGGGCTGCAGTGAGGTCCAGACAAACTGCACCCCAACTCTTTGTAATTCTTCCCTGCTCCCATGTAAATACACTTTAAATGCAGAAAGGGGCTGCGGGAGGTAAGACCACATGGCCATTAGCATTTTGATGGGATCTCCCAACATAAGAAGCTAGAGAGCTTTAAAATTCATAGTGTGGAGATTAATCCAGCTTTTCACAACTCCCCTCCCTGGTTGGAGGTGGCCAGGAACTTTTACCCCTTTCAGGGCCTTGATTGAGAAACAAAGTTAGGAATCCAGAGAGCAGGGTCCAGGCCTAGAGAGAAGAGAGCCAAGATCCATTTCCTTTGCATTCAGCCCTCCAAACTCAATTAAATGGCAGAATTGGGGATGAGGGCTGGAAATGTATGCACAGGCAGCAAGGCCTAGTTCCAGAGACGAGCCCTAACCTGTCCTCAACAGCTCGCCTCAGCTGGTTGTCACAGACAAAGGCCGGCCTTTTAACCTGACTGGCTCAGACCCTCTGCCACGAATCACTGTGCACCAGAATATCAGACTCCTGGGATGGGAGGCTCAGGAAGGAACTTCAATTACACAAGCTCCTGAGCTCTAGAAACTTAAACTAGCTGGGGAAAGAGATAGGAAAAGTGACCAACACAATGAAACAAGGGTGGGTGACTGCAGCAAGTTCAGCAGCTAGGAGGATGGGCAGCACCCCATCCATGGGAGCCCTCCATGAAGCTGAGTTTATGAGTCACTCCAACCTTTGGGGGCTTCCTGGTTCCCCTCAAACCCAGCTTTTGAAAGTGTATATGTGTTTCACACCCCCACAGTGCCCCAAAAGCCAAAACTCAGGATAAAAACACGTTATGTTTGAGTGTGGAAGGTGAGAGTGCTGTGTGCCCTTGTGCATGATCAGAAAGAACATACAGATGCTATTAAGATGTGGGGAAAGGCCTGGCTTCCCACTGAAGTGCGGCCCACCCAGACAGCGCTGGACTTACCCTGGAATTCCACAGGAATGAGCTTTGCAGAACCACATAGAGATTTACAGACTTTTTTTTCCTTTTGCTTTTGCTTGTAAAAAAGATCATTCCCTGGGTTAGGGTTTTATCACCCTATGTAGGACACTAACCAGTTTTGTATCCTCCCTGATGCCTATACAACCAACCGCTTCTGGGTCTTTTCAGAACTGCCCGCTAGCTCCTTATACTGAATCATGTTGACATTGGACAACATTCACTCTAGATTTGTATGTGAGCCTGGTTTTAATTTTTACTCAGTTATACTGACAATACATGCCCAATTATATTTGTGCGTGTGTGTGCGTGTGTGTGTGCCTGTATAAACACACACACACACACACACACACACACACACACACGCACAGAATCAAGAGAATTTCAGCAAACCAAGGGTCAGAGATCCAATTGCCTTGTGATGGTTGATTCTTGTTGCTAGCTAGAGTTAGAACCCACAATGAAGCTGTGACCAGCTGCCTCATGCCCCTGCCATCATGCCTTTCCCACTATTATGACATCTCTTAAATTGGGAGTAAAAAAATAACCTCTCTTCCCTTAAGTTGATTCTATTTGGTATATTGTTACAGCAGTAGGAGTAGCCAGTTGGATGGCTTCATAGTGAATTCGTGAACCCAGCCACATCTGATTGAGTGCTTAGTGAGTGGAGTAGTGACAGGGCTCCCTGTGCAGTAAAGGTTGGAGAAGCAGAAATAAGAACCAAAAGGCAAGTGGTTTGTGTTTGTTTGTTTGTTCTGTTTTTGTGCTGGTGGTGGTGGTGTTTGAGACAGGGTCTCCCTGTAGTCACAGCTGCCCTGGAACTCACTTTGTAGACCAGACTGGCCTTAATCTCACAGAGATCCACCTGCCTCTGCCTCTGGAGTACTGGGATTAAAAGGTGTACACTGCCATGCCCAGAGCAGATGGGCCATTTTAAGCACTCTTTCTTTGTGATGGGTTAAAGCTGAGCAGATGTCCATAACACATTAGCTAGAGACACTTGCTTGGGAGTTGGCTTTCCTTTCTTCCTTAGAAGATCTTACCAATAAACAGCTTCAGTTTTAATTTTCTTACATTTATTTATTTTTAGTGTATTTGTGTATGTGTGAGGCCACATGAGTTCTACTAAGTCCATGTAGAGATCAGAAGACAACTTTCGAATCCATGTGGATTCTGGGGATCAAACTCAAGTCGTCAGGCTTGGGGGCAAGAGCCTTCACCCGCTGAGTCATTTCACTGGCCCTTCGGTTTTAATTTAGTGATGTAGAACTTTTAGTATGACTGACTCCATTTTAGGTGGGACCTGGTGCAGGAATTCAGTCCAAAACAATGGCCTCTCCTAAAGTAATTAACAGCAGACACACACTACAGTAAACTGGAGAGGAAACGTAAGCAAAATGTTATCTCTGGGAATCTGGCACCTACATATGTGTGACTTTGATAATCAGAGCAAAAAGAGGGGTAACACAATTTCCTAACTGCAGAGACATGCATGCTCATTTCTGAGATCCTCCCACACTAAGAGCTAAGACAAGATGCTTGCTCCTCCAACAGGCATGCTCTCTCAAGGAACAGACTGAGGCACTCGGTTCTGTAACTTGCTATAAGAACCATGTGACTAATGTTCCCACACTACTGGTGAGATCCCAGGTCCAAGCACCAAGGGGCACATCTGATCCCCAGGCCAGGCTTTCCCCACTCTGCCAGGCATCCACTGCGTCCGGCCTCCCAAGTGGAGAAGGAAGAAACAAATATCTGTAGAGCTTCCAGGTCCAGCTTGAAGAAAATGGTGTTCCCCACCCACTCCCAGCACATGCAGAGAGCCAAGATCAAGGAGTGCCAGTCTGGAATCGAACGTGTGAGTTCAATTCCACCATCATAGCCAGATGTTGGGTCTCCATCCCTTCCATCACAGGGTCAGTGGGCACACAGAGGTGGCCCCCTCACCTGCTTTGATGGCATCGCTAGCTTTTAATTAATAACTCAAGCCACCTCTCCCTTTCCACCATGATGAACTGGTTTATTACTTCATCATGAAGCAAGGGAAGCTTGCTTTCAGCCAACACACGGCCAGGTATACTGGAAGGGTCCTAGCCTAGAAAATGGTGGTGGGGGTGGCAGATGTTATGACATGGTTGCATCTCTAACTCACTATCTGGCCTTGGCCAGGTCACCACACTAAGCCACATCTCTCTGTCTTTAAAATAAAGGGGTTCTGACCTCAGATGTCTTACCAACACCAGCAGCCTTTCTTCCCTGACTGTCCATGGGGCATTTTACATGCAGTGGGCGTGGAGCCCCCACTGGGGACTCTCCTCCTATATTAATTTTCAGGAAAACGCTTCACATAGTGGGTCACAGCTGGCTCAATCTATGTGGAAATTAGATTTTGAGGGAAGAAAGCCATGTGGCATGGCAAAAGGGGGGAAATAAGGGGAAGAGATACTTTGCTGAGATGGAACTTTCCAGAATCAGCTCCTGTGTGGCATCATTCTGACCACAATATTATGCCTTTTATTTATTTTGTCAAATATATTTTCCTAGGTTTCCAAACACCTGTGGGCTCAGGCAGGATTACTTTGGTAAATACTGTGTCTCAAAAGCATCCCATGAGGGGCTGGAGAGATGGCTCAGCAGTTAAGAACACTGGCTGTTCGAATCCCAGCACGCACATGGCAGCTAACATCTGTCTGTAACTCCAGTTCCAGGGAATCCAACAGCCTCTTCTGTCCTTTGCGGGCATTGCAAGACACGGGTGCACTTACATACATGCAGGCAATACACACATACACATAAAATAAAAATAATAAATTAAAAAAATATATCAAGCCGGGTGTGGTGGCACATGTCTTTAATCCCAGCACTCAGGAGGCAGAGGCAGGCGGATCTCTGTGAGTTCAAGGCCAGCCTGGTTTACATAGTGAGGTCTGGGATAGCTGGGGCTACAGGGAGACCCTGTCCAAAAAAGACAAAAAAAGTTGTGGGGGGGGGGGCTGGAGAGATGGCCCAGCAGTTAAGAACACTGGTTATTCTTGCAGAAGACCCAGATTCAAATCCCAGCACCCACATGGCAGCTAACAACCCCAGTCCCAGGGGATCCGACGGCCTCTTTTGACCTCCACAGGCATTGCACAACATGGGTGCACTTACCTACATGCAGGGAATACACGTATACACAAAAAATAAATAAAATTTTTTTAAAAATTAAAAAAAAAACGAGCCGGGCGTGGTGGTGCATGCCTTGAATCCCAGACATAGGCAGACCATTTTGAGTTCAAGGCCAGCCTGGTCTACATAGTGAGTTCAGGTCAGCTGGGACTATTTTCCTCATTCTCCCATCCGGCCTTTATCTTTGACTATGGGGAAGAAAGGAGAAAGAATCATTCAGAAATGTCAGTCACTAAGTAAGGATCGATATTGAAAGATGTAGATGACTAACAGGGATCACCTATGCAAAGAACCACTGGAGAGCCTCTCTCACAAAAAGACAGCGTGGCTCATGAAAAGGGTGGTGAACCTGCTTCAGGTTCCTGGGTGAGTTCCTGGGCCTGCTGGGTCTTGGCATCATCATTTGTCACCTGTAGTCTTCACAAAGGGTGCCCCAGGACTCCCCAGGGGATACCAGAGTGGAGGGGGACTTGGAAATTTCTTTGGGTTTTGTGGGTCCAGCTAACACTGAGCAGCTGATGATGGAACGAGCTTAAGAAAACCCCAAGACAAAGGCTGGGGAAGTGGCTCAGTGGGTAAAGTGCTTGCTGCTCAAGCAGGAGGACCCGAGTTCAGATCCCCAGAACCCACATAATAATGGCATGCATCTGTGGCCCCTGGGGGAGAGAGAGAGAGAGAGAGAGAGAGAGAGAGAGACAGGAGGATCCCTAGGGATTGCTAATCATCTAGTCTAGCCAAAACAATAAGCTCTGAGGTCAAGGAGAGACCATGTGTCCAAAAATAAAGTGGAGAGCAAGAGAGGAAGATGCCCCATGTCAACCCCTGGCTTCCACATGCACACTTACAGGCAAGTGCATCCACACACATGTACACACAGTCACATTCCACACAAAGGTATCAGAAAGAGAGAGAGAGAGAGAGAGAGAGAGAGAGAGAGAGAGAGAGAGAGAGAATGGCTCAGCTGGGAAAGTACTTGCCATACAAGTATATGCGTGAGGACCTGAGTTCACGCCCCAGCGTCTACATAAAAAGGGTGGTATGCCCCGTGTCACCCCCTGGCTTCCACATGCACACTTACAGGCGAGTGCATCCACACACAGACACATTCCACACAAAGGTATCAGAAAGAGAGAGAGAGAGAGAGAGAGAGAGAGAGAGAGAGAGAGAGAGAGAGAATGGCTCAGCTGGTAAAGTACTTGCCATACAAGTAAATGCATGAGGACCTGAGTTCAAGCCCCAGGGCCTACTTAAAAAGGTTGGTGGTTCGCGTTTGTAAGCCTGGTACTGGGGAGGCAAAGATAGGTGGACACCTAGGGCTCTTCGGTCAGCCAATTCAGACTAACTGGTGAGCCCCAGCCTGTCTCAAAGTTCAAGGGGTACAACTCCTGAGGAAACACCCACAGTCGTCCTGTGGCTGTTACACTCAACGCTCACTTGCTCACACATGTTTACCTACGTGAACATACACTTACACACGTGAATAAATAAATACCCTCGGGCAGTCTGGTGGCATCATGGTGACCCCGCACTGGTCTCTTGAATTTCTCAAACTCTAGACCAGTGTTCTTGGTGCCAAGCAGCAAGCCCACAATCTCTTGTAAAAGGGTCTGTGGAGAACCATAAGCCTGAACGAGAGCCACCCCTGCAGAGCAAGCCCACAGTCCCAGCTTCAACCTCGAGGCAACTATGAGCAACAGGATTTTGTTTTTTTCTCATTTGCAAGGGACCATGAGCATCAGAGAAGTTGGGTAACCTGCTGAATGACACACAGCTTCCAAGTGAGGACAGAGAGAGAGAGAGAAGGGGGGAAGGAGGGAGGGAGAGAGAGAGAGAGAGAGAGAGAGAGAGAGAGAGAGAGAGAGCGAGAAAAGAGGGGGGGGGTCACACACACACTTCTCCTATCCCTCAATTTCCACACCATCGCAGAAGGAGGACAGAGAGAGAGAGAGAAGGGGGGAAGGAGGGAGAGAGAAAGAGAGAGAGAGAGAGAGAGAGAGAGAGAGAGAGAGAGAGAGAAAAGAGGTGGTGGGCATCACATGGTCCTCTCCTGATTCCCAGTGGCTTCACCACAGCCCAAGGAAGGGAGGAACCTGCCAAGGTTCACAGTGAACTTTAGAAATCATGTCTTTCCATTCAACCCTGGCCCAAGTCACTGGGGACCAAGCATAAAGCTCACCTCAGACCTTGCAGGCACAGACCCAGCTCTGTCTGTGACATACTCGCTGTTCTACTCCAGGCCACTCAGCCACATCTGTACCCTATATCCCATCCTTGTGATGAGCATAATGACAATATTTAACCTGGACACGAGAGATGCTATAGCGCCTTGAGTCCTCTGAGGTCAAGAGCAAATGGCTGCTTTCCATGTTGATTCCTACTGTCCTCATTTCTAGCAGACCATCATCTCCAGGATCAGGACAGGGCTAAGCCAAGACTCCTATCTACCTAGTGAGGTTGCATACGTGCACTGGCATCTGCACACTGTTCAAGATCGGAAGGAAGTTTGCCCTGGGTCAGGAGATGTGGTAGAAAAAAGGGTTGCTCTCCCCAAATGCAGACTGCTGCCTTCATCTATGTTGAAATTGAAGAAACCAAGGCCCAGAGAGGCCAAGAGACTTGGCCCATGTCACCCAGCCTGAGGGCTAGCTGGGAAAAGAGACAGAGCAAGAATGAAGTTTCCTGAGCTCACAGCTCTGCTGGAAGTAGGAGGGAGTCTGGTGGGAGAATGACCTTGCACACCTTCTGGTAAATGTGTGCAGCTGAGAAGACAGGAGCCTAAGGTAGGGAGAGAGCTGGGCAGGGGCAGCAGAGGCTCCATTTAGTGGAAACAAGAGTGGGAATAAATGGAAATGTGTGTATTAGAGGGAAGGGAAGGAGTGACAGGAGGGAGAGGGTGGAAGAAGAGAAGCATTCAGGCCCTGCTCCCATTCCCACAGTTGAGTAAGTCAAAACAGATTGTTCTGAGAGGCCATTTCAAACCACACCCTCCCCACCCAAGACAGCCTCCAGTGCCCACTTGATGCTTCCCATAGCTGGTTGCTACAGACAGTAATAGTTAGGATTCCTGAGCTACTGGGGTGACCAGGCTGGATGACATGGGCCCTCCTGCAGTGGTTCTCGAGGGGGTGCCATGTGTACCCATTTCCCAGGTAAGGCTATGGAAACTAGAGAGGAGGAATCACTGGTCCCCACATCCCACTGCTCGGTGATTTCTGGGACAGAATGCTATGGTCTGAACGTGAAATGTCTCCCACAGGCTTATGTGTTTGAACACTTGGTCCTCAGCTAGTGGTGCTGTTTTGATACATTAGGGAGCCTTTGGAAGTGAGTCACTAGTAGGTTAGCTTTGAGGGTTATACTCAGCCTGCTTCTAGCCTGTACTCTCTCTACTTTCTGATCTATCAAGATGGAAGCAAGCTACTACACAAGCTCCCACTGCCACAGACAGAGTTGTGCCACCCACTGTGCCTTTCCACCGAGGGTCCAGCATCCTGACCAGGAGGACTAGCTGCCAGGAGCTGGACTGTCTCACCTGGATGCCTGACTCTGACCACTCAGCTCTGCCCATAAGTGCAGCCAGGCCCAGGGGCATAGAGAGAAAAGCACTTGTGACACCCTACCAGAAGCAACAGGAAGGACATGTTCAGAAGCTGCTCCCCAGTAATGCGCCTTCCGCACAGCAAGATGGGAGCCCCAGGCAGGCCAGGGAAGATGGACCAGGGCATCTCTACTGAGCATCCACATCAACCAGGTATGGCAGGTATTTTCTGATGATGATTTTGTCCTAACTCCAAAACAATGCTTTGATGTGGGAGTTACTCTGTTACGCTGTTGTCAGCAGTGGGAGTTCCTTCCTTCTAACTGTATAGTATTCCACCAAGTGACTCCAGAGCTTCTTCCTTATTCTCCTACTGTGGTCATCTGAGTTGCTTCAGCTACTGCCTGTGAGGATTCACACCGCTGTGGGAATTTTCACATATGTTCTTTAAAGAGTATACACACGTGCTTCTGTGATGGAGCTGAAGGGAGAATGACTGGTCGCAGGGCACTTGCAACTAAGCTTTATAATATTAAGTCAGTTTTCCTGCTCTAACCATACAGGTATCTTTTTTTTTTTTTTTTAAGACAGTCTCCTTGTAGCCCCTGTTGGCCTGAAGTTTGCTATATAAAACAGGCTATTCTGGATCTCACAGATCCGCCTGCCTCTGCCTCCCAAATGCTGGGATTAAAGGCACATGCCACCACTCCCAGCCCCATCCAAGTGTCTTAAATACAAGCCAGTTTCACATCCTTTACCAGGGAACCTTGTTCATCTTTACCGCTGCTCAGACCATCCTTGTGAGTTCACTGGTATCTCACAGATTCATAGAATCATGAGGCAAAGTCTAATAGAGCACTAAGTACTGGGGGGCGCACTAAAACCTGAGTGGGCTGCCGACAGCTGTCAGTGTCACTCTGCTCGTTGTGACTCATATTAAAATTACCCAGCAGACTCTCCAACATGCACATGCCCAGCAAGGCACCAGTCCAGCCCTGAGCACCCACCAGACCATCTGAGCCAGGAAGACATCTATAAATGATTACTTAAAGAACAGGTCCAGTTAAGACCTATCACCTTAGGTCACATGGCCACACAGTTAATGACAGAACAGGCAGGCTCCCCAGGGCTAAGGCTCTGCCCCAACCTCTACTGCACTGTCAATCTATTTTCCTCCTCTAATCTTGCCAGACATCAATAATTGATCTTGGCACTCTTTCCTGCTGATCCTGAATAAAACAGCCCCTATCCAAGCACTGAGGGGCTAAGGGAAGACCTTACCAATTCATCACTGATGGAATTTGAGATCCAAAGTATGTATATATGTGCCTGCCAGGTACCACCACAGCCTGCTGCTCCCGCTGGTTGGTTACCTTTCGGCCCCCTGACTTCATTCTAAGCAGAGCACCCTTCTTCTACCTGGAATGATTGTCAGAGAAACAGATAAATAAGCAAACCTGGTCCATGCACCAGCTTATTAGATTCCATTCCCCAGATGTCAATCTGCAAGGTGTAAAGATCATTTTTTTCTGCCTTGGTGTAGTTTTTTTTGTTGTTGTTGTTGTTCTCCCCTCCTCCCATCTTTTACAGATAACAAACAGGCCCAGAAAAGTTTAGTGCATTGCCCAAGACCATCCAGTGAGGCTATGGTAAAGCCCAAACTTGATCTTACACCCCAACTTCTAGTCTGGGGCTGTCTCCTCACTCCATGGAGCTTCTCCCAATCAATTAGGAACCCATGGAAAAGCCAGAACCAGGTGGGTCACCTCACTCACCTCTACCCAGCCACATAGCACACTTCTTCCCCACCACACAGTAAACAGCAGAGGCTGGTTGCAGGCTGGGTTCTCCACAAAGACAAGGCCAGCTGAGCAGACCAACCTCCTTCTGCTGATCCTGGGCTATAAGAAAGAGATTTGCACTAATGCCACCGAGATTGGGAATCCAACAAACCTGAAAATTGCCCTTTTGCGAGGTGCTAATACACAAGAGGCCAGGGAAGAGGCTGTGCAGAGGTGTTTCCCAGGACTGCTGTGGGGCCTCTGTTGTCTCAGGCTTACTGTCTTTATTAAGCTTTACAGACAAGCCCAGTGCATCTGGCTGAAAATGAAATCCAAGCTATCTCATTTTCTCCCCTCAGCCAGGTCAGACACTCCTTCCTGTGCCTTCCCCCTTCATACTAGAAATCAAACAGGAAAACAAACAAAAGAATTTGAAACTTCCCCAATATCTGTAAGTCTGCCTTTCTGAGGCCAATATTGCACCTTGGGATTGGGTTACAATGGTGAGGCCTCCCTCTGGAGCAGCTGGATACTCCGATCTTAGTCTTCTATGGACTTGTGGGGCAGAGGGGAGTGCTGGCCTGCATCCACCAAGAACTAGTGAAGCAGGAGCCAGGAGAAGGTGATCGGCTTATGGGGTCTTCCTCCTGCCCCCTGGGGTGGCAGGGCAGGTCTGATGGCAATGGTGCCAAGGGCGACTGCAATGGTGGGTGAGTCCAGGCTCTGGCCAGATTGCCCTACAAGGCCTCAAATCTCAGAAGCCCGGTAACTGCTCTTGGGAGTCCCTGCTGCCACACCATGCTTAGCAGTGTCTTCACAGGCACCTGCATCACTATTATCAGGTAGGGTTTGGAGTGATGCCAGCCAGAGGGAGTAGCAGAGCTGGATTTTACCTACCATGGACCCAACTCTAACCACTGCACCACATGGCTCTTTTCACTACCCAACATCAGCAAAGAGGGTGTGTCCTAACCCTGCTGCTTCTCTCTGTTACCCTCCACATAACTGTTGGTGCTGCTCTAAGGCATAGGCTTAAGAGAGGCATACCCTCAAGAGAGGCACATGTGTGTGGCATGTACCCAGACATGCATTGTCAGTTCCTGGGGTTCATTCAGGATGGGTACTCCTGCTGACAACCTGGTAACCAACAGGAGAGGAGAGTCCATCTGCATGAGGCAGTTGGCCAGCCACCAAGAAACTGTCTTGTAAGAGCCCCTCTGTACAATCAGGGTAATTTAGGCTCAAAGGAACGATGAATAAGGCAGAGGGGACCATCAATTTACAGAGAATGGCAGAGAGCTGACCAGGTAGAACCTGGTCTGTTTACCCATCAGTGTCCTCAGCCAAGACCCCTGAGGAAGCAGCTCCAGCACCATGAGAGTTTGTAAGGCAGGAAGGGGTGGGGAGCTGGTGCTGGAGGGCCATCACATTAATTAACACCCAGTGCCAATTACCTACACAGGGTAGCATGTCCTCTAAGCCACAGCAAGTGTGAAGAAGCCCTCTGTATCCTTGGGTGGCTCTGAGGGTGGAGTATGGGAACTTCAGACTGGGGAGAAGCTTTGGTGAGCTCCCCACCTAACTGGAGACAAGGACCTGGAACATGTTGGGGGGTATGTGAGGCCAGGAAGGGCACCAGGCTGTGTGCCCAGCCCCGGCCTCAAGTCTTGTCACAAATGCAGTGCTCACAGTGGGATGAAGGGATTAATGCCCACAGGAAGCAGCCACCACCCTGTATCAACAGACCTGGGCAAACATCCCCTATGCATTAACTCTTTAGTTTGGCTCATGGTTTCAGAGCATTTTGGTCCATTATGGAAAGGAAATTATGAGGGAGACTCTCAGTTCATTGTGACTGCCGTGTGTGGCGCATCACAGGGGACCAGGAAGCAGAGAGAGCAGAAGCCAGGGGTTGTATCGCCTTCAAAGGCCCACCCCTATGTTTTTCCACCATCCCAGCCCCAACTCTTAAAGGCTCCACAGCTTCCTGAAATAGTGTCACTAGCTGGGTAACAAACGTTCTCAATAGCCTGCAGGGACATTTCATGGAACAGGCCTGGGCTTGTAGGAGTTCAAACAAACCTTTGTGGTTCCTCATATCTCCTTCCCTCTCCATGGCAATGTATGGGCCCAGTGGATCCAAGGCAAAGGAGCTGTGCTTCTGTAGAGGTGAATAGGGAGGGGCCCCAGGCCCAGTACCAGGCTAGACATCTGGTCTTAACCTTCTATTTATTTTTTAGGTGAGGAAACTGAGGCTGGAGTGGGCTAGACAACTTGCCCAAGGTGGTGCAGCTGGCCAGGGACAGCTTGACCCTGACCTCTGAGACTCAGAAACTGGGATCTGCCTCAGTTGCTCTCAGCCCCTGCTGGATCACAGGAGAACATTCCAGAATCTTTCAGAGCACTTCTTTCTAGCAGGTACATCGTGAGAATCCATACATTGCTTACCTTCACACACATATGAACACATACATACAACTTTGACTATATCTTTATCACTACTTCTATTTTTTTCCAAAAAGATCTTTCACCAAGGTCTTTTTTTCTACACACACACACTTACTTCAAACAGGTTTGAATAGATCTTTATGAGTGGTTGGGCTATTTAGAAACAAAATTTGCCCATTATTTAAATTTAATTACATAGCAACCACTTTTTTAAAAAGAATATTTTTATTTGAGTTCATCGTGTGGTAAATCAACAGACACTTGCATTCTTCAAACTACTTTAAAAAGGAAGAATTATCAAATAAAAGGGAGGAAACGTTATACATATCATCCCAGCTATGGAAAAGCATGCCGGGAGTGTCCTCTTTCCCTCTTAATTTATTTAGACAACACTCTGCTTCCATCAACAACCCTGCAGGGCTTCCTGAGTGCTTTCCTCCAGGGGATACAAGGCTTCAGAGGGATTCTGGTCCCTATTCAGACTCTAAGGAGAGACCCAGGGGTTCCTGGAAGGAGACCTGAGACCCACAAGCCTTCACTTCCTCCAAGAAGAATGAGATATCAGAAGCTCTAGTGGGACTGGGGAAATGACAGTCAATAAAGTGTTCATTATACAAACATGAGGACTTGAGTTCAGATCCCCAGCACCCACATGAAAAACTGAAAGTGGCATGTGTCTGTACTCTAGCTGTTGTTGGGGGAGTAGATGTTATAGGAACCCTGGAGCTCACCAGCCAGTCAGTCCAGTCCAATCTGTGAACATATGTTCAATAAGAGATCCTGACTCAAAAAATAAGGGGATGGATCCTGGAAAGATGGCTGAGTGGTTAAGAGCACTGGCTGCTCTTGCAGAGGACCAAGGTTCAGTTCCCTAGTACCACCATGGCAGGTAACAACCATTCTAAGAGATCCAACGCCTTCTTTTGACCTCTGTAGGTACTGCATACATATGGTACACCTACATACATGCAAGCAAAACACTCATACACATAAAATAAAATAAGGTGGAGACCTCTGGCCCCCATATGCACATGCACACACATGCATCTGAACATGTGTGTGTATGCACACAGAGAGACACACACAGAGGAAGAAACCCACAGGGATAAAAGAGTTTGTCAGTACCAAACAGGATGTTGTCCAAGGCTTAGAGGACTCCCAGTCCAGTGCTCTCTATAATGACAGATGCAGGACAGTGGCAGGTAGCAGCTTGCAGGTAACTTTAGGCTGCATCTAATTTCATTCATCTTGTAATGATTTTGCATTCTTGTTCCTGAGCTTTCTGGGGTCCCTGGGCTCTGTGCTTGGACCCCAAGATGCCATGGGACCTTAGAAAAGGAGAGAAGGCAGCTAAACCCCCATGAAGCTTAGCCTGTGCCTCTGCTCTGACCCCTCAGCAGCATGGAGCAACCTCCACCTGGCTGGGCCTCATGTTGCAGGACAAGTAGGTGGAACCTCAGAGGCCACCTCTTATCTTGGCTCAGTAGCTTGCCTTATGGCCTAGAGGCCCTGGTGGGTACTCAAGGGAAGGGATGCCAGAGAGAGCAGCACTGTCCAGCAACCCCCCCCACCAGGGGTTTTGGCTGGACCACAGAGGGATGGGAGAGGCTCACTAGCCTACTGCTGGGGCAAATCTTTGTGATAGATGTTGTTGCTGTCTGTCCACTGCACAGATGGCCATAGGCATTCATTCCCTGCTGAGGGACTGAGATGTCACACCAATGTCACCAAGCAGCCAGCCTGCTTAGACTTCTGCCCCTTGTGGTTTCCTGGAATGACTTAGCTGTGTTCCATACAGGTGTTTGCAGAGTCCCTAGGGGACAGGGTCCCAGCTGTTCTCAGAGGGCAACTCTCTTCTTTCCTCAGCATAAAGTATTGGCTCTCAAATCCTTTCCTGAAGGGTTGGAGGTGGCCCTGCTGCTGTTAACGCCCAACTAAAGCAAGACAGGTGGGGTAACAGAACCAGTGAGTGAAAGCCAGGGGCTGGGAGTGAGCAGCATTCAGGGGCTACAGGTTAAGGGATTTGGTAAAGGTCGTGGCTGCCAGGCTGGCTGGGGATTTGAAACCAGGCAGTTGTGCTCAGAATTGGGGTGCCTAACCCCATGGCAGTTTGCATCCTCTGCACTTCGCTCAGGGCTCTGAGCATCCCTTGCCTGGGTTCCTTACATCCAGCCCATAGTCATTCCATGTGGAGTCCACAGGGGGCATTCTATTTGGGCTAGAGCCCAAGCCTCATTCCCATGGGATGCCCATTAAACCCTCATGGAGCCACTAGCCATGTGTGCGGGCCTGCCTGGCTGGCAAGAGCCTTGAATGTCAGGAAGCAGGTGGCCGGGCCTGCTCCCCAGGAAGCTGCATACACTTGGCCAGCCCATGAGCAATCTGTCCCAGCAGAAGAGATGGCCATGCGAGGGTGGGGTAGGTGGCAGGGAGCCTCTCCTGGCAGTATCTCCTGGGCCCAGGACCTGTGAGAGTGGTGGTTAACTCCAAATCCATCTCCCATTCCAAACGAAAGTCTTGTTAGTTCAACAGGTGAGCCCAGCCCTGAGACCACAGGTGACAAGAGCTGGAGCTCTGCAAGAGTCAGTGTCTGCCTCTGTGTTGGACAGAACATCTAGCTGTTCCCCAGGAGACAACGGCCTACCCTCTTACTCTGGCCCAAGGCCTCACACTCGGTGGTTCACACTGAGAATATTTAAAACTAACTTCTCTCTTCACACCCCTGCCCTTCTTCCTGGGCTTCCAGAGGGTTCCAGCACCCTCCCTTCCCAATTCCCCAGCCCCTTAGAGATGAACACAAAAGCTTTACCTCACTAGGGAATAGGAGAAGACAGGAGCGGAAGTGTATGCTAGGAGGAACTGGAGAAGGTTCTGGAACAAGTTCTCAAGGAGTAAGTTTCAGCAAGCCAAAGGAGGTCACAGAATACTGGGTTGAAGGTCAAGAGTTAGCTAAGCGTCCTTGCCATGTGCCTCTTGTCAGTGCCTTGGATCCCACCACCCTGCAGTGTGTCAGGATCCAGGCAATTATCTAGAAGTAACATTCCCATGTACAGACCATGGTCTAAGAAAGTAACTCCCACCAGGGATGGTTAGGGACAAGCCTGGGGTCCAAAGACAAGAAGGTTTGAATGCTCATCTCAGTGTTCTGCTGACAACACAAATGCAGAGCTGGTACTTCCTTATGGTCACAGCCTCCCTTGTGGCTGGTTAGAACCAGATGACAGATCTGGCCAATGTACCAGAGCAGAATTAGAGAATTAGTAGGTATCACTTCTTTGCTGAAGCATGGAGGGCCCCGGTGGCTTTCCCACCTCCCCCTGTCCCTCCTGCAGTAACTTCAGTGCTTCGCACATGCTGCAGAAGGGCAGCCACAGAGACACCAGGGTCACCATCTCCAAGGACTGTATGGAGCAGAGACCCAGGCCAGGTGTACAAGCATAGTCCTTGTGATGTCCAGCCACTGAGGTTTGAGGTCATATGCTGCCAGAGCTAGTGCCACTCAGCTTAACTGGATCACCCACACTACCACTCCAATTTTCACAAATAAGGAATGGGAGGCCACACCTCAGCAAGATAACTCCAGACTTGGGTAGGCAGCATACTTCTTCCTCTTATAGATTTTTGTTCTTCCTCTCCTGTGAGCAACCATGTCACCAAACCTCTTATCCCTGCCTGTCCCCAGATGTCTGAGTGATGGACACAGGGTAAAAGCAGGGACTCTCAGAAGATGTCCTGTGCTGGAACATTTTTCTGAACCTTACTTTCCCACCTATAAAATGGGGCAGTAACTAAACCCTCAGTGGAAAGAGTTGAAGATGGAGTATGATCTAGGCCCTGCTACAGAGGAATAATCTCACAGGGTCTGCCCCAGGCAGACCACCATCAAGATAGCCTACCATGGAAGGAGAGGCACAAGTGCAGCCTGGCCTGTCTTCTCTGAGCAGGACAGCAGACACAGCCCCACGTCGTAAACCTCAGACCTGACCCAGCCCACATCCAAAGGTAGCAGAGGGAAGCAGGGTCAGGTAGACAAAATGCAACCCACAGAGCGCCAGGGTATTCATCCCAAAGTCCAAAGTATCTTGGAGGAAGAGCCCATGACTGGGGTGACTTCAGGAGCTGTTTATCAGCTTAAGCTTTTCATCAGTGCAGGCGTTCTCCAGTTAGAATGGGAAGCGGAGTGTGGAGTGGAAAGGAATGGCTGACATCACAGCAGGGACAAGGCTACCTTGAGACTAATGACATGACCCAGGAAATATTTTGCCCCACTGGGGCTGAGAAAGGAAGAAAAGAACAGGAAAACTGATTTGTTCACCTTGTCTTTTACCCCTAAAGTAGACTGTCACACTCTGAAAGAATTAGTTGGTTCTTCCAGTAACTGTTGTTATTTCACAGTTACAATGCTAAGGATGGAAATAACAGTGTTTATTGAGCACTTACTATGTGCTTGGTACTGTGCTATTTCACAAAGATTACCTCACTGATGGCTCACAACAGTTTGAGAGGTAATATTGCCAGTTCTGTTTTACAGACCAGGAAACAGAGACACTAAAAGTTGAGTGACTTAAGGGCACATAATTGACAAGCAGGGTAGACAGCATGAACTCAAGCAGGTACTCTAACCACCATGCAGGGATTCTTCTAAGCAAATAGAGAACCTGAAGCTCAGAGAGGAGAAGTGACTTGTCAATTTGAGGTTACACTGCCCCATCTGTACCACATCAAGCCCCCTAATTCTAGGTTCTGTGGCCTTTCCACTCCACCCTGTCATTTCTCTGGGTGTAGGCACATACTCATGACTTGTCAACCTGTTTTCTGCTTATCTCCAAAATGTTCACTCATGAACTGAGCAGTCTTGGGTGGAGACATGGACATTGAATGGGAAGATAATCAGGGCCCCACTGAAAACCCAGCTATGACAGCTGTAGACCTAGGACCCACCATCTCACTCTGCCTCTCTTTGTAAAAAGCACTTGATGATCCTCCCCACTCTATCTGATGGATGCTGATGCTGGTCCAAGGTGCCAGCCCTGGTGGCAGGAGCCCAGGTTGGCACGTTTGCCTGATGGCATCAGGTTGAGAGATGCTGATCAGTTGGCATCATCTGCTCCCTGGGACCAAGTGCTGGGTTCGGAGCTCCCCTTCTGTGGGTCCCAGCTGAGCTTGACAAATGTTCCTGATTTCCATTCTCCATGGCTGATGAGATGGGCCAAAAGAGGGGCTCTCTGGAAAGGGGAAGTCACTAAACTGTCTTGTCCAGCCATGGGAATTGGGAGCTACAGACCCCCAGAGAGAGACACCACTACTAGATGCTGTGGCATTCCAGGTAGGAACCAGTCATGTTGCCCTCTCTGTCCCAACTGCTGGACATTGGGTCCACTCACACAGAATAGCTACAGAAGCTTTGTATGAACCCACTAGACTCCTGTACCAGGTGGGCAAACAGTCTGGAGAGACATCATCAGCTGGACCAGAGGCAGAACCCAGCATGGCTGGCCCAGAACCCCAAAAGGCTCTGCTCTCCTGGATTTAAGTCTTGAGCACCCCCCCCCATCTCTAGGGACATTTACAGTCAGGGAAGCGGGGTCACATGGGAAGTGACTCACCCAAGGACTACACTGATAAACTGACTGGTTGGATTTCAAACCTGCTTTTCCTCTTCTGAAGGCCCCCTTCCACAAATCCCCATAATCCCTTGTCTCTAGATCCAAACCTGCCCAGCTCCCGCTCTGTAATCGATCCCCAGAGCACTGAAACTTCATTCAGTAACCTGGGAGCTATTTCCAGGCTGCTGTGGAAGTTATAAAAGGTGGGGAAGCCCTTCCTAGAATCAACACACAGTCCCCACACCCCCCAAGACCAGTTAAAGGTCTGCTTCTATCAAGCACCCTGGACCTTCAATGATTGACTGGCAGTTTGGACTTAAGAGACAGAGAAAACAAGGAAAATGGCCCAGGTCTAGAAATCATTCTTCCTAGATTCTGAGACACAGAAGACAGCATTTGGGTGCCCCTCTGCTCTCTTCAGTGTGTGTGAGTTGCGTGGGGGGAAGTATGGGACAGAAAGGAGGGACAGCACCCAGAGCTGGCAGCCTAGGATTGGGGTAGGCTCACACCCAGGTTCCTAGGGCCAGGCTGTCTCAGCAGGCTTCCTTCATAGAAAAACAAATCACTAAAACCAAAACAAACCCAAACACTCCTTTTGTTTTCTGGCCCCCTGGAATGTCTTAAAGACAAATCCAGGGACAAGGACTTCTCCACCCTTTCCTCTGTCTCTGCTCCAACTCTTTCATTCAAAACAGAAGCCAGGCTGATCTCTCTGATGGAAACTCCATCCTGGAGGAGAACACTACCTACATCTGACAAACACACTTGGCCTCTTCACTGAGGGTAGGAGACCCTATCTGTCTTTCAGGGACTCAGGGACCAATTCCATTTCCACAGGCTTCCATGGAGACTCTAGGGGAGGGGTTATCAGATGATGAACCACATTTCTAGTAGAGGCTTATGAAAACTTCCAGGCACTGTGAGGCCACTGAAACTCTCTGATTAGCTCATCTGTAATGGGGGTGGGGGTGGGGGAGTATTAATTAGAGAGAAAGATGAGGCACCAGGCCCTCCAGAGTCCCTTCAAGGAAACCAGCCCCCCACACAACAAAGGTGACACTTTTCACAGAGGCCTGCAGTGAGTGAGCAGTCACTTCCCACAGATCCAACTCACAAGAGGTGCAGAAGAGAACACAGGGAGGCAGAGCAAGTTTCCACCAGTACTTGGGACATGAAGTGATGAATGCCCAGGACCTCAGACCCAGAAGGTTGGGTACTCTCCATGGCTGGGGCTGTAGAAAGTTCTAAGGAGCCCTGTTGCCCCACCGTATACCCCCAGTGTGCCTGTGCCCAGAGAGAGTATGGATGTGAGTAGAGATACCCTTAACTGGCCATCCCACCCACCACATAGATCTGGCTAGGACAGCGGACATGAATGCCACTTTTATAAAAAGGATGCACTCCACAGCTTGGGTTTCAGTAAGTTCAAGATACCCCCTCCCCATAATACTCCATCCCACGTCTCCATGCCAACTCTCTGTTCATTTCTTTCGTTTTTGTTTTCCTGGGGATGAATTTTTCACTCACCCTTACAAGCTCCCCAAGAAAAATCACTTCACGAGGGCTGATCCTTTTGGTCGTCGCCAACACCCCAGCCTCATGTTGGGCCCCCTACCGGGTTCGCTGGGGTGCTGTGAGCTGGGGCGCTCCTGGGAACACACCCGACGCGGGTGTGTGGTTCCTGGGCCCGGAATTTGGGGTCTGTCTCTGCGAAGCGCCAGGGCTGATCTGCGAGGCTGAGCCGGCCGGGGAAGGGCTCCCTCTGGCGGGGCCACTCTTCCAGCGCAGCAGGACCGGAGCCGGCGCGCGCCCACCGCGGCCCGCCACGCTTGGGAACCCGCGGCCACCACACCCCACACCCGGCAGCTTAAAGCTGGGGACCCGCCTGGAAGCCGCTCGAGTCCCCGCATCCCCGAAGTCACACACCTTCCCGCGCAGGGAATGAGAACCCGGGAGCCAGCGCAGAGGGAGACGCGCCCGCCCGGCCCAACACCCGGGTCCCCGAAGGCGACGCGCATCGCTGTCCTGCCCAGCCTGCGACCTGCCATGCCCGGATCCCGCTCCGAGTCCCCCACTGGCGACCTATCCTCGTTCAAGGTGGCTGAATGCACCTTCCTTCCGCACACAGCCGGGGCCGACACCCCTCGACCCCAGAGTCCCACCTGCCGCCCGTCTGTGGCCGGGGATCGCAGGGCGCCGGGCAGCTGCACCTGACCCGTGCGAAGTCCGCCGCCCCGGGCGCGCTTGGGGGTGCACGCGGTGGCGCTGTCCCCTTCCCTGGGCGAGTCTCGGCAGAACTTGGTGGCCGCTTCCCCGAGCGTCCTGGGACCCACGATGATCTGCGATCTCCCTGGGAGCGCGCGGTTTCCCCGCGCCGGGGCGTACAGAGTGCTGTGGCCGAGCCCTACCTGCAGCAACACGGCCGCGGAGAAAGTTTCCCTGGACACACAGCTCTCTCGCAACTTGCGGGACCTGCGGCGCCGGGCGACAAGGCTACGAGGCGACGAGGCGGCAAAGCTGTGAGGCGGTGGCGACGCCCGCTGGGGGGGGGGGGGGGGGGGGGGGGGGGGCCGCCCGGGGGGGGGGGGGGGGGGCCAGGGCCGGAGGACTCCGGGATCGCCGCGCAGCGTCTGCCCGAAGCTTGCAGCCCGCGAGACGCCCGCGGCAGCTGCAGCCGCTCGCCAGCCACCGCCGCCGGCCACACCTCCCGCCACCCCCGGCCCGCCCTCCTACTCCCTCCGCCCCAGCCTCCGCCCCTCGGTCTCGGGTCGCTGCCGCCGCCGTGGAGCCGGGCGTCTCGGCCCGGGAACTGGCCATTGCCCCCTCAGGGCCGCAGAGGACACCACGGCCACCACGGGGTTCCTACCCTGTCCCTTGCACCGCCCACCCCCTGCCCATGTTCTCTGTGTCTGAATTTAGAAGACTGCTGGAGGGAGGTGAGGGTGACAGTGTGGGATTTTCCCCAGGGATGTCGCTTCTTGTCATCCCCCACTAGCAGGGGAACACCTGTTGGGAGCCTGAGGAGCAAGCCCCACTGAGGTTTATTACTGGTGATCACAGGGCCCTGCCCCAGTGTCACCTCCCACATCCCATTGCTAGGGACCAGACTAAGACTTTCGCCTTACTTCCTCCTGGGTCCTGGTACAGGGCTTCATCTAGACAGCTAACCTGTTACACTGTCGCCCAGACAAGATCTATAAGCAAAGCACCTCAGAGCCCAAGAGAGAGAGACTCAAACTGCCTCTGCAGGAGCAAGACCCAGTGAGCCACTGATTCTCATCAAGGACTGACAGGAAGGATGCTAAGCAGGCCTTGGATGGAAGGTTGGTGAGGTCAGGGCACGGTTCAGAGTTTCAGGGACAGGAAGACTTGGCCTTTCTGGGCGACATTCCAAGAAATAGAGTGTCCTTCTAAGGTCTTGGGACTGGTCCTTTGAACCACTTCACAGAATCAGCAGAGATAGAGGAGGGGCTGCCAGAGTGACAGAAGCCAGGATAACAGTCTAGACTGCTCTTCAATGAGCAGGCATGGAATTCTGTTAATGTATAGGCAAGGGTCCACAGGCAACCCTCCATCCAACCTCCCAAGCAAGACCAAGAGGAGGCGGGGCCCTTTGTGATCCCCCACAGTCCCTGAACCCAGGGCTACTACTTACTATAAGAAGCAGACTGCAGGGGAGGGAAGGGTCCTTGGATGAGAGGCAGCACAGAAATTAAGGGAAGCAGCCAGCCTGGAGTTTGGCCTCCGTCTTGGGAGGGAGGTGGAGGCTACTAGGGTGTGCTGGATGACTTTAGTCATCAATTTGACACCTGGGTTGAGGGAGCCTCAGTTGGGGAATTGCCTCCATTGGACTGGCCTGTGGCCATGTCTGGTGGGCATATTCTTGATTGAGTAATGTGGGCAGGCCCAGCCCACTGTGGGTGGTGCTACCCCTGGGCAGGTTATTTTGGGTTGTATAAGAAAGCAGCCTGAACACTGGCCAGAGGAGCAGGCCAGTAAGCAGTGTTCCTCCATGGCCTGTGCTTCAGTTCCTGCCTCTAGGTTCCTGACCTGAGTCCCTACCTTGGGCTTCCTCAGTGATGCAAGCCAAATAAACCCTTTTCTCCCCAACTTGGTATTGGTCAGAGTGTTTTGTCACAACAGTAGAGAAGCTAACCAGAACATAGGAGGTTAGGGTTGGAAGAAGCAGGCAGACTGGGGGACAATGAGAGGGCTCAGTGGGTAAAGGCATTTGTTGCCAGGCCTGATGACCCGAGTTCAATCCCTAGAATCCATATGATGGAAGGAAAGAACAGGCTGGCTTTCAGGACAGTTCATACCCAGCTGGGACAGTGATTCCAGCTCCAGGCCTCCTTCCTGACCCTTCAGAACATGGCCTTGATTGGGCCCCAGCATGAGGGTTGCATGCTTAATGGCTTTCTTTAAATCAGCACTTATTTTATGTTTTGTTTTACTTAAACAAGCTTATTTTTAAACAGTGATATGTTATACCACAGCCATAGATGGAAGAGCAGCGTCACATGGCTATAAATAGAAGGTTACCATAAAATAAATACAGAATAAAACGGTGTCATTAAACCCCAATAGTGACTCTTCAGTCACCATGAAAGAAAGTGTAAGGAGACGTGGCTGGCTGCTGGAGGAAGGAGCTAAACAGCCCCAGGCCTCACTCCCTCCTGAAGATCAATGAGAGCCAGAAAGAGGCTAAAGATCTACTAGCAACCAGCTCATGGCACACCACAATCAGGAAATGTAACATTTATGTAGATCACTCAGAACAGCACCTTTTTTCCCCCAAAATGAGGAATCCAAAGAGTTTAGTCCTCTGAAACATAAACTATGATCCTGTTCACAAAGCCATCTCTGCCTCAGTGTTTCCTCCTGTAAATGGGGTTTGGGGTAAACACCTATAGAATCCCTTCAACTATCTGTCATGGAAGGAAGAAAGGCGTCCAGATTGTGGTTTATCAGCAGTTTCCAGGAATAGAAAGGAATTTTCCAAGGAGATGGGATAGAGAGGAGAGAGGGAAGTTTTGGGGTGAGGTGGAAGAGATGGCCAGCCCTGACCAAATAGAGTCCAGGTTGGCATGGACCCAGCAGCAGCCTGGCTCAGAAAGTTATAAATTCCCCTTCTGCCTATTTCAAAGGAACCTTATGGAGGATTCATTGTAATCCAGACACTTGATTATATAGAAAGGGATGCTGAGAAAGAGTCCCACTCTGGACTCTGGTGAGGAGCCTGGTGATGAGTCAGCCTCCTCCCTCCCAGGCCAGGGCCTCTCAACTCCCTGTTTGGAGAGGGGTTGATAATTAATATTGTTACCTTGACAGGATCTAGAATCACCTAGGAGACAAATTTCTGAGCATGTCTATGAAGGAGTTTCTAGATTAGGTTAACTGAAGTGGGAAGACCCACACTGTGGGTGACAACATCTGTCAGCCTGGGGTCCGGGACTGAAGAAAAAGGAGAGAGTAATCTGAGCACAGTATCCATTGCTCTCTACTTCCTGATGGCAGCCAGATGTGACCAGCTGCTCCACATTCTTGCTGCCAGGCCTTCCCTGCTGTGTCTTCCTACCACGATGGACTGTGAGCCAAAAACCCTTCCTTCCTTAAGTTGCTTTCGTCAGGTATTTTGTCCCCGCAATAACGAAAGTAACCCAGGGAGGCATGGGAAAAATAGTTTTTGAAAATGCTCAGTTCTCCACAAGATGTTCTTTGAGGTCCTTTTCTCCAACACCCACAAAACGAAAAGGCCCAGAATGTTCTATTGAATCGAAAGTCTCAAGTCTGTAAGAGTTATCCTGGGATGGACAGTTTCAGGTACTATGGCCCAGTCCCCAGGCACAGGACACCTGAGGTAAGCGCTGGTGATGAAAAACTGGGAATGCTAACACAGCACAAAGAGCTCCAACCAGGAGCCCAGAGCGGCTGTGGCAGACAGCTTGAAGCCCAAAGTCTGCAGGCCACAGCCTGGACTCCATAGCTTACAGTGCACAGCCCAGGGCCCACAGCCTAGAGCTCTGCCCTGCCACCTGACAGTCCCTTCCTTTGCCAGGCTTCAGTGCTCCTGTCTGGAACATGAGACCTGAGACATGAGCATGGGTTCCAGTTGGGCTGCCAGGTCCCCTCTCATACCTAGTGCTGCCTTACTCCTCTGATCTCTTGCACGTGGGTGGAGGTGGCCCTCAGGGGCATTTGCACACTGAAGCCCAGCAGTGCTACCTGCAGCTGGGCACCTAAACCCTCTGACCTTTTTGGGGGGTAATTGTGTATATGCACACACATGCAGGTGAGGTGAGTGGGTGGGTGTGCACGTGCCCCAGCACACATCTAGTTATCAGAGGACAATTTGGTGGAGTTGGGCCTCTCCTTCCTGCCCCTGCTTCACAGATACACATAATCCACACACATCATACACATACACATGCACACACACCCATAAGTGTAGACACACATATATCTGCACCCACACCCTCCTGCCACACCCACACACCTCAGGGATTGAACTTAGATCATAAGGCTAACCCAATTAGCACGTTTTCCCCCAAGCCATGGTAACCACACATGTGGCACTAATGGTGAGTTTCTCATGGAAAGTCCTGGCACACGAGTGCATGCTGATTGAGACTGGAGGACATTTGCCAAGGTAGGTCACCCCCCCACTCCACTCCCACCCTCAGGCTCCATAGTTGACCTTCCAATCTAGCTTTTCCAGGCAGTCTGAATTTAAAATGCTTAATCATTGCCTCCTTGATTTTTTTTGAATTATCTCCTTTTATGTGTAATTCGCAATCATTTCCAAAAAACATTGACAGTTCATTAAATGTACAACAGAGAGTGATTACATTTGTTTATCTTCGCAGTGCTCTTCATGAGTCCCCAGGATGTCCCTGAGGATTGGAAGGATGCTCCTGACTCTTCAGGGCCTGAAGCAGTTGCCTGTTCCTCTATGGTCTCCACTTCTCCCAGCACACTGCCCCAGGCAGATCAAGCCTAGTCTGAGTTTTCGGCACAAAGCCCAGGCCTTCTGTCTCTTCTACCCCCAGGAATGCTGCAGGAAGGGATGTAAATGTGGGTATACACACACACACACACACACACACACACACACACACACACACCATGCAGGAAAGAGGCAGGGTCAGGGTCTGGAGGCTCTGCTGGGAGGGATCCAGCATCCAGTTTCCTCCTGTACTTTGTGGCTGGACTTTTAGAAAGCAAGTCTCTGTGAACAGCAAGGAGTGCCTGGGAAAAGCCTACTGCACTTTGGTCACCCGCCTTCATTTTCTTTCTTAACTTTGAACAAATGGCAAGATACTGATAGCTGTCATTCATGAAGAGCTCTCTTCAATCCAATTGGATAGACCCAGGTTCAAAACCTGGCTCACTCACCAGCAGTGTGTTCTCAGGCAAGTTGCTTTCCCTCTTTGGCCTTTTCACTCCTGGTCTTTTAACAGGAGGAGTGCCTGACATGTTCCAGGCACTGGTAAGACCTTGAGCTGTCTCCCAACTCACTTAAACCTCCCCACAATCAACTGTGCAAGGACTGTCAGGAGAGACAGTGGAAGGGGTAGGCAGTGGAGGGAGGAGCCAGGAAGGACCCTGGTAAAGGGCAGGTGACTGACCTGTAGGTCCCCCTGAGTCAGTGAGGGATGCCTGCTGGGAAGTTAAATGACCCCACAGGTGAGGAGAAGGCCATAGTGTCTAGCCGCATCAGGCAGGGCACCTGGGTTCTGGTGGACCCACTCCCCCAATGTCACAATGGCAGAGCTTGGCCCCTCCAGCAGGGAGGACTCTGCTTCCACTCTGGTCACTCGGGCAGCTCAGGCTGGTAACTGTCCTCACTCATCCAGCTGCTCCTCCTCTTATTAATGGTTGGACTGTGTCCCCCAAAACCATGTTGGGGGTCCTAAGTCCTGGTTCCTGGGAATGGGGCTTTATTTGGAAATAAGGTCTATACAGGTGGTAAAGTTCAGATAAGGCCCTAACCCAACACCTGTTGAAAGGAGAGTGGTGAACACAGAGACAGACACAGGACAGCAAGCCAAGACACACCTGTGTCTTCTAGGAGCCAACCAGAGGCTAGGAGGCACCCCAGGCCCAGGGGAAGTAGACTGTACATACCAGATTTCTGGTCTCAAACCTGCACTGACAGCTATCTATTCTTCTGAGCCATGGAAATGGTAGCTCTTTGCTAAGACAGCCCAAGCAAGCATCACACCCCTCTCCCCACCCCCATTGAGCCTCCACCCCTCCATACACATACAGAGAGAGAGAGAGAGAGAGAGAGAGAGAGAGAGAGAGAGAGAGAGAGAGAGAGAGACTTGCATCATCATACAGAGGCACATATGTGCCCAGGTATATACATACACTTTTAAAATATTTTATTTATTATTTTTATTTTATGTGTATGAGTGTATTGCCTGCATGTAGATAAGTGCACCCGTGTTGTGCAATGCCCATGGAGGACAGAAGAGGCCATCAGATCCCTTGGAACTGGAGTTATAGACAGTTGTTAGCTGCCATGTGGGTGCTGGGATTCAAACCTGGGTCTTCTACAAGAACAACCAGTGTTCTTAACTGCTGAGCCATTTCTCCAGCCCATACATACACTTTTAATACATGCAGACCTGCACTATCACAGGGGGACACGTGTATGCCCAGGCATGTACATACATACAAAATACACAGAGACCTGCACCATCACAGGGGACACATGTGTCCATACACATACACATGCATACATAGACTTGTATTATCACACAGGGACACACCTATCGGGACATTTACACACACACTTGCAAGTACACCTCTACAGAAAGCCAGTCAGTCACCTAAATTTCACCACCCAGGGCTCTGTGAACTCCACAAGTGGAATTCTGTTCTCCGTGCCCAGAAGTTTGTCTCTTCTGGCAGTTGTGAATTGCTCCATTTAACAGACCAGAAGCTGAAAGTAGCATGACAAAGCTATTAAAAGCAGTGAGACTTGTGGCTAGGTGCTCCAGGATGAGTCTCAGCTCCGCCACTTAGCTAGGAGACACTTGCCTGGTGACTCTGCTCTCTCATAGAGTGGGATGGTGGCTGTGGTTCTGACCAGAATTTCCTTAGCTAAGCTCCTGACAGGGAGGAAGAGCTCTCTGATGGTCTTGAAGGGTGACCATTCCCAGGACTGGAAGATGCTCTAGGTTTAGGTTCCCCTGTTTTATGTATCTCTTTCAGGGATCCCACATGGACATTTTTGAACCTTCTTTCTTGAAAGTGTGTGTGTGTGTGTGTGTGTGTGTGTGTGTGTGTGTGCGTGTGTGTGTGTGTGTGTCTGTGTCTGTGTGTGTGTGTCTGTGTGTGTCAATGTGTGTGTTGTGTGTGTACATGCCTGGGCATATGTGTGTCCACATGTGATAGCACAGGTACATGTGTACACACCATCCATCTCACCTAACTGTCCTTGTTTTCTGATTCTCTTACTAAATGAATGTTTGGGTCTTTCCTGGCTCAGTGTGAACAGCGGGCTCCAGTGCCAGCTGTGGATGGCCCACTGCAGCTCTTCCCCACCAACACCATATCTTGTTCATGTAGTAATAGCACTGGCTACTGACCAGCTTTGCTTTGACTGCTGTGTTTGTCACAGTGCAGCCTGCTGACCTCTGGCTTGTCTTCCAAATGGGATGGAAGAACATGTGTGAAGATGGGATAAGGCTCCCGGCAGAGAGGGCAGCATGCAGAGGCAGAGCCTCCCCAATCAGAGTGGGTGTGGGGCTCAGCCCAGTTTGTCTCTGATTGAGAGCAGGCACAGGCCCACATCCATATCTGCACATGTCCACTTCAGTCCCCTCTAGTTTTGCCTTCTGCTGGGTTTTCCTCCAGCTCTGCAGCTGGACCCTTTGCTTTTTATTCCAAATGCATAAAGCTCTAATAAATCCCGAAACAGAGGAGTCTGAGCCAATTACAAGGTGGATAAAGGTCCCCATGTGAGGTTCTTACAGATGCTGCTCCAGCATAAACAGCCTAGCTCCATAAAGCTCCCCAGAATGTTTGCTTAGAGGCTTGGTTTTTAAGAGGCTGGCCTTTGCTGTGAGACCCCAGGTCCCTAAGACAGTTACAACACAGCCAAGCACAGCACAGCTTATGTCAGCACATGCTCAAACCACCTGCTTGACTACACCCTCATCCCAGGGTCCATTCATGGTGCCTGACTGTCTCCTAGAAGGGGCTCAACAAATATCTGATGAATGAAAACATAAAACAAATGGGGTCAGGGAAATAGCTGTTGGTTGGGTGCTTGCTTAGCATGCATGAGGCCTTGGGTTCCATCTTCCACACTATATAAACATCAGAGATGGAGGCAGGAAGATCAGAAGCTCAAAGTCATCTTTGGCTACATAGTGAGATGGAAGCCAGCCTGGGCTATGTGAGACCTTGTCTCAAAAAAGGAAATAAATAAAGCAAATGATCAATAAATATCAACATTAGCAAAATAGAATTAAGGGTCATATCATTTAAAAACCTTTTTAAAGAGGAAAAAATAAATAGCATAGTCTCTCTAAAACAACAATATGCCTTTGTGCACCCATTATCAAAGCCATAGGGCCATATACTGGGGCATGAACACCCAAATTCAAGGTTTAAATTAGCCATTAGCATGGCCTAGGGCGGCAGCTCAGTGGCACAGCTCTTGCCTAACAAGTATGAGGCCCTGGGTTTGATTTATAACACTGAAAAGAAATGGATAGATGGATGAGTAGATAGATGGGTGGATGAATACATGACTGGTTGGGTGGTAAATGGGTAGATAGATGGGTGTGGATGAATTCTTGAGTGGTAGATGGGTGGATGGATGGATGATGGATGGGTGGATGAATAAATGGATAGATGAATGGTTGGGTGGTAGATGGGTGAATGGATGGATAGTGGATGGGTGTATGAATAGATGGATGGGTCAATGAATAGATGGATGAGTAGATGGATGGGTGGATGGATGGATAAGTGGTTGGGTAGTAGATGAGTTGATAGATGGATGTGGATGAACTCATGAGTGGTTGGGTGTTAGATGGGTGGATGGATGGATAGTGGATGGGTGGATGAATAGATGGATGGATAGGTGAGCTGGTGAATGGATTTCTCTTTGTTTCTGTCTCTCTGTGTATCTCCATCTTCCAGTGTCTCTGCTTCTGTCTCTGTGTTTCTATCTCTGCCTTTCTGACTCTGTCTCTCCCTGTGTTTCTGTGTCTCTGTCTCATGTATGTCTTTTCTCTGTGTCTCTCTGTGTCTGTGTGTCTTCCTGTCTCTGCCTCTCTCCTCTCTCTGATCCTGGCTCCCTTCTTTCTGCCCCTCTTTCACTAGTGCTGACTCTCCCTTCCCACCTTACTCTTCTTTATTTCCCAGCTTTCAGGGAAGGGCTAGGGCCCAGGGACCCCACACTACACAAAACACAAGGCCACTGTGTCACCTGGGAGGATGATCCCTCTCTCCCACACCATTCCCCTGGCTTCTTCCTCCCTGTTTCCTGTCCCCCACCCATGACAGACAATGGCCCTGGGCCCAGCTGACCACAGGCCTCTGTGGGCCTGGTTCCATTCCACCCCCAGTTTTGGGGTAGGGGTTGGTTGCCATGGTTACAGTGGTTCTAAGAGACCACGGGGAAAGTCTGGCCCTGATATTGTGAACCAATTCAACAGAACCCAAAACACCCCTGAGGCCCCTCAACAGGCCTGCCTCTTCTGCTCCTGCCCAGAACCCTTGCATATTCTGGAAGGACTCACCCCATTCTCCTAGGGACCTGGCTGGTTGTTCCTTTAGAAAAGAAAAGTCAGATACATATCCTATCAGGTCCATTACCAGAATGAAATTAGCCAAGCGTGGGAGAGACCAGGAGCAAAGCGCTGACCTTTCACTGGCATTCACTCATTCATTCATTTGTCCAATCCAGCATCTGGGGCTAGAGGGCTGAATCAACACAACGCCCTGATTTAAGAATTCCAGATAACATTGCCCAGGACACCAGGAAGGCCGATCCCTATCAAGGACGTCCAGAAGGTCCCCAGAGCAGAGATAACAGAGGTCGGGGGAGAGGGGAAGAGGGGCATAGGGGCGTGTGAGAGAGAGAGAGAGAGAGAGAGAGAGAGAGAGAGAGAGAGAGGTCACTGACATTTGAGGCAAATGATACTGTTTATGCAAAGGTCCTGGGGCAGTAAAGAATGTGATAGGATGACTGTAAACTCTCTAAGGGCTATAGCCTAGTGCCTAATCTAGTATCTCCCAGAACTGATGCTAAGCAAATGCTTTGTGAATAAATAAATGAATGAATGAATGAGCAACTGAAAGCTGCTGGAGGCTCGGTGGAGGCTAGAGGCATATGGGCAATGGAGAGCCAAGCAAGACAAGATAAAAGAGGTACTTGGGCAGCACCTGAGGCTGTTTCTGCTACTGTAACTCAGTGCCTGAGACCAGGTAACATAGCAATAGGAAATGTCAGGCTCACTGTTCTGAAGGCTGGCTATTCAGTTCTAGAGTCTGGCCTTTGTGTTGCTTCATCTGTGGTGGCACAAGAGGAAGCAAGTTGAGCAGAAAACCAGCTCCCAGCTTCAGGCCTTTAAATAACCATATTCAAATACTTAGTTAAACTTTTAGTTGATGCATAATGACTGCACACATTTCTGGGGTTCCCTGTGATCATTTGGAAGGTCATGGAATCAGATCAGGCAATCAACCTTTTTAAGGCCGGGCTAGAGCCTTTCATGATAATCATGGATCTGCCACTCCTGGGGCCGGACCCTCAGCGTGTAACACCTGCTGTCAGTCCACACCCCAGTACTGCTGTCTCTGGGGTTGCAGCTCTGCCATAGGTTGGGTGTGTGAGTGTACAACTATGATCCCAGCACCAGAGAGGCTGAGGCAGAAGGGTGTAAAGTTAGAGGCCAGCCTGGGCTACAGAGCTCAAAACAACTTCTAATGCAGAAATTCTGGGAGAACTCAAGACATAGCAGGTAGATTTCTTCAAGATTCTCCACCTAAGACAAAGGAGTTGGGACACCTTGGTTCAGCCACCCAGGGTTTTGTGTGTTGTTTGCTTTATTGGTGTGTTCTTTTTTTTTTTTTTTTTTTTTTTTTTTTTTTTTTTTTTTGAATTTAAAATTTTAAAGAAAAATCCCCAGGGGAGGGGGGCTGGTATAGGTATTCTAGGTAGGGATCTGAGTTTAGAGGACTGCTGCTGGGGACCTGTGGTTACAGGAAAGGGGACAGTTTATTTAAGGAGAAACACAGAGGAGCTTGGACAAGTGCCAGACCTTGCCTGTGGCCTGGAGCCAAGAGGGCAAAATGAGGGAGGAGTGGCTCTACAAATGCCTTGGTGTGGGTCATTTACACAGTACCCCCTCTCTCAAGCTCCCAATGCTGGCTTTCAGGCATGCTCCCTTGATTAAATGAAGACCAGGTAGATTAAGGGCTTCTGATCTTCTCTTCTGCTGCCACAGTTTCTGTTAGTTTCTGAAACCTTCACCTGTTCCCTGTTCTCCTGCCTTGCTTGCCCAGCATGCAAAAAATCCCCTATTCAATCCCCAGAACCTTTTAAACCAGGCATGATGGTGCATGCCTGTGATCTCAGCACTAGGGAGGTGGTGGCAGGAGGATCAGGAATTCAAGGTCATCCTTCCATAAGTAGTGATTTGGAGGCTAGCCTGGGATACAGGAGACCCTATTTCAAACAAAATAAAACAAACAAACAAACAAACAAACAAACATACCACCCTGGTGTCTGACTTGATAGTAACTTGAGCTTGTGGTGAGGCATGGGTACTCCCAGAGTCAAACTCATGTCATCCTGCTGCCCCACCTCCACTGCCCTTCCTCCAGTGTCGTAGTTTTTGTTGACTTGATACAAACCATAGTTACTTGGGGAGAGGGAACTTTATTTGAGGAATTTCCTCTACTAGACTGGTCTGTGGCTGTGGTGATTTGAGTGAGAATGTCCACTATCTAGATTTCTAGTCACTCTCTGATTCCTGTCCCTGCTTCAAGATATAAGCAATAGGCTTTCTGCTCTAGCTACCATGCCTCTGCCACCATGCCTCCTCTGCCATTATGGACTCTAACCCCCTGGAACCAGAAACTAAATAAACTCTTCCTTCTGTAAATTGCTTTGGTCAGTGTTTTCATCACAGCAACAAAAAAGCAACTAACACTGAAGTTGGTACCAGGAGTGGGGTATTTCTGTGAAGAACCTGACCATGTGGGGTTTGGGAGGAATGTGGAAGACTTTGGAAGTTTGGACTAGAAAAGTAGTTGAATCTTGTAAGCAGATCTTAACAGGCCATTCTAGTAGGAGCCTGGAAGAAAGTAGTGCTGAGAGCAATGCAGTTCCAGAGGGAAATAAGGCCTTAAGCAGCAACTGGGATATTTTGGCAAAAAGTCTGGCTAGAGTCTGCCCATAGCCTAAGACCTTGCCTGAGGCTAAGTTGAAAAGTAATGAACTAATTTTTTTGACAGAGAAAATTTCAAGACAGCCTAATGTAGAAATGGTGGTGTGGCTATTAATGGTGAATATTATAGAGATCTACAGAGAAAAAAAGCAAGTGGGGCAGAAAGAAATGCAAAATGTATAGAGAAAAAAGAACACTAAGAAGATTAATAATGTAGGAGCAAGGCATGTGCTGAAGGAGAGGCTCTCTTTGATAAGGAGATTAAAGCCTTTAAGGAGCGGCCTAGAGATTTGCTCTGGAATGATGGAAGGAGTACCCTCAGGGCAAAACTGCACCCAGCTAAGCTTCTATGAAAGGAAAAAGCCTAAGGAGGTTCCTGCTCCTAGAAAATTGCTATGGACAAAAGCTGCTAATGTGGATGAAGCAGACGAGGATCCATCCCAGGATGGCAGCTGAACTTGGCAGTGTCATTCACATGGTGCTGGCTTTAAAGGCATGAAATATGCAAGAGTTACAAGGTCATAGGTTCTTCCTCCATGGCTTCAGAGAGCTGCTGAGGTCAGGCAGCATATAGCTTGGAGGGTCACTGCATAAAGAAGGCCCTGACAGGCTATTGTGTAAAGCTGTGAAGGTGAAGCCTGGTTGGCAATGGAGATTCCAAGAAGATGTTGGAGCTGCTACAGCCATAAGGCATCTGCCAAGGAGAGCTGCATACAGGGAGTGGTGTACACAGACCAAGAGAGAGATGCATGTTGCATGCAGCATAGCTGGGGGAACTGAGCCACCTAAACCCTTTGAAGTAAAGTTCCAGAAGTCAGACATGGGACTATTGGATTTGGCATTTGCTGTGTTTGTTTTCAGTCCTGTTTTGGTCTGGTATTTCCTCACTATGCCCCCACTCCTACCTTGTAGAATGGGAGTATGTATTTGGTTCCATTGTATGTTAGAAGTATGTAATTTGTCTTGACTTTATAGGGGCTTACAGTTAAGAGATTGCCTTGAATCTCAGAATAGGCTTTAAACTCTTGACTTTTAATAGTGCTGAGACTGGTAAAGACTATGGGGACTTTTGAAGGTGGACTAAACACATTTTGCATTTCATATGGTTATGAGCATATGGAGGCCTGGGAGTGGAATGTGGTGGTTTGAATGAGAATGGCCCCCCATAGGCTCCAAGTATTTTTGGGCATTTTGTCCCCAGTTGGTGGCACTGTTTTGGGAGGTTTTAAGAGGTACAGCCTTGCTGGAGGAAGCATGTCACTGGGAGCAGACTTTGAGAGTTAAGCTTTGCCAGATTTCCAGTCACTCTCTACTTCCTATGCCTGCTTGAAGATGTGATTACTAGGCTTTCTGCTGCAGCTACCTCCTCCTCCATGCCTCCCTATCGTATTGAATGCTAACCCTCTGGAGCTGTAAGCTAATAAATGCTTCATTCTATAAGTTGCCTTGGACAGTGTTTTCATCGCAGCAACAGAAAAGTAACTAGTACAGCAGCCATGTCTGTAGGGCATTTTCTTGATTGCTGGTTGAGGTAGAAGAGCCTAGCCCACAAAAGGTAGCTGATCAAGCCAGAGGAAACAAGGCAGTAAGTGGTGTTCCTCCATGGTCTCTGCTTCAGGGCCCCCTCCCAAGGTTCCCTGGCTTCCCTCAGTGATGGACTGTGAATTGTAAGGCAAATAAACCCTTTCCTCCCCAAGCTGCTTTTGGTCAGTATTTTGTCATAGAAACAGAAAGCAAAGTAGGATACCCAGCAACCACTTAACTGTCTATTCTAAACTTCAGGGTGGGGTGGGGCCTTGTGATCCTTTCCTTACTCCATGACAGGATGTTGACAGGCCTGATCTTGTGCAGGTAATCACAGCTGCTGAGAGTTCAAGAGTGTCCCAGCCACGTCCTGTCCAGAAGTCAGTGTTCTACAACACTCCACACTTCCTCCAACTCTTACCTTTTTTCCACCTCTTTCCACCATGTTCCCTGCTCTCTCTCTCTCTCTCTCTCTCTCTCTCTCTCTCTCTCTCTCTCTCTCTCTCTCGCTCTCTGTGTTATGGATGCCCTATTTAGAACTGAGTTTTCCACAGGCACTCATTCTCAGCACTTTAACTAGTTATGAGTCTCTGCAGTAACTGCTGCCCACTGTGAAAACAGGCTTCTCTGAACAAGGCCAGGAGCAGCGCTAATCTACAGACATAATCATAAATATTTAAGAAGGCAGTTTGAAAGACACATCATATCCATTAGCAAAACAACATCAATGGCTTCCCCAGTAGGGCCTATGACCTCTCCAACTGCAGGCTTTTTCTTATAGAAACAAAAGTCCAGAATTAGAGTAAGGCCCAGTGATGCTGACAAGGACCAGGTTTCCTTCATCTTCCTGTGTATCTACCTTTACTTGCCTCGTGGTAGCAAAATGGCCGTAGCAGCTCTAAACCCAATATGCTCAAACATTTTCCACAGGCCTGAAGAAAGTGGATCTCTTTCTTCTGGTGCCTCCTTTCAGGGGAAGGAAAAAAGATACCCCAACCTTCCAGAAGCATCCCATTAGACTTCCCCTGGCAGCTCACCAGCCAGAACTGCACACATGTCGAGCACCATACCATATCTGTTTTATCAGTTTGCTAATGTTGCTGTGACAAAGTACCACAGGCTGGGTAGCTTAAGCAAGAAAGGATCATTGACTCACAGTTCTGGGGTCCAAAAGATTGAGATAAAGGCAGTATCAGGATTTGCTGCTCCCAGAGACTCCTTGGTTTATAGGCAGTGTCTTTTCTCTGCATTTTCACTGAGTTCTGGGAGAACATGGGTCAGTTGCCACACCTTGTAGAAGCTTATTGAACACGAGCTGACTTGTGGCTCCCTTTCTTGGTATGCCACTGCTTAGAGTGAAAAGCAAAGTCTGTGCTCTCTTGGATGGAACTGCTCAAAGTGTAAAGAAGTGGGAATGATGATATTTCCTGAAATTCCTCAAGTAAGAAGAACTGGGACTCACTGGACCTGGAGACGTGGGGACAGCAGTATCCTGAGGAGGGCAGAGAATGTGCTCCTGGCTACCATCTGTTTTGCTCAAGAATGGGAGGCTGGGGTGAAGCCCTTCTGGCTCAGGTCTTCTCTGGCCTGCCAGGTGGCATCTCAGCTATAGTAGTCACAGCTGAGTAGGGGCACTGGTGGTAAGTACGCTCCAAGAGATATGATGAGCTGACCTCATGGCAAGACACAGGGCATGGTAGCTGTTGGCAGCCTACGCTGCTGGGAGAAGGTTCTAGAACAATGCTTATCCTACTTAGTCAACCTCCATCCCTGCTCTGAGCCTCCACAGGGGAGCTTCTTTATGACTGTTTCTAGACAATTCCTCTTCATCAGCCTCCATAGAGGATAAGAGAGCGGGCTCCCAACCTCAGGCTTCTAATTCTAACCAACAGACACAACATTAAACTTGAGGCAAAGTGCTGTCAATCATCCAGCGACTCTGCTGCCTTCTGGCTTTGCAGACTGGTGAAGCCAACAGTCATATGAGAGGCCCTGGGGGGGTAGGGGTGGTTAGAGACTGGGAATGATGTTGGAGAGAGCCTTGGCCACAGCTAGGGGGACTGAGCTTTTCCCAGAGCCCCAAAGTGCACTGTACAGGCAGCCCTTTCCTAGCCGAGCTTTAGGTGAGAGTGATTGCAGTCTTGGCAGAGGGAGACTCGGCACAACTAGGTGGTGACTGGGGTCCTGGCCTCCAGAAGATATGAGCCAATGGGCATGGGGTGTCTTAAGCTGCTAATCTTTAGGCTTATTTGTTACCCAGTAGTAACAATACGGGGTGATGTGTGTCTAGCACTGGTAATTCTCTCTCTCTCTCTCTCTCTCTCTCTCTCTCTCTCTCTCTCTCTCTCTCTCTCTCTCTCTCTCTCTCTCTCTCTCTCTCTCTCTCTCTCTCTCTCTCTCTCTCTCTCTCTCTCTCTCTCTCTCTCTCTCTCTCTCTCTCTCTCTCTCTCTCTCTCTCTCTCTCTCTCTCTCCTCTCTCTCTCCTCTCTCTCTCTCCTCTCTCTCTCTCCTCTCAGACCTAAAGCCGCTACCATTGACCCGAAACCCTAGCCCACAAAGTGAGTCACAATAGACCATTTCCATATTAATAACCACTTCCTCTCAGAGGCAGAGGAGAAATCCCTGCACTCCAGAGGCAGAGGGTGAGGCAGGTGGCTCTCTATGAATTGAAGGCCAGCCTGGTCTACATAGTGAGTCCCAGGCCAGTCAGAGCTACATAGTGAGACTCTGTCTCAAACAACAAGAACAACAATAAAACAAAAAATCCCCAACAAAACAAACAACCACCATTCTACAGAATGTCCCAGACCTGTGCCGGCTGCACCTCAGCTTCACCCACAAAAAGACCTTGGAATTTGTACGTCTCCTCCCTTCCCCTGGCCCTCTAGAAGCCCATTCTCTCAAGCAATCCTGCAGATGCCCTTCCCTGCCCTGGTGACTGTGGAGGCTCAGTCAGCCAGAGGCTTGGGTGGTCAGCTGGTCTGCTCCTGTGAGCAGCCTGTCTGTGCAGAGATGCCAGTGCTGGCTATGGTGCCTGGTCCTTGGAGCCAGAGCCATCTCCAGAGCCTGCCCAACCCCACCCCACACAGCCGCCAGCGTGAATCATCTTGCACAGATGCCAGGTGACCTAGGCCACTTCTCAGGAGGAGAGCAGAAAGCAACTGCCCCCACTGAGTCTGTCCACTGTCTCAGAGGCAGGATGTGGCACAGCTGGGAAACCCTCCTACCTCCTGAACATACATCCTGGGTGCATATGGGGAGGTGGTGCCTCATCCTCTCCCCTGCACCTTCTCCCTGCCTGGACATGGCTCTGTCTCTCTGTGTTTTTCTGTCTCTCTGTCTCTGTCTGTCTTTCTCCTACCCTCCTCCCATGTCATTCCTCACACTTCCCATCCTCTTCCTGTTCTCCTGCCTGTGTGTCTGCCCCGGGCCCAGCCTCCTCCAAACACCCTATCCCTGGGCTGACTGCCTGCACCCTGGCACTCCAAAAGATCTCTTTCCACTGTGCCACCTGATCATTCCTACTTAGGCCTCTGTCAACCTACATGTGGACAGTGGCCGGCCACAGACCTGGCTTTGGCAAGTGGAGGAGTGGGGAGAGGAGACAGGAGACAGACCAGAGGAGAAAATCAATTCCAGATGCGGTCACTGATCACCTACTGTGAACACCAGGTCCTCGAAGCAGAGGAGGGGCGTGAGAACATGAATGTGTCACTGTGGCAAGCATTGTACACAAAAAGGCAAAGGTTGTGGCCTCCTGACACTGAACTTGGAGGTCAGAGAAGGCTTCCTGGGGTTTCTGAGTTTGAACTCAGAACTGACAGGAGGCAGGAAGATGACAGGGAAAAGATTGATGTGGGGAGCGGGACTAGCTGTTGTGAGCTGGAATACTCACTATGGAGAGAAACAGTCATTGTGGTAGGAGCAGCAGTCACTATGGACAGAACAGTCAGTCAGTGTGAACAGAACAGTCACTATGGACAGAACAGTCAGTGTGAACAGGAACAGTCACTATGTACAGGAACAGTCACTGAGGACAGGAACAGTCACTGTACTGTGTACAGGAAGAGTTGCTGTGGACAGGAACAGTCACTGTGTGAAGGAACAGTTGCTGTGGACAGAAGCAGTCACTGTATGAACAGTCACTGTGGATAGGCACAGTCAATGTGGACAGGAATAGTCAATATGGATAGGGGCAGTCACTATGGACAGGAGCAGTCACTGTGTGCAGGAACAGTCACTGTGGACAGGAACAGTCATTGTGTGCAAGAGCATCACTGTGGACAGGAACAATTACTGTGGACAGGAACAGTCAATATGGACAGGGACATTCACTATGTGCAGGAACAGTCACTATGGATAGGAGCAGTTAGTGTGAACAGGAAGTTGCTATGGGCAGGAAGATACAGTATGGACAGAACATTCACTCTGGGTAGACAGTTACTATAGAAAGGAACAATCACTGTGAACAGGGACAGACACTGTGAACAGGAACAATCATTGTGGACAGAGCCATGGTGGCAGGGTCAGCCTTTTGGGGCAGCGGGAACAGCACGGGAGGCACAGAGGCAACAAGGGAAGTGGTATGTCAGTGGGTCAATGAGGGATTACTGATATGATGGGGGAACTGGATTTGTGGATAGTGGGGACAACAGGACCTGCTTGGTCAACTACAGCCTGTAGCAGGAATGAGACAGAGGTCCTTGATGATGCTGGTGTCCTTTGCTTGGCTCTCTGATCTGAACCTCAGAGGACCCTGTGTCCACCATTATTGCAGCATCATAGAAGGACCCCTCTGGCCTCAGGCCTCCCCCTTTCCAGGAGAGATAGGACTGGGGACAGTGTTATTTAGAGCCCATGGTCTCCTACCCCCAGGTGCAGACCCTGATTAGTCTTTGCTCACTTCCTTCTATTCTTCTGGCCTGGCCACACTGGAATGCTACAGCAAAGGCTGGCTCAGAGAGGCAGCCCTGCCCCAGCTCCCTTATCTCTCTCCTGCTGTGTTTCCTTCCCTGGGAGATAGGGAGAGAAGATGGCCCTTGCATGGTGTGGGTGGGACCTCAGGGAAGAGTGCTGGGGACTTACTCATAGCCAAGGTCCCACCAGGCCTGCTCCTTCTGCCAATGTGGGATGCCCAGGCGTGAGGCTGAGTGGAGAGGGCTGTGTGTACGAGATGTTCCTCCCCCTGGCTCTGAGGCCCTCAGCTTGTCTTCCATCTGTGAAACTGTGATGGCAATCTGTCCATCTCCCAGGACAGGGATTGTGCCATCCTCCAGGGACTTGATAGAGACAGTCAGAGCCTAACCAATGATGTTGGAAGGGGGAGTAGCATGGCAGTGGCAGGAAGGGGTGTGTGGGGTGCTCCCCCATGAGCTCAGGTTTGCCAGTCGACTAGGATCTCTGGAGAACTTGTTTCTGGCACAGTGGGGCCTTGGGCTTCCAGGAAGGGCCTGGGCTCTGGGCTCCCTTTCTCCTAAGTCTTACCACCTGCAGCATATGCAGGCACTGAGGGATATCTGTGGAGAAGGCCACAGAAACATGCCAGTCTTACCCCAGACTTCTAGGAGCATGATAAGCCCCCACTTAGCTAGGTGGCCAGAAGAAAATTCTGGTGTCCCTCCCTGTGACTAAAAGTGGACCACCAGGACTGACATCAAGGAGAGGGATGCAGATGCTGGCAGGGGACATTTCTGAGGGCCCACTGGGCATTTCTCCCCTGATGACCAGTCAATATCTCACTTCTTCATTCAACAGATGTTTTACAAGAGCCTACACTGTGCCACTCACGGTTCCAGAGGGGACCATAGATTGGGAGGACCCTGATTCTTAAAGACAACAGCAAAGCAGCTAGGGAAGATTAACCATGGTTACTGATTGTGTGGAGGAGGATCACAGGGAAACAGAGTGCTGGTATGGAAAGGGTGGAGGGCCAGTTTCTCTGGACAGAGGGGGCAGGCAGGCTCTGTCCAGAAGAGCCACTGTATGGGAGCACCGTCTGCTCATTTTTAAAAGAATTTTTATTATTTTTGAATTATGTGTATATGTGTGTCTACGGGTGGGTTTCTGCACATGAGTGCAGGTGTCCTCAGGGTCAGAAGAAAGCATCAGCCACACTTACAGGTGGTTGTGAGCTGTCTGACCATGGGTGCTAGGAACTGAACTTGGGTCCCCTGCAAGATCAGCAAGAACTCTTAACTGCTGAGCCATCTCTCCAGCCCCCATCCTCAAACTTTCTGATGGCCAAAGGCGACTGGCCCAGGGTGAATGCAGCAGGTGGGGTTGTAGTGTGGAGAGATCCTAGGTTTAAAGTGTGTCCATGGAGATCACAGCTTAGCTCATATCTGCTTCTCTTTCATCCCACACCTACTGTTCCAGGACATTTAAAGCGCACATGCCCAGGGCCTGCAGCCCATCTATCAGGAAGCTGCTGGTCTCTAAGACACTCTACCCTCTTGTTCCGATTCCTCTTCACCTGGATTAGAAGGCTCAGCTCACCCTACAGCCTACTGACCCTCCTTGCCCATCTTCCTACTCCCAGAGCCTGTTCTGAAATATGTAACTGCTTTGCTCAAAAGCCTCCCATGGCTCCCTATTGCCCAGTGCAAACCATAGGACCCCACCGGATCTCGGGGACACATCACAGCCACACCACAGCCCACTCTCCCAGGCCTGTGTCTCCACCATCACCCCCTGGTATGGAGACAGGAATACTCTTCTGATGTCCTCAGAGTCAGCCAGGTTTGACAGGCAGGAGGGAAGGCTGTATGGCCCTCAGAGGACACACTGGCCTCTGTGTCCTCACCTATAAAATGGGATGATGCAAACCTGTCTTATATCGTATGGTTGAGATGATGGGGTAGCAGGCTTCATTGGGTGGCACTGCCCCTATGGGTTGCACTTAAATGGGGGACAGGTAATAAGTAGATTGAGATAATCCTACCCAATGAAGAATTGTCCCATAACCCCCAGGAGGAAATAGACTGTTCCTTACCTGAGTCTAGAAGTTAGCTGACTGCCTCCCATGTCAATATGAAGACATTGCACAGTTTTGCACAATGCAACTTTGAACTAAAACAAGTGAAGTCTGAGTCTATATTTAGTTTGATTCAGACCATGCCAAGAATGGCTCACGAGCTTGGAAACACACCCCTCATGCCTCTATGGCTTCAGCTTTCTGTGCAGTGCTTCTGCAGAGCTATGAACCCCGTCTTCTGGAGCCACCAGGGCTGCGCAGTCCATGTTCAAATACAAGCTGTTTTACAGACTATTCCCCTCACTGTTACAGTTGAGGCATTATTTTCAGATATTTAAAATAAAAATGATGTGAGTGGCTGAGGATGTGGCTCACTTGGCAGAGCGATTGCCTAACATGCAGGAAGCCCTGGAAGGCAGTCAGCTAACGTCTAGACTCAGGTAAGGAACACCTGTTGCTGCATAAACCAGACAGGGTGGTGCAGGTCTATAATCTTAGCACTCACGAGGTGAAGGCTGGAGAAATAGAAGTTCAAGGTCATCCTTGACTGTATAATATGAAGCCAGCCTGTGCTACTTGAGACCCTATCTAAATAAATAAATTGGAAAGAATAGACTTTAAAATAATGTCTTGGTAAGTTTCAGTGTGGTGGGTTTCCATTCAGAATGTTGAAGGGATTAATGTGTTTTTAAATGAAAACAAGGTGCTACATGGAGGGCTGAGAGTGAAGCTCTGGGGTGCTTAAGATGGGGTTCATATCTTAGCATTAGGGGCTCCTGGTACATCTGAGGGTGAACGAAGGATTGACTGGGACTGGACATGCTCTTTGAAGTAAGTTTCTTGTATTTCCCAATACAGGTGACCTGTCCATTTGGGCCCTCTTGGCCTTTGCTGCTCCCCATTCTAGAATGTTCCATGGGACGAACTAAGCCCCTGGCCTTCTTGGTCCCAGTAGCTGTTAAGCTTCTTTCTGCTGGAGAATTTGTTCTAGGTAACTGGAGCCTGGCCTCTAGGGACCCCCAACCCAGCAGGATTCACCTAGATTGGAAGGGCCAGCCAGGTTCAGAGCCCAGATAGGAATGATTGCTCTAGGTGTCACATCCTTCCTTCCTGCTGGGAATAAAACCGTGGCATCTGTTACAGATTCACGTCTGTATTTATAGATTTTCTCTTCGTAAGTAACTCTTGCTTGCTGTCAAAAAGAGCTGGACATGCGTGCAAGAGTATGGAATTTTCCATTCTGTCTCCTCTGTCTTATTAACCAGAGGCAGGCTGGCATTGTTAATGACTTAGCCTGTGCCCTGCTGGACGTTTTCGATGAATACTCAGCCCTACTCACTTCAAATCTTTTTTTTTCTTCTTTACAAAATCCAGATCACACTGCATCTATTATCCCAAGATCTGTTTTGACGGTTCGAGGGACGCAGGGGCGCCAACCAGCAGGCGCGCTCTTTTAACTGTGCGTCTCAGCGCACGCACCTTCCTTAATTTGTCTTTAAATTGTTTCATTAAACTGTTTTTTCTCATAGAATGAACACATGCATATGGTGAAGACTTAATAAGATGGTAATTATTTGTCCTCTCAGACAGTCCAAATTTGTTTCTTATTTTTCCAAATGAAAGTAAAAGAACTCCTTTGTTGTCATTGTTTATGTACTTAAGGCCAGGCCTAGTGGGGTCTGTGAGAGAGGAGGGATTTGACCAGCTCCACTATTTACTGGAGAGGTGATTTTACATCACAGAGAAGAAGTTAATAGTGGCTGTCTCCCATTATATTATTATAACTATAACTGTAATTGACAGTGGAGAGGGACAGTGGATGACAGGTGGTTTCAGCTATAACTGACACTTAGGAAATCCTAGACCACATCCCCATGCTGCTTCAAGCTCTATACCCACAGAGTAATAGGTGGTGACTTCCTTAGCATCCTCAGGATGACTCTAGGAGGTGGTAACAGCCCATTTTATGGACAAGGAAACCAAGGCACAGAAAAGTAGAGAGTAGGTCAGCATCTCCCTTGCCAAGCCTCATAACCCGAGTTCCATCCCAGGACCCACATGGTAGAGAGAACTGATTTTTGCAAGTTGTGCCCTAACCTCCCCATGTACTGTGGCATATGTGTGCAGCCTACACACACACACACACACACACACACACACACACACACCCACTACACCCCCCCCACACACACACACACCCACTACACCCCCCCCACACACACACACACACACACACACACACACACACACAAAATGTAACAAAAAATGTTAAAACAACAACAAAATAGAGGAGTTTACCAGAGAAAGCTCAGCTAATATGTGGCATGGTGGAAACTGGCTCCCTGGCTGATCCTAGGGTTCTGAACCACCACCCAGAAGCACCCTACAGCCCTCCTTCCAATGCACAGCATGCCCCATGGGAGCCTGTGAGTCTCCCTGCACCTTCTGTTACCATGTAAGGCCCGAGCCTACCTTCGAACTCACAGCAGACCTCACTACTGGCCACTGAGCTCAGTACTTGATAGATGGGGCCTGACTCAGACTCATAATGAGCTATGGATCCTACCCACCTGTGCTTCTCTGCCCAGCACTCAGCAACAGGGCAGAAGAGCAACACTTGTGGTATGACCTGGGATGACACCAGCTCCATGGTGGTGAGGAGGAGGGGGAGGGAGCACAAATTTGGATCAAAGCTCCCCTGGGTGGGGAAGGCTGATCTTTAGAATGGAGAAAAAGTCCACAGTTTTATAAAACGTCTGGCTCTTGTGTTCCTGGGTGTTGAGTAGTATAATGAAGCCAACAAAAGTGTACAGCCACAAGCCTCCAGCAAGAGGATATCATGAACAAAAGATTGTGATGAACACAATTCTGTGAGAAAGAAAATAATTCTGGCCATTGTTGGGGACCCTGGGAAAAAGGAAGGTTGTTCTTTCAGAGCTACTAGAAAAACAGGAGGTGGGCTTGGAACTGCCAGGAGAAATCCAACCAAGAGATGGCCAGAACTCAGTCTTGGAACTCCTGGATCCTGCAAAGCCTGAAGCTCTCAATACTGACATTTCCATCAGGCCACCAGATTCCTATGACTGCTTCATCAAGGGGGATTTGTGTTTCTGTGACATGTAATTGGTAGAATGTTAGGTGTGTCCCTTCCCAGGACACCTGAGGAGGCTGACAGGCAAGAACGAACTGGGACTCCTGGTCAGTGCCCACAGGTAGAAAGGGACACTTTCAAAGTGAGAGTGCTGCAGAGGCAGGAAGTAGTGAGACAGAAGCCATGTGGGGTTTCTGGAATGTTCTGTGGGTGGAGAGCATGACTGGGTAGAAGTAGAGAGTCTCAGAGGTGAGAGCTGATGTACTCATCTCCACTGTGCACTTGCACTGTGCCTGGAAGCCCAGGAGACAGGCTGTGCCCATGACTTGGGGGTCCACACTTGGGGCTCTCCTCATAATCCTCACTACCCCGAATGAGACCACAGGAAACAAGAACAAAAGTCAAGCCCTTCAGGAGAAAAGCTAGCAGTCTAATGCCAAGACTTGGGTCTATCACCATGTGGGTCCTAGGGGTAGAACTCGGGTCCTCAGGCTTGGTGGCAAGCTCCTTTGCCTGCTGAGCCATTTTGATGCCCATCCACCTTATTTTTGAGACAAAGTCTCTCATGGAACCCAGGGATTATTCATCCGACTCGAAGGCTGGTCAGTGAGCTCTGGGCTCCACATGCATCAACCCTCTACAGCTAGGGCTCCAGGCACAAACCACCATGTCTAACTTTTTTTTTTTAATTTTTAATAACTACATGATTAGAAGAAGCATTTCACTACACATTTAATATATTCAGTAACACACTCTAGAGCAAGAGTACATCTCTTTCACAAGTGGGTGCAAGTTTCTAGGTTCACAGTTCAGTTAATACAGTTATATGATATTGAACTCAGTATAAGCCCTATAAGACATAAAATTGAATGAGTTTTTTAACCTTTAAAAAAGATCTCCATTTCATTTTAGAATATATTGTTCCTTTCAGACTCATTGATTTTTCTACTAACACTTAGATATCGGTGCATGCATCTCTAATCTGTATGTATCTGATTATTACTAGTCATAATCGGTTGCACTTGGATCCTTGGCACCTGTGTCTGTCTATAAAGTCATTGGGTAGATTTCAATATCATGTCAGTGGTAATGTTTATCACCTCTACTAATTAGCATGATGTAAATTTCCATGCTTCCTCCTCAAATATAATACATTTTTAAAAAATTGTTGATTTTTCTTTGTGTGTGTGTGTGTGTGTGTGTGTATCACACAGAACATCCCAAACCATCTTATTCCACTATACACCCACTTTCCAGGTAGCACCCTCCCATAGCTTCCCTCCCCCGACTACAGCCCTTATACTCTGATATCCCTGCTACTGACTGCTGTGTTGTTGGCACCCCCAGCAGTTCCCCACTACTTGCCCTTCTGGTGAATCTGGTCAGCCTATCTAGAAGGCTTTGCTTAGGAGGGTCAGCTGTTCCTCATCTAGCAGTAATCAGTTGTCAATATTCCTCTGGATAAGATTGGGGTCTGCTGTTCATTTTCCCAGTTCTATGCTGGGTTACTAAATGGGAGTCCCTTGGGCCACCCTGGCTAACAACTCAAAAGAAAGTATCTCCTATCTGGCATTGTTGCTTGTTAAGCAGCCTTTAACTATACATATGGACTCTTAAAAATTATATTGGGACTCTCCCGCCCTCAGGCCTCTCTGGGGGTAAGTCTACCATGCAGTCCTCTGCGCCTTGACTCCGCCAGCCGCCCTCACCCTTCCATCTCCCCCGCTGTTCTCTACTCCTAGCTTGGGCCCTGTGCCATTCCTAGTCTTGGGGCCCCAGACACCTGGGGAGCCACTGCTGATTCCTGACCCTGTTCACCCCCAC
>NW_008357051.1:1009632-1011253 GCF_000622305.1 Nannospalax galili
CCTTCTTTCCCTTTATCCCCTAGGTTCCTTGTATAGCCTTCCCTCCCCTCTCCCCTTAAAATAACCCTATTATTGTCCATATCTCCCTTGCTAACACCTGTTTTCTATGGTTCTTCTCTTTCAGAGTCTTTCTTTTCCTTTACCTCCCTGGTTTCTTTCCATTATCCTGGTGCCTGTAGTTATGTCTGGATACATATTCACTTATCACAGTTTGGTTCTAGGAGCTACATATGAGGGAGAACGTATGTCGATTTTTTTCTGAGTCTGTGTTACTTCACTTAGTATAACAGTTTCTAGTTCCATCCATTTACCTGCAAATTTAATGATGTCATCTTTCTTAATTGCTGAGTAAAACTCCATCTTATAAATGAACCACATTTTCATTATCCACTCATCAATTGAGGGACACTTAAGTTGCTTCCATCTCTTAGCTGTTGTGAAAAGAGCAGCAACAAACGTGGATGTACAAATGTCTCTGCAATAGGATGAGTTCTTTGGGTATATGCCAAGGAGTGGTATAACTGGGTCAAATGGTAGGTTCATTTGTAGTTTTTTAAGAGTTCTCCACACTGCTTTCCATAGGGGTTGAACGAGTTTGCAGCCCCACCAGCAGTGGATGAGTGTTCCCCTTTCCACAAATCCTCTCCAACATTTGGTATCATTTGTTCTCTTGTTCTTAGCCAGTCTGACTGGGGTAAGATGAAAATCTAAATTAGTTTAATTTGCATTTCCCTAGTTATTAGTGACGTTGAACATCTTTTAAGATGTTTCACAGCCATGTTTACTTCTTTTGAGAACTCTCTGTTCAGCTCCTTAGCTCATCTTTTAATTGGATTGTTTCTTGTTTTGATTCTCTGTTTTTTGAGTTCGTTATATATTCTGGTTATTAAACCTCTTACAGATGTGTCACTGGTGAAGACTTTCTCCCATTCTGTGGGTTTTCTATTTGCTTCCCTGGTTGCCTCCTTTGATGTAAAGAAGCTTTTTAGTTTAATGAGGTCCTATTTGTTAATTCTTGCCCATGTTTCCTGAGAGATTGATGTCCGGTTTAGAAAATCCTTTCCTACACCTACATCTTGTAGGTTTTTGCCAAAGTTTTCTTCTAACAGTTTCAGAGTTCCAGACTTCACATTAAGGTCTTTGATCCATTTGGAGTAGAATTTTGTGCAAGGTGAAAAGTATGGGTTGATTTCATTCTTCTATAGATGGAGATCCAGTTTTGCCATCACCATTTTCTGTACATGCTGTCTTTCCTCCAGCGAATGTTCCTGGCCCCTTTGCCAAATATCAGGTGACTGAAAGTGCATATACTCATATTTGGGTCTTCCACTTTGTTCCTTTGATCTATGGGTACATTTTTCTGCCAGTACCATTTTGTTTTTATGACTATAGTTCTGTAATACATTTTAAAATCTGGTTTAGTAATCCCCGCAGCATTGCTCTTAGTGCTCGGGGTTGCTTTGGCTATCTGAGGTCTTTTGTGCTTCATTATGAATCTTAGGATGTTTTTTCCACTTCTGTAAAAAAAATGTCATGGGGATTTTGATTGGCATTGCATTGAATCTATAAATGACTTTAGGTAGGATGTTCATTTTCACAATATTAATTCTTCCAATCCATG
>NW_008357051.1:1011960-1013128 GCF_000622305.1 Nannospalax galili
CCTGGCTTTGGTATTAGAGTGATGCTGGCTTCATAGAATGAATTTAGAAGTTCCTCCTCCATTTCTATCTTTTTGGATAAATTAAGTAGTATTTGATGTAGATCTTCTTTAAATGTCTGATAGAATTCTGCTGTAAGTCCATCTGGTCCTGGGCCTTTTTTAGTCAGGAGGTTTTGTATTTACTGTTTCAATTTCTTTTTGTGTAATGGGTCTGTTTAAGGTGTTAATCTCTTCTTGGTTTAGTTTTGGTGGTTCCCATACCTTTAGATATCCATCCATTTCTTTTAGGTCTTCAAATTTAGTAGCATATAGGTTTTTAAAGTATTCCCTTATGTTCTGTATCTTTCTGGTGTCTGTTGTGATGTTTCCCCTTTCACCTCTGATTGAGGTGATTTGGAGGTGCTCTTTCTTTCTTTTGGTTAATTGGGCTAGCAGTCTGTCAATCTTGTTTATCTTTTCAAAGAACCAGCTACTGGATTTGTTGATTCTTTGTATTGTTTTCTTTGTTTCAATTTCATTGATTTCTGCCCTAATTTTTGTTATTTCTTCTTGTCTGATGGGTTTGGGTTTAGTTTCCTGTTACTTTTCAAGTGTGTTGAGTTGCAATGTCTTGACCCATTCATCATTCAGGAGTGTGTTGTTTAATCTCCATGTGTTCACGTGGTGATTAGGGCTTCTTCAGGTGTTGATTGTAAGCTTTATTGCATTGTGGTCTGATAGAATGCATGGAATTATTTCAATCTTTTTGTATTTGTTGAGGTTTGTTTTGTGCCCCAGTATATGGTCAATTTTGGAGAAAGTTCCATGGGGTGCTGAGTAGAAAGTATGTCCTTTGGTGCTTGGGTAGAATACTTGGTAGATGTCTTTTAAGTCCATTTGATATATGGTATTGTTTAATTCAGATGTCTCTCTGTTAACTCTCTGCCTGTTGACCTATCTAATGGAGACAGTGGGGTATTGAAGTCCCCTACTATTAACGAGTTGGTATTAATCTGGGTCTTAAAGTCCTGTAGTATTTTTTTATCAAGTTGGGTACACCAGAGTTTGGTGAATATATGTTCATGATTGTAATATCTTCTTGGTTTATTGCTCCTTTGATCAGAATGAAGTGGCCCTCTTTAACTCTTCTGATTAGTTTTAAAGTCTATTTATCAGATATTAGAATTGC
>NW_008357051.1:1013431-1038318 GCF_000622305.1 Nannospalax galili
CCCGTGGGTATAGTCCTTCCCGTCTTCAGCTCTTTGTATTGCTTCCAGAACTCTCTGAAGTGTTGGTTTTGTGTACATGAATTCCTTCAGCCTATTTATGTCATGGAAGATTTTTCTTTCCCCTTCGACTATAATAAACATTTTGGCTGGGTTGGCATCTGTGGTCATTTAAAAGTGGTAATACTTTGACCTAGGCTCTGCTGGCTTTCATACTTTGCACTGAAAAGTCAGCTGTAATCCTAATGGGTTTTCCTTTATATGTGACTTATTGTTTCTCTTTTGCAGCTTTCAGTATTGTCTCTTTGTTTTGTACGTTTAGTGTTTTTACTATGATGTGCCGTGGAGAGTTTCTTTTCTGGTCCTGTCTGTTTGGTGTTCTATATGCTTCTTGTATTTGTATGGGCATGTCTTTCTTTAATTTTGGGAAATTTTCTTCCACGATTCTGTTGAAGATCTGGTCCATGCCATTGTCTTGGGATTCTTCTCCTTCCTGTATGCCTATGATTCGTAAGTTTGGTCTTTTTATGGTGTCACACAATTCCTGCTTATTCCATTCTTGTGATTTCTTAAATTTTTCATAATCTTTGCTTGAGTGGTCTAGTTTGTCCACTTTATCTTCCAGTCTTGATACTCTGTTTTCCATTTCATTCATCCTATTGGTTAGGCTTTCTCCTGTCGTTTCTAATTGGCTTACTGAGTGTTTCACTTCCTTCTTCATTTCAGCCAAGTATTCTTCAATATTTCTAACTCTTTTCTGAATTCATTCAGAAGTTTATCCCTATCTTCCTTCAGTTCTTTGATTTCTTTGTGTATTCTTTAAATTCACTGAATTCTTTTATCATGTTTATAATTGTTCTTTTGAGTTCCATGTCCTGCATTATCTCTAGGGGGTTCTCATTGTACTCCTCTAGAGGACTATTGGTATTTGGTGGGGATATTGTTACTTTGGTTTTTCATGTTATTATTTTTTCTATGTGATTTTGACATGTGAATTTCTTTTGTAGTTTTTGATTCTTGTGTGAGACTCAAGCCTTCAAGTTTAAGTCTGCTTCTTTTTGTGAACTTTATGTGTCTTTGTGGTTTACTTTTTGGGTGTGAAAATCTGGTTCCTCTAAGCTTCCAGTTCTCTCTTTTGATTTTATGTTGGAGTAGCCCAATTGCTTTTGTCTTCAGGAGTTTTCAGAGAGTCCCAAGTCAGATGAGGATCAGATGCTCTCAGGTTTTCTCCTAAGGTCTGGATCCCTCCAGGACAGATTTTGGCCTCAGGAATTTGAGGGTTGGACTGGCTTGGGGGTCGGACCCAGGAAAGATGCTGGTCTAGGTGCCCAGAGATGCATAGGAAGATGTGGGCAGCATGCAGCCCCAAGGTTCCCTGGAGATTGCACTGAGGAACTGGGTTGGTCTGTATGCAAAGGATCAGGAAGAGGAAAGGTCAGCCCAGGAGTCCAGTAAAGAGGCTGTCGGGTTGTGCACACTCAGGGAGGCAGAGGGAGGTGAGGGCGGGGCCAAGCCCAGAGTGTCCCTGGGAACCTGAGAAGGAACTGAGTTGGTCTGGATGCAAAGGGTCAGGTGGCAGTGGTGGTTCCCCAGGTGTCTGGGGTGCCAAGACAAGGAGTGGGACAGGACCCAGGCTAGGAGGAGAGACCATGGGGGGAGATGGGAGTGTGAGTGAGGCTGGGGGAGTCAAGGCACGTTTGACTTACCCAGGAGAGAGAGGCCTGCAGGTAGTGTAGGCTCAGGGAAGCAGAGGGAGGTAAGGGCAGGGACAGGCCCAGAAGCAGTGTTCCTGGGGACCTGGGAAGGAACTGAGTTGTTCTGGATGCAAAGGATCAGGAAGCAGTGGTGGTTCCCCAGGTTCCAAGAATGGGACAGGACCCAGGCTAGGAGGAGAGACCAGTGGGGGAGATGGGAGGGTGAGTCCATGGCTAACTTTTTTACATGAGTACTGGAGATCTGAACTCAAATCCTTATACTCACACAGCAGACATTTTATTTATTTACTGAGTGAGGTCCTGCTGTTTGTAGATGGGAAGACTAAGGCCTAGCAAGGCTCAACATCTCACCCAAGGTCACATAGCTGTAGCCCCAGCTGACCTGGAATTCACTATGTAGACCAGGTTGGCCTTGAACTCACAGAGATCTGCCTGCCTCTGCTTCCCCAGTACTTGGATTAAAGGTGTGTGCTACCACACCTGGCCTGCCTGTAACCTTTTAAAAAAGAATTTATTTATTTTTATTTTATGTACATGTATTACCTGCATGTATGTAAGTGCATCTGTGTCATGCAATGCCTGAGGAGGACAGAAGAGGGTGTCGGATCCCTTGGAAGTGGAGTTACAGATGGTTATTAACCACCATGTGGGTGCTGCGGTTCAAAGCCAGGTCTTCTGCAAGAACAGCCAGTGCTCTTAACCACTAAGCCATCTCTCCAGCCCCTCTGCCTGTGACCTTGAATCCAGGAAACTGAGAAGTATAATGGGCAAGCACCCTTCCCCAGCATATCTTCATCCTAGTCATGTGACAGAACAGAGGTGTGGAACTCATCTAAGATCTGCCACTGCAGAGGGGAGCATGTGAACTCTCAAGGGCTGGGGTGATAGAAGCAAAGGGGACGTGACCTGGCTGTCCTTCACTGTGCCATAGAAACTCTGATCTTCTCCAACATAAACAGAGGCCTGAACCTTGGGAGCAGCTCGGAGTTGTTGAAATTTTAACAATAGCAACAAACCAACCAATCATCAGCTAACAACCTACATCCTAGAGAAGTGGTGAAGCATGGGATCCCAGAGGCCTCACACACAATCTTTAAAACCCCAGGTTTTGTGATTCTCTACAGGCTAAGAGATTTCAGGGGCAGGAGCTGGGCCTGATAAGCCTGGTCAGGGTTGGAACTGAGTGAGGGTAGAGAATACACAGGCAATGGTGTCCACTAGTCCTGTGTTCAGGGTTTGAATTCTGCCTCTACTTCCACACTAGGAACCCTGGGCCCTCCATCCCTTTGGATCCTAGCTTCTTCATCTTCCATTGGGAATGGTAAGCATGCTTGTGTACTGGGAAATCCTAGAGTGTTCTAGGCAAAAGTGCTTCAAAATGGAAACCTGGGCCTGATGTGTGAAGAGTGTCCTCTGTCTTCTTGATCTGAATGTCTTCATGAACTACTGCAGTGAACAGCAAGCATGTTGGGACCAGAAGTTAAGCCCAGCCTGTTGTCCTAGCTTCTGATCAGACTGCCGGGGACAAGAACAAAGAGGCAAGGACACTCCTACTCACAGGAAGGCACAGCTAGTGGGTGTATGGCTCAGTTTTTATGTGTGTGCATGGGTGGTATATGTGTGTTCATGTGTGCGTGCACATGGGTAGAGGCCAGAAGTCAACCTTGGACATCTTTCTCAATCACTCTCCACCTTATTCTATTTATTTGTTCATTCATTCATTCATTCATTCATTCATTCATTCATTTGAGACAGGGTTTCACTGTCTAGCTCTGTTTGGCCTGGAACTGTGTATAGATAAGGCTGGCCTTGAACTCACTGAGATTTTCCTGCCTCTACTTCCTGTCTCTACCACCTAGTACTGCAGGCACACACTACCACATCTGGCTTTCTCTGTTTGTCCTGGGAATCCAAACTCAGTTTCTCATGCTTGTTGCAAGCATTTTACCCACCAAACCGGCTCTCCAGCCTTGTTTAATTTTATTTTCTAGCACAATGTCTGTATGATTCAGATATGAGAACCGACCCTCAGCGGGGAAGGAAGGAACACCGACAGGCGGCATCACTCAGTCTGGCACTGCATGTTCTCAGGAACCTGTTAGGGAGGCTCCTCCGTGACTCCATGTCACATATGGGGAAACCAAGCTCCAGTGAGGTGGGGTACGCCCCAAGAATGGGGCTGGAACTCAGACGCAGATACGTCCTGCCCTTGGTTGTACAAATCCTCTCAGGAATTGGAGTGCATGAGGCAGCTCAGTGTACACTGTGGCTTTCATGAAGATGTCTGCTGGCTACATGTGGGGTCCCCAGGCCCTTGGCTGAGGAGAAAGGGAGAAGGCGGATGAGGACAAGCTTGTCTGTTTTCTTCTTCCTCCACTGGGTTCTCCTACTCTGGGCCCACTTCATCCAGGTGACTTGGCACTACCCTCGCTGGCTCAGCAGGGAAGGCAACCCTGAGCTGGTGACCAACCAGTTGGAACCTCACCCTCTACCCTGAGCCCCTGTACTCCCACAGTCTCTCTCCATCCTCTCATCACCTGAGTGAGACTGACCAACCTTCCCTCATCCTGAAAGGCATATCAAAGGGTGGTCCTGATGGGGGAAGCAGACTCAATTGATGGGGCTCTGGGGAGGAAGGTGTTGAGTGTGAAGCGTGACCAACAGTTAATGGCATTAGCAGGCCCCAAGGTGGACAGGCTAAGCTCTCATCCGGGGGCCCAAAACAGCAACACATGGGACTAGATGCTGGTCTATGTCCTGTGGGCCCTCATCCCTGTCACTGATGCCACCCAGCATCCTGTGTAGCAGGAGTACCTGGGACACTGACAGTCCCAAGAGGCATGTCACCAGCCCTGCCTGGTATCAGGCTTGCTCATGGCACCCAAGAAGGCACTGGGCTGCCGCCATTATGTTTCCTTGGGACCTAAGGAGACTTCTGTCCAAAGTCACACAGCATCTCATCAAGGTCTAGTGATCTCCAGCCCACCCCTTAATCTCGATGACTACATGACTCCCAGTGTCCAGCAGGTTTTTTGAGGCACTGATAAGATGCCTGTTCTTGATCTGATCTTGACACACAGAATCAAGATGAAGACAGAATGTGGTAGAGTGAGGTTCTAAGAGATGTTCTTTCAACAAGCACCTGGCCATCCTCATGAACAGACCCTCAGCTGTCGGAAGGACCCGCTCAGAGCTCTGGAACACTCCCAACTGTGGCTTGTGAACAGTGGGAGGGAGGGGCTCTCTGTGATATGTGGGGGATGAAGGACAGTTGTTCTTTCCTCTCGTCCCTGTGCATCCTCTGCCGGGACCCTCAAGCAGGTGGGTCCTCAGGGCCCAGTTGATAAAAGAAAGGTGTCTGTCAGACCCTGGGGCAAGACCTGGCCAGAGGTAGCAGATGGACCCTGCATCCCTCTGAGCTAGGCTCATCCTTCCCAGTTCCACTTGACCCTCTGGGACCCGGTCCTCCCACTCTTTACTATGTCACACCTGTCCCTCTTCACAGGACACAGTCCCAACCACTCTGATAGATACCAGGTGCTGGGAAACCCCTGCTGGCCAGAGGGACAATCGAGGAGGACAGATGGGTTGTACTGCCCCAGGGCCCCTGATTCTGTGGAGTATTGCCTTGCCTTGACATGGAGCTGTATCAAGGGGGTGCTATTTCCGATTAGTGGACAGACAGATCCAGTCTGTTGGGAAGGCAAAATGGGCCTCAGGTCACGTGGTGGTCGTGCCTTGTCAGGTCTACATATTCTCAGAATCAGTTGATCCTTTGGCCATTAAGTGTTTATTACAAATAATATCACATGCAAAGTAATAATAATACCCAGGAGGAAGTGTCTGAGCACTTTGTAGGGGACAAATCCTTTGCCTACATCACCCTATCTAGGCCTGAAAACAAAATCTTATGAATAACTCCTGTTGCAATATTATCATTTTATTTTTAAAATATTTTTTAAATTATTTTATTGGGGCTGCAGAGATGGCTCAGCAGTTGATAGCATTGACTGATTTTGCAGAGGACCTGGGTTCAGTTCCCAGCACCCATATGACAGCTAATTCTCTGTAACTCCAATTCCAGGGAATCCAATGCTCTCTCTGGCCTCCACGGGCACTGTATGTACATGGTGCACTTACATCTCTGCAGGCAAAACACTCATATACATAAAAACAAAAATAAGTAAAGAATTTTCAATTATTTTTATTTATGTGTATGTATATGATTTTATAGAGGCAGAAACTACAGCACAAAATGCAACTACTGTCAAAATGCCAATGCCTGGCTTCAGGGGTTCATTGGAACACAGTTTGAAGACCAGTACACAGAATGTCCATGTTTATACCTGAACTAGGAAGCATAAGAACTGTGAGCCACACTGTTGGCCAGGGTCAATTCCTCCTTGGCCCAGAGCTTTCTAGGACTATCCCTTTCCTCTTACCCCTAAACTTCTTCCCCAGCCTGTCCAGCCCCTACTGAACTGAACCCACTTGGTTTTGACCAGTTCAGGTTGTTCCTGGGGGTTTCTTGGGGCACCACCCTTTCCCAAGCCATATCTTCCTGGTGGTTTCCTGAGACCTTATTGGCCCCACACCAAGGTGACTGTTGATTGGTTTGGAGGCTGGCCATTGATCCCAGCGTGAATTTTAGTCAGTGAGATACCAAAGAATCTGTGGACTGCTGAGGGATGCCTGGGAAAAGTTCCTCAATTCAAAGGGCACATAAGGAGGCAGGATCTGTGAGAAGTGAGGAGTTGGCACACTGAGTCTCATGCTCCCCTGACTCACACACACAATCAATCTCATGGGAGAGAGAGAGAGAGAGAGAGGGGAAAGAGAGAGAGAGAGAGAGAGGAGAGAGAGAATTTAAAAATGCCTTGTTAGCCACAGCACTAGACTAAATCCAGTGACCATACTCTTAGGAAGGAATCTGAATTGTCCAGGATGGACACAGGTTTGAAACGGTGAGACAGCTGCTGTAGCCCTCCTGCCTCCTGTGTTGGTGGTCAGCAAGAATGATGGGGTGGCGAACCTATTTCCCATTTTTGTACAACAGGGGAGTTTGTACCTGGGCACATGGCTGCTTAGTCAAAGACAGCATCTCCCAGCATCCCTTGCAGCTAGGTATGGCCATGTAGCCAAATTCTACCCTGTGACACAGGTGATATTTGCATCCTCTGTGGCTGTATTCACAGGAATGTACCCTCCCCTTCCTCTCCCCTTGGCAACTGACACACAGTGATCAGTTGGCTTCTTCCTTATAACTGAGGACAACAAAATAGAGAAACAGTCCTAATACAACTGGGCTCCCACATTAACACTGAACTGATATTTGGCTAGAAAGGGAGAGGAAAATTCATGTCTATCTTGTTTAATCCTGCCACTAGTTTGGTTCTTATAACAGTAGCTATATCAGTGTCTGATACAGGGACTTCTGCCTTCCTGCTTTCGACCTTACTGTGATGTCTAGATCTGTGGTAGCCATCTTGTGATTATAAGGGAGAAGTCAAGAGGACAGCTGAAAAGCCAACTAAGCACCTCCTTCACTGGGCTCCTGAACTTGCCAACTCTGGATCACTCAGGCAAAATAATACATTTCTCATTGTCAAGATTTTGCCATGGTACGACTTGCAGACAAAGCATGCCAAATGAGGTTTGTGAGTAGGTCTGTGGAGGAGCTGCCTGAAGTCCCACACTGGGTAGGGACAGTGGAAAGCAATGGCTCTAGTGGAGGGCTTTGTAATTGGAGCCAATACCCCCATCATGAAATTCTGTCTCCCTTATATGAGATTCAAATCCAGGCTCAGCTCTTCTTACATAAAACAACTGTCAAAAGAGTCTGGCCTGATGTGGTGGCACATACGTTTAATCCCAGTACTGGGGAGGCAGAGGCAGGTGGATCTCTGAGATTTTGAGGCCATCTTGGTCTACATAGCAAGTTCTAGTCTGGCCAGGTCTACATAGTAAGATCCTGTCTTTTAAAAAGGCCAGAGGTTCTAATAAAAGAGCGAATACTCATTTATCCAGAGAGAGAGACTGGGAGGCGGGGGGTTGAAGTCAGTGTGCCAGGGTGTCTCTGAGTCCCTGGCCTCCTTGACCTGAGTTTTTATTTCTGTCTTTTTGCATGTCATGAAGCCAGGAGCTCACCTGGGTCACTCAGGGTCCAGTAAGGAGACAGAGCCCATCACCTCAGATCTTGGATCAGATTCAGTGAAGGGGCCTTGCAAAGGTGCAGACAGGGCCCAGGGAGTGACAGGAGATACTGAGGCTGGGTACCAGCAAAGGTATGAAGCCATGAGGTCCCTAGGTCTGCAGGTACCAGAGGAGAGGTCGGCAGAAACTGTAAGGCCAGATCTTTTCTCCTTGTCCCCTCTTTGGGGTCAGGCATCTCCCAATCCTTGAACCCAACTGGTCAAGAGACTAAATGATCCAAGGATGCACTCTTTAGAAGTCAAATTCTGGGTCAGAGAGGATAGAGAAGAAGCTAGGTCCCTGGATCTGAACCTCTGAGGTGATTCAGGGAGACAGGGGCACAGGCAGTTCTGCTAACAGAAGACCCAGCATGGAAGCCACAGAGCACCAGCTGGCACCGGGCTGCCTTCCGGGAAAGGGAGGCGCCCCAGGGAAGAAGGAGCACAGAGCTGCTCCCTGCCAGAGCAGCTAGCAGAAGAGCCCATGAGAATTAATGGCAAAACGATGCAATATGCAGACAGATAAATAACTTAAAAGAGCAGGCTTGCTGGGAAGGGCTTCTGATCTCAGTTCAGCTGCTGGGCAGCCTGGCGCACAGCCTCTATTTTTAATCAGGGCCAGTTGGACAGAGACAACTGGGTCCTTTAGTGTCTTTGAAAGGAAGCTGTGCCTCCTTTTCTCTTGCTGGGTCACTCTACCCTGTCTGGGGACCATTCCCCAGTCCCAGTATGAGAAAGGTCACCATAATCCCCTGCTAGGAGGCAGGGGAGGTGTATACCTCAGGTTTGGACCTCAGAAAGAAGGTTCGCATATGGGGAGTAGTCGAAGGGTCTCTATGAACCCTAATCTTCTCGTCTGGGAAATGGGGTACTAGCAGGGCCCCCTGGAGGGTCCTGTTGATATGCAGTTCTTAGTATAGTCGTCCCTATCAGAGGATGAGGAAGCTGAGCTGAGGTTCTGGTGCAGGAGGCCAGGGACTCAGATCTGCCCTCTGCTTTGCCTTTCTAAGCATCAGTTTCCTTGTGGGCACAGTGTATTGACCATGTCTGCCACTGCAGCACAATGGATCAAGAAAGGCATCACCTGGGCAGCACTAGCCACAGGTAAGCCAGGCAGGAGGCAGTGGGGATTACTGTTATAATTTCTTCACAACAAGATTGAGCAGAAAGAGCAAATAACCCAAAGCCACTGGGCAGCTCAGAGCTGGATCCTTACCATCTCTCGTGAAGTAAGAAATGGAATAGAAAGATGCCCCATGGGTCACAAAATGCATCCCTCGGGTACAGTGGGTACCAGTTGCTGAACACTGTTCAGAGGAGCCTGGCCTCACCTGTCTCCATGGAAGAATGGGCTGGATATCTGCCTCTTTGACCTTCAGCATGTTCTTCTGTAGGCGCCTTCCTATGCAGTTATGACAGGGATGTGAAGTACTTTGCTCTTGATAACAGGTGGCTGTCTATAAAATTATTCCTTGGGTAGGACCAGGATCCCCATCACTCTGGAAGAAGGGAACCGAACAGTCCTAATTGAATTGGTGGGAGGGGGAGAATGACAAAGGACATGTGATGTCCCCATCCAATGAAACAGAAATGCCAGATGGAGAGACACCACCTATGCAGGGCCCTCTGGGTGCCTGGTGCTTCTTGCTAGCTCACTGGATACTCCTGGAGTGGGGGACTGAGTCACACTTCCCCTGACTCCCATCTGAGCCCTAGCCTGAGAGATCCACATGTATACATTGTTCAAACACATGCATTCAAACACAGACAGGCCAGGACCACTCCCATCTCCCCATGTAGCATTTCAGGTTTGCCAGCAGGCCATCCACAGCCACGCAGCTAGGGCAAGCTAAGCTCTCTCCATCACACCTTGGCTTTCAGCTGGCCCTCTCCGGAGGGCATCTGACATTCGTTTGAGAGCTCTTTCATTTGTTTCTTGCTTTTGTTTGGGGAATCTGTGCCACATACAGTCCAAGTGCCACTGGCCTTGCTGCTAAACTTTCATCCAATCCTGGAGGCATCTTTATTGAGTGAGCCCACTGGACAGGTATAGTAACAGAGCCCTAATGTAGTGACCTGGTCAGTTACTGGAACAGAGCAGTGACTTGGGACCAGATTCCTATGTCTTCAGAGCTCATACACCTAAGCTACCTTCTCAACAGGTGACCAGATCCAGGACCACCAAGCCCATCCTTTTATAAGATACCAACATGACTTGAACCTGTGGCCTCCCTCCAACCCATCCCTCATCCCCAGGACAAGATAAGTCAAATGAACAGGAAAGGGTAGACAGGGAGGCGATGTCACATTATCAGGGACAACAGAATTGCTAAGCAAGTAACCAAGTAGAACTGGGCTTTGTCTGGTTCCCCAGCCTGTGCTCCTAGCCAGCATATACAGCGGCCTCCAGTTAGATGCAATGTCATGGGATTCTGACAGTGGACTACTCAGCATTTACAGCCTTCTCAACTCATGGTGCTTACACATAACATAACCAACCTCACTCGTCATAGTTAAGGATCCAGTGAGGCCACGTGTGGCCAGGGCATAAAGCACCAGTCCTTCAGAGCAGGAGTCTGCTGTTTCTTGAACATATAGAGCCAAATTGGGTCACATCATTATGGCAGTGCCTTCCAGCACAGCTTCTGCCACTTGGAGTTAAACAGACTGATGAATGGAAGGACTGAGGCTTCACCCACATTTGCTGATTGCCCTCTGGGATTTCCAGTGTTTTTCTCTCCATCACCTCAAAGAACAAGTTCTCGGTCAAGCAAGTTAACCAAGCACATGGCCTGTGGACCCATCTTGCCTGGTATTAATTCAGAGTCCTATATAGATCAATAACAGAACCTCTAACCAGTTCCTAGCCTCTGTTATCAACATGAGGAGGGTCATAGTCAGGGGTTTGGAGACAGGAGGTCCCCTCCATAAGGGTAGAGGTATCTCCATCTTGGAATCTAGTGATGGGCAAAGCGACTACACATTTACAGCCAGTGCCTTAATGCCTCTCTTCCCCCAGACTCTCCTTGTGGCCAGCTTTGTACTCCTGCCTGGCCAAATGCATAAAGCCTTGTTAATAATGAATAGGACCCTGTCTGCCTTACTTAACACTGAAGCTCCAAGCAGATGCACAGCCCTTTATAAACGATCCGGTCCAGATGATGAGGCCCTGCGGGGCACGTTCCTGCAGCCAGCCTCTTGTTCCTCGTAATGGAATCATAATGTTAATGTGATTTCAATTAGGGCTGCGTTACGGAACACAGGTGCCGGAGCAGGACTGTGGCAGGGAGGCTCCTTGGAGACTCACTTTCCTGGGAAAGGTGCATGTGTTTCCAAAATCTACTGGACCCCAAGAAAGAGCCAGCCACTGGGCTGATTGGGAGCTGAGAGGCACATTGATGCCCCTTCAGGGGCCCTGAACCTCTGTTTCCCATTGAAATCTGAGAGGCAGACCCTATTCCCTTGTAGCAAATGGTTTGCCTTGGGGACTCCTGAGGTCCACAAGGCCCAGTTTGAGAAATATTAGCCCAAGAACTGAACAAAAATCTTACCCTAGGTAAACGTCTTTCCAACGTGAACTGTTACTGCAAAGGAAAGAGCCATTGTCTTGATAAATAATGACAGCTTTTCTCTCTTAACACAAAGAGCTCACACATAGGCATGCATGGAGAGGTAACCACCAGATGTGATTCTGGAGGCTGTGCATACACTCATTCCTTAGATTTTTATCAAAATGAACGCATGTAAACATTTTGGGGCAATTTTCATAGAATGTGAGAGCCCTCAAGAACGCATTGCCAGACCCCCTTCTGAGAAACCCCAGCCTGGAGCCGCAGGGCCAACTGGGACCTTGGGGAAGCACTGGCCATCTGCTGTTAGGCAGATGAGGGAGTCTGAGCCAAAGAGAGGAAGGGGCTTGCCAAGGGCTGCTAGCAAGTCAGGGACCCAGGGGAGATCAGAACCCAGGTTCCTGCTTCCCAGCCTCCATTCCTTCTCTCCTGATCATGGTAGAGAAATCACAACAAGAAAGTAAAAGTCATTCTAGAATGTTCTTCCAGCCTCATCTTTATAAACATATGTAACAGTGAATAGCCTGGTAATCTAGTACTTTTCCTACCTAAGCAATCATGACGAGTACACAGCCCCAGGTTATGTGTTTCTGAGACTTGTGACATCCCAGGAATCCCAGGGACGCAAGATGGCCTTCCTCAAAAGCCCCATTTTATCAGAGACTCCCATGATGCCTCTGTTTCCAGCTCCAGAGAGGACTAGACTTCTTAGTTCACACTTCCACACTCAGTCTACACCTCCATACCCTGGTCCTTGCTGTGACTTCTGCCTCTCAAGTCCTTCTTTGCCTGGCAACTCAATGCCTTCCCTTCCAATTGCCCCAGCATTGCACTCCATGTCCCTTGCCCTGCCCCCTTGAAGTGCTTCTGCCCGACTTTGTACAAGGTCATGGGGTGGCTCCTGTTACCTTGTTTTTCTATTGTACAGAGTATCTATAAAATAATGTTTAAAAATGCAAATACAAGTAATGTCAAAGATAGCCTCAATATGCTCTGTATGTTTATTATTATTGTGTTACTGTCTGTGTTTCTAGACTTAATGGACACTGTGAGCTTCCACAGATCAATCCCTCTCACCCTATGGTGAGCACAGAAAGCCAGAGAAAAAATGTCAGCTGCATGTTTGGATCCCTGGAGAAGCATTTGATGATGCTTTACCTCAGTTTCCTTGTCTGTGACATGGCACACTTTGGATAGATGCACACTAAATGTTATGCAAGTGATCTGCACAATCTTTCAATAAATAGTGGCTGCTGTTGTTTGTTCTCATATTATTGCTGCCATTGTTAGTAAGCTATTAGAAAGTGAAGGAAAGTTGACTGACTAGACGATGGATGGATGGATGGATGGATGGATGGATGGATGGATGGATGGAGAACAAAAGGATGAAAATATGAAGGATGATAAGTGAAGGATGATAAGTGGAGGATGATGAATGATGACTAAAGGATGGATGGATAGTCTCAAGATGGGCAGATGGATGGAAGAATGGGTGAGTGGAATGATGGATGGATGTGAAGGTGAGTGCATATGTGGGTACATGGTAGATAGATAGGTGGGTGGGTAAGTGGATGGATGTGTAGTTGCATGAATGGATGGGTGATGTGACGATAAGTGGGTGAGTGGATAGGTGAGAGTTAGTGGATGAACAGACGGATGGATGGATGGATGATGGCTGGGTGAGTAGATGAGATGGATGCATATTTGGATAGATGATGGATGGGTGAGTGGGTAGATGAATGGCTAAATAGGTCAGTAGGACAATGGATGGATGGATGGATGGATGGTGGATAGATGGGTAGGTAGATGGATGGATGGTGGATAGGTGGATGGATGGATGAATAGTGAATGAATATGTAGGTGAGTGGAAGGAGGCAGTGGTGCATGGATGAATGGCTAAGGTACAGATGGGGTCATAGGTAATGGTAGACTCATGGGAGGATGAGTTGATAGATGAATGAGTAGATGATAAATAAGATCACATCTCTCCTTTTATAATAAGGATAGAAAAAGCAAAGCAAGAGGACGGTAGGAAGAGCAGAGTCTTAAGATGAAGAATTGAAGGCTGCTTGTCACAGCCTTTGAGCGTAGCCTACACCTTAATGAGGTCCAGAAAATAGCCTCCCTAGGACTGTCCTTTGAGGCCATGTCTTTGAGGTAAGGAGAGGCATTCTACAGAGCATCTGAAGGAACAAATTCTGAGCTAAGAATCTTCCCTAGTCAGAGAGTCTCCTCTGAGTTCACGACTGTGACCTTCACCCACCATGAAGTGGTTTCTTTGAGAGGCGGGCCTGAGCCTCTTCCACTGGCAAGGAAGGATGATCTTCATGGTGTCTTGAGTTTTTCAGAAACAGACACCAGTGCTGCCACCCTGGCCTCACCCTGAGGGACTTCTCAGGCACCCTGGAGAGGTCTTGGAACAATCTCACCTAGCCTCGGCTAAATCATAGAAGCAGGAGGAGCAAGGTAAGTCCCCAAGAGGGTTTTAGGGGACCCAGACTCCTGAGTCACAAGCTCAGACAGTCCACCAGGCCACTCCACCCACTATCAAGAGGGCACACAAATGACAAGAGGAGGCAGTGGCCATCCCTGGGCTCTATATATCAATTGATAGCAGAATTGGGACCCCAACACAGGTCCCTGGACCTGGGATCTCTGCTGACCCTCACTGTCCTAACTTTGTTCTCTATTCTGTGTCTTCTGGGTAAAGCCACATAAGGGTTTCAGAAACTTGGGGGAAGTGGTGTGCCTATCACCCACTGTGGTGACCCAGGAAATCACTCTCTAGTATCCCAGGACACTGATGCTCCCCCATCTTAGCCTCTGACCCTCCCTTCCAATCTGTGAGGACTTGGTATTATTCCAGGGACTCTGGCCTATGGAGGGAGCAGGATGGCATTATGGTCCCTCAAGACTGCAGGCATGAAATGCCCAATGGAGATTCAGTCACAAACCCAAGGATCCCATGCCCCTTTGAGGTTGAGCCTGAAATAGCCAGTGTTGTAACTGTGTATAAGCTGCTGTCCTGCCGACATCTCATGGCTGAATAGAGCAGGACAGGGGCAAGGGATACTGGGGAAGGGGATCTGTGAGGAAACCAAAGCATTAGAAATGCACTTGGGGTTCCAGAAGCCAAGAGAGGAATATTCTCAGCATGGAGGAATCTTTTACCAAGACTGAATTGTGTGTCTCTGTGCCTTCCTCCAAAGATTCCTGAACACTGGGATTGGTTTGGAGGGAATGAAAACCATGGCAAGGCCTTTGGGTTTGTTAAGGCATCACTGGGCACCTCCTACGTAGAGGCTGGTTCAGCATGGGCTCAGGACACACAGAAACCAGAAATAGTGCTAAGACCCAGTTCCACACCCAAGAGAGGATGGGTTCGAGGAGACTGGCTGACCAGCCATCTCTTTCTCCCTGGCTCCAGTACCACCCCCCTAAGGACTTCCCCGGAGGAGCAGCAGGAGGCGGTAAGCAGCAGAAACAGCTGGGAGCACAGCAGCTCAGACAGATCTTTCAGTCAGCCTGAGACCCTCAGTCCTGAAGCTGGGTAGGGGGATGCAGGGAGAAAGAAGAAACTGAGAATCAGCTTGTTAGAGGGCACCGACACTCATCGCTCTCTGATTTCCCATGTTTCCTTCATGGTCAACAACAATAGTTGGCCCTGTTCCAAGATGAATAATCACCTCTCTCTCCCTCACTTCCGCCTCACACCATGCACACACAGGAGACTGAAAGGCCAGAAGATGGAAGCTGAAGCAAGGAACATGGTACCCTGTGGATAGGACACAAATAGATCACAGGTGATCTGAACTCCTTGATGACCTAAAAGATGCCCAGGATTCCATAAGGCCCAGCTAAGGGGGCAGGTGTCAGAAAGCTCAGCAGCAGCAGCACTCTGGAAAGAAATGGAAGCAGCAAACAAAGATGTTTTGAAATGGAAGACACTTTAAAAATAGAAAAACACAGAACCAGCAAGATGGTTCAATGGGTAAAGGTGCAGGCTGTCAAGCCTGGAGACCTGAGTTCAATCTCCAGAATACAGACTGCAAGGAGAGAACTGACTCCCACAAGTTGTCCTCTGACCTCCACAGGAGCACCGTGGCACACATGCACCCCCCCCCCAATAAATAAATAAAAAGGGGCTGGGGAGACGACTCTGGAAGTTAAGAGGACCTGAGCTTAATCCCTAGCACCCATGTGAAAGCCAGATGCAGTGTGGACACCTGTAGTGGCCTGGGGAGGCAGAGACAAGAAAATCCTTGTGATTTTCTGGTCAGCCAACCTGGCCTAAAAACCCAAGTTGAGTTCACCAACCCAAGTCCCAGTATACAGCTCCTGAGGCTGAGAAAAGACACTTGAAGTTAACTTCACACACACACACACACACACACACACACACACACACACATGAGAGAGAGAGAGAGAGTTTGGTTTATGTTGCTGTGATGAAACACTGACCAAAACCAACTTAGGGGAGGAAAGGTTTTATTTTATCTTCTAGCTTATATTTCATCCGAGGCAGGAACTTGAAGCAGAAACCATGGAGGAATGCTACTTCCTGGCTTGCTCCTTCTGGAATGCTTAGCTACCTTTCTTGTACAGCTTAGGTCTACCTGCCTAGGGATGGTATCACCCACAGTGGGCTGGGCCCTCCTACATCAATTATGAATCAAGAAAATGCCTCAAAGACATGGTCACAGGTCAATCTGGTCCAGGAAACTCTTCAGTTGCAGTTTCCTCTTCTCAGGTGTGTTAAGTTGACAACTAATGAGGACACACACACACACCAGCGTACACACTCACATACACAAATTTTTTTTTTAATGGGAAGAACAACTCTTAGGCTATACAGACACAGACTGGGGTAGGTCACATTCCAAGAGCCTAGAGAAAAATACATAGTAATAGCTGGGAAGGGTAAATACTGTACAAAAGGTTGTGTTCCTTCCCCAGGAAAACTCTAGCAAACTCCACTGGCTGAAGGGCTTTAAGTAAGACAAACATATCCCATAAGGTCCCTGAGCTGGACAGCTTTAATTGTCAACTTGACAGTCTGTGAAGAGGGACCCTCAACAGGGGGATTTCTTCCATTGGACTGACCTGTGATTATGTCTGTGGGGCATTTTCTTGATTGTTGAGTGATGTGGGAGGGTCCAGTTCACTGTGGGCAGTGCTGCCCTGTGACAGGTGGACAGGTGGTCCTGTGTTGTATAAAAAAGCAGGCTGAGCACCGGCTAGAGGAGCAAGCCAGTAAGCAGCTATCTTTCATGGTCTGTGCCCCAAGTTCCTGCCCTGAGTTCCTACCTTGGCTTCCCTTGATGATGAACTGTGCTTGTAAGCCAAATAAACCCTTTCCTCTCCAAACTGGTATTAGTCAATGTTTTGTCACAGCAATGGAAAGCAAACTAGAACAGTCCCCCAGGCCAACCTTCATAAATCCAGCTGTGGGTGGTGCTGGCTCCTTTTCCTCAGGGAGAATCAGGCCAGGGCTCCCTTTCTCTCCTGGGGACACTGGGGCCTTGTGTCCCTCAGTGTGCAGCTATAGTATGTCCATGTTTATGCCTATGTCCTCCTCCCATCTGTGTACCTGTGTCTCTTCCTATAAGGACATCGGGCACATTGCATAAGACCCAGTTTCATCTAGCATGGTCTCATTTTTTCCTTAGGTTTTGGTTTTGCCTTTTTGAAACAGGGTCTTACTCTGTAGCTCAGGCTAGAACTTCTTATGGTTAGCTGACTGGCCCCGAATTCACAGTCTTCCTGCCCCAGCCTCGTGAGTGCTGGTATTACAAGCATATACCAGAATAACCTCATCTTAATCATACCTGTAATGACTGTTTCCCAACAAGGTAAACTTCAGTAGATCTAGAGGTCAGGATTTCAGCATATCTTCTTAGGGCATAGCAACTCAGCCCACAGCAAGTAGTTACAGGAAAAACTAAAAGACATGGAAGACAACATCTATTAATAAATGCTCCTGAAAAGAAAAATAGAACAAAAGCATTCAGACACTATGGTGGTTTGAATGAGAAAATCTTCCATAGGTTAAAAGTATTTGAATGCTTGGCCCTAGTTGGTGGTGCTGTTTGAAGAGGTTTAGGAGGTGCAGCCTTGCTGGAGGAAGCAAGTCACTAGGGAAGGGCTTTGAGAGTTCATAGCCCTGACTCATTTTCTGATTTTGCTCTCTCTGCTTCCTGTCCTGCTTGAAGATGTGACTGCTCAGCTTTCTACTCCTGCTGCCTCTTGCCATTCCTCCCACTCCATGGTGCACTCTCATCCCTCTGGAACTGTAAGCCAAATAAACTCTTCCTTCTATAAATTGCCTTGGTCATGGTGTTTTATCACAGCAACAGAAAATTAGCTAATACAGACACCAAGCAGGAAAACTTTCCTGAAATAGAGATTTGCTTGGTTGGGGTGCATGTGTGTGCTGAGATCAACCTTGGATGTTGTTCCTCAAGAGTTATCCACCTTATTGTTTAAGATAAGGCTTCTCGCTGACCTAGAGGAAGCCAAGTGGGCTAGGCTGGCTGGCCTGCCAGCAAGCCTCAAGGATTGTTGTGCTTCCATCTCCCCAGTGCTGGGATTATAACCCAGGTCTTCATACTTATGTGGCAAGAGCTTTACCAACTGAACCATCTCCTCAGCTACCCTTAAATAGAGACTTCAGTGTGGAGACAAGACAGTGATTTAGGACCATCAACATCTAGCATCATATTCTGGTGAACATGAGTTTTGGGGTTCAAAATGGAATCAGTGAGTAACATACTGAAATCAAATCCTAGGAATGGAGAACTTGAGGGCATGGGATTTCCCTAGAAGCCTATGGTGTTGGGGGCAATGGGGTACCTCAAAGCCATGAAGAATGGAAAACATGACCCAAGAAATTGACTGTAGGTGAGTTTCCTTCAAAGAGAAAGGCCATGGGCAGACACTCCCAAACTCCCAGAACTTGGGGAAAATATGGCACTGTGACCTTCCAGAAACAAACATACCACTGGGCAATTATACCTAGGGGGATCCAGAAAACCAGTGAAGGATGGGGAATCCAGGGTAAACATCCAGTCAAAAGCTTTGACTCCATCCAAACACAGAAATGAAGCTCTGCGAATTTGCTGTATAGAACACAGTACAAATGATCTAAACATCAACACTAAAAATCATAGGGAAATGGGCAGCAAGAACCAGGAGATAGAGGAGAGGCAGAGGGAAGAAGAGAGGAGGCAGGAGGAAGGGGAAGAAGGCAGGAGGAAAAGGAGGAGACGGGACAGCATGAACACACTCATCTACTTTCTCACCCCAAGAGTCAATCAGTATGGGATAAAATCTGGAAAATGTCTTGTTAAAAATAATGTAAATATGGGGCTGGAGAGATGGCTCAGTGGTTAAGAATACTGGCTGCTCCTCCAGAGGACCCAGGTTCAGGTCCCAGTACCTCACCAACACAGCAGCTAACAAGGGTTTATAACTCCAGCCCCAGGGGACCCAATGCCCTCTTGTGACTACCACAGGCATTACATGACAGGGGTGCACTTACATACATGTAGACAAAACACTCATATACACAAAATTAAGTAAATAAATAAACGTTAAAAGTATAATTATTATAATCTCATCATTTTATTTAAGTATTTCATTTCTTAGTCTTACAGGGCCAGGTAGGTATTCATATTGCTTATGGTGAAAGGTTCTTTGTTTTAAGATTTATATATTTTTATTATTTTTTGTGTATGTGTGTCTGTATGTGCACCTGTGTGTATAGGTGCCCAGGGAGGCCAGAAGAAGGTGTGTGATCCCCTGGAAATGAGTCATAAACAACTCTGAACCACCTGATGTGGGTACTGGGAACCAAACCTGGGTCCTTTGCAGGAGCAGAAAGTGCTTTTAACTGCTGAGCATTTTTCTATCCCCCCATCAAGGGTTTTTTTTTTTTAAGTATTTATGTGAAATTTAGCAATTTCTTCAACTTATTATTTCTTTTTTAAAATGTTAATTTATTTATTTAATTTTATTTTTTTAATTTATTTAATAACCACATGGTTAGAAGAAGTATTTCATTACAGCTTTAACATATTCAATAACAATTTCCAGAGCAAAGATACATCTCTTTCAAAAGTGGCTATAAATTTTTAGGTTCACAGTTGAATTAATACAGTTATAAAATATTGAACTCAGTATAAACCCTGTAAGACATAAAATTGAATAAGTTTTTAACCTTTAAAAAAATCTTTTAAACGTTTTATTTTGCAATAATTTTATTTTTAAATAACATTGAAGGGTCAGCGGATGGCTCAGTGGATAAAGGTGCTTGTTGCCAAGTCTGACAATCTGAGCTTGATCCCTGGGACCCACATGGTGGAAGGAGAGAACTGACTCCTCTAAGTTATCCTCCGACCTCCCCCACATGTGCCATAACACTTGAGTACCCCCCCACACACATACTAATGCACACATAATAAATAAACTGTAATAATAAACGTACTCTAAAAGAAAGAATATTGAAAATATGCCCTTCACCTGACACTCTTTTTAAAAAATTTTTTATTGAATTTTTGTGTATTTCATATAAAATCCTTATGCCCCCTTTCCTCTTCCCCATTGGCACCCTCCCATACCCCCCCCCAACTGGATTTCATATATTCTGTCATTTGTAGTAAGGCCTATTATGTAAAGTTAGTGTCGTGAGATGTCCCTCAGTGCAAGTTCGCAGCCTTCATCCACCAGGGTTTAGTCAGCCTATCTAGAGTCTCTCTCTTCAAGAAGATCAGCTCTTCCTCACCCAGCAGTAATCAGCTGCCAATAATTCTTTGACTAAGATTGGGGCTTGCTGTTCATTTCCACAGTTCTGTGCTGGGTTTTTGTTTGCTTAAGTTTGCATGGGTCTTATGCATGCTGACACCATTGCTGTAGGTTTGTATGAGAAGGGTCCCAGGTGTCTGTAGGACTGTTTCCATATGGTCATGCACCTCCTCCCCAACTCCTACAATATTTCCACCCCTCTTCCGCAATGGTCCCTGAACCCTGGGTGGGTGAACCTCAATATAGGAGTCCTGTCCAAGGACCTACCCTCTGCTGACTCTTATTCTCTGTGTTTTGGCCATTTGTGCCCTTTTGTGTTCCTGGGCCTCTGTTGCATGAGGGGGCTTCACTGATGAGAATTGAAAGATGCATTAGTGTTCTCTTCATCCCTTGTTCTATGTTCCATGAGTCTTAGGTGTAGAGGAAGAAATTACATTTGTTTAGGGATATGAGAACTTGGGTGTTCTCTAAGAGCTATGACCTCTCCAGCTACGTGTATCTGGTTAGGTTTACAGTACAAGACATGAGTTTCCTCCCAACGAGTGGGCTTTAAGTCCAATTAGGCCACGGTTGATTATCCCCAACACCTGGCATTCTGAATCACCCATTTGTACAGATTAAGATGCTGACTTTGTATAATACTATTGACAAAATTGCTGTCTTTATTCAGATATCTCCAGTTTCTTCACCAATCAGTTCATTCCAGGATGCCCCTGTGTCTCTGAGGTCCTGCATCCTGGGTCTCTTCCTGTCTAAAACAGGTTCTCCATCTTTCCCATCTTTCATGACCTTGACCCCTTTGTGGATTTCTGGGCAGATGTTCTGGACTGTCCAGTACTTGGGGGTCTGTCTGATATTTTCTAATGACTAGATGGAGGTGGATTGGGAGGACATCATCAAAGTGGAAAGGCCCTCCTCCCTATGTCATGTCATGGGAGATGTGCTATCCACATGACCCGTTGCAGGTGTTAACTCTGCTCACTTGGTCAAGGAGCATCTTCTCAGTCTGTACAATGTCACTGTTTTTTGCCTTCCACACATTGTTTGTTGGAGAGAAGGTTGTATTTTCACTGACTCAGTCCTGGAGGGAGGAATAACAAAAAGACATTGTAGTCAATACTAAATCCACCACAGTTATCAATGGATGTTTCTGGAAGCATACTCTGGGGACACCAATCGATGCCTACCTGAGTAGCCCTCAGTCTTTCTCCATTTATTAATGAATTGTCTATAAAGGGTTTGTCCCTACTCCACTGTCTTATTTCTTTTCCTATTGCAGTGTTAAAAAACTGACCAAAGTCAGGCATGGTGGTGCACACCTTTGATCCCAGCACTAGGGAGGCAGAGACAGGCTCATCTCTATGAGTTTGAGGCCAGCCTGATGGTCTGCATAGCAAGTTCCAGGCCAGCCAGGGCTACACAATGAGACCCTATCTCAAAAACAGAAAAGAAAAAACAAAATGTCCTGACAAAAGCAACTCGGGAGAGGAAGGGTTTAATTCAGATCATAGTTCAAGGTACAACCCATCATGGTGGGGAAGTCAGGACAGCAGGAGCCTGGCGCTGCTGGTCACATCACAGCAATCAGGAAGTAGAGAAAGATGGATACCTGTGCTCACTAGCTTTCTCCTTTTATGTAATCCAGTTATCCAAGCCTAGGGAATGGTGCTCCTCACTTTAGAGTGTGTCTTCCCACCTCAATTACGTTACCCAACATACTCCTTCACAACTATGCCCAGAGGTCAAATAATCCCTCCCAGGAGTGCCTGGAGGTTTATCTCCTAGGTGATTCCAAATCCTGTCAAAATGACAATACAACCATCACATCTAGCATTCATACATCTAGCCAACTATCTGTCTATAGCAGAAGGGGCTATGAGTATTTATTTCACTCTTTGAGTTATATAGTTCAATACTATGATTATCTGTTCTGTTTTTTTCCAAGTTGGCTCTGTATCCTTTGCTGTTGCTACTTAACTGACTTTTATTTCATTTTATTGTATTTATTTTACTTTGGTGCTGGGGATTGAATCTTAGTAAGTCTTGGACTTACTAAGCACATGCTTTGTCATTGAAATATACCATCTAGTGTCAGACTTTGTATTTTAAAGCAATTTCAGTCTTACAGAAAAAAATGAGCACACAGTTTGGAAACCCCACATCTTCCTTCACACACCCCCTCACAATTTCTCCCAATTCTGATATCATCAGTGTATTACACACACTACCAGTGAAGAACCACTATTAATGCATTGCTCTCAGCCAAAGCCCATGTATTATAGAAGGGTCCTCACTGAATTCTACTCTCTCCAGGTCCATAAGCATCATCCATGATACACAGCATCATGCACAGTTGCTTCACTGTCCTAAAAAAATCTCCTGTGTTCTACCAATCTCCCTCCCTCCCTTCCTCCCTTCCTCCCTTTCCCTCAACCCCACTCACCACTCTCTTTTTACTGTCTCATAGCTTTACCTTTTTGAGAATGTCATATAATTGGAATCATCAATCATTCTACTGTCTGGCTATGCCACAGTATGTATTTATCCATTCATCTATTGAAAAATATCTTGGTTGTACAAGTGTCTCTATAATAGGATGAGTGCTTTGGGTATATGCCAAGAAGTGGTATAACCAGGTCATACGGTAGGTTCATTTTTAGTTTTTTAAGAGTTCTCCACACTGTTTTCCATAGGGGTTGCATGAGTTTGCAATCCCACCAACAGTGAATGAGCGTTCCCCTTTCTCCACATCCTCATCAGCATTTGGTATCTTTTGTCCTTTTGATCCTAGCCAGTCTGGTTGGGGTAAGGTGATATCTTAGGGTGGTTTTAATTTGCATTTCCCTAATTACTAATGATGTTGAACACTTTTTGAGATGTTTCTTAGCCATCTTTATTTCTTCCTTTGAGAACTCTCTCTTTAGAAAGATCAGTATATTTCTTTAAGAGGTCAAGGGATTATACTTTTTAGACATTAGGCTTAAGTCCATATAAAAAGTTATTTAGACAATTATTTCTCATTGATGATTTTGTTCTGAATCAGAAAGTGCTGCTCAGATGTAAGACTTCAAATCTTGGTCTCCAGTACTGCAGTGCCCACTTGTAGCTAAGGGAGACAACCCACTATTGTTCTAAAATGATGGCCAAATTTGTTTTCTCCCATCTAGAAGCCTTTGGGAGGTAACTGATATTGATTCTAACCACTCTAACAGCTATCAAAATGCCTGAAAGCAAATCCTGAATCCATTACTCTCCAGTCCAGCCTTGGCAGACAAAAGAAAAAGGAGGCACCCAATAGAGGGATGCTTTTGGAAGCCCTTGTCAAGAAATTCCAATGGACTCTCATATGAACATTTGAAAATTGCCCTGTTCAAAAAAAAGAACTTGTAATGCTAATTACTCTTACCTTTACTTCTCCTTCACATCTCCTATTCACCAGTCAAGGACTTTCTTTTCCCCCTACAGATAAGAGTTATGCAATTTGGGAGTCTTTTAGATAGACCCACTGAAGGAGTATCCTAACTGCCACACCCTGTTCCCTGTTCGGCGTGGAAGAAGCCAGAGCAGTCTGCGTCCCAATTCCGTATCCATAAGCTGGGTAACCTCTTCAGAGGATGATGTGATAAGAATAGGAGGTAGGAATTGGCTAGGTAGTTAGTGTAAAAAGACCCCAAAGAAAAGTAGCCAGTTTCTTGGCTAAAAGTCAAAATGTCTTTGGGCCTCTTAGCAACATACTCTGTTCCATAGGCCAAAAATGTCGAAAGTATTTGGGAGCTTTTAGGAGCTTTTAGGGGTATCTCTTCAGAGGGGAGAATGTTAGAGTAGCAAAAAGCCCCATAAAAAAAAGAAGAAAGAGTACATGAAGTTATCAGAAAAAAGTGATGGGGAGATATGGGAGGAGTTGGAGGGGAGGGATTTGGGCATGGATTTGATCAAAACACCTTATATCTTATATGCCTGTATGAAATTCTCAATAAATTATTTTTTTGAAAAAAGAAAAATATCTTGATTGCTTTCAAATTCAAGCAATGATAGAGAACTGGTTATCGTAGTCTTCCAGAGCTTTGGTTGATTGTTAAGGAATATGTGTGTGTGTGTGTGTGTGTGTGTGTGTGTGTGTGGTGTTGTTGTTGTTTCATTTTTTTATTTTTTTGAGACAGGATCTCACTATGTAACTCAGGCTGGTCTCAAATTCAATCCTCCTGCCTCAGACTCCAGAATGTTAGGAATACAGGTGTGTGTTACCTTGCTGTACTTAAGTTTTGGCCTTGTTTGGGTAGATGCTGAGAACAGCTGCTAGATTGTGTGGCAGGAGTATGGTTAGTTTTGTAACAAACTACCAAACTGACTTCTTTTTTTTTTTTTTTTTTTTTTTTTTTTTTCTTTTTGAGACAGGCTCCCTGTAGCTCCAGCTGTCCTGGAACTCACTATGTAGACCAGGCTGGCCTCCAACTCACAAAGATCCGCCTGCCTCTGCCTCCCAAGTGCTGGGATTAAAGGTGTGCGCCACCAGGCCCAGCTCCAAACTGATTTCTTAAGTGACTCTACTCAGGTGTGGGGGAGCAAGATGACAGACACACACATACACACACACACACACACACACACACACA